>NC_064855.1:34036027-34372596 GCF_024139225.1 Suncus etruscus | reverse complement strand
ATCTGCCAAGCCACGTCCTGCTGAGTCATCTGGGCATCTCCTTCCCCCAGTATGGAAGAGAATGGAGATACACGGGAGGTACTTCCTGAGGCCCCTCAGAGGGGCAGGGAAGCTGTAGGAAGGCTCCAGAAAGGGCACAGGCAGGCTCTAACACGCCCTCCACTGTGGTCAGCAGCTCCAGCAAGAGGGACCTTGACTCAGGCACTGTGGTCCTGGGCACAGCCATACAGCTACCTGCTCTTCCGCTGTTCCATCCCTTGGCTTCCTTGCACAAGGTCCCCTCTCTGCCCACCCCCTGCTGATAGCTCCTGCTGAATGTCACATCTTGCACCATAAGGCAGGGGTAGAGAGAAGAGCCCCCATGCACTCATTGTGACCTCCCCTGACCTTCTTCGTTTCTCTCGACCTCTCTTGATGTCCCCTGACCTCTCTGGCCTCCTTTAGTCTCCCCTGCCATCCCCTGCCATCCCCTACCCTCTCCTGACCTTCCTTGATTTCCCCTGATTTTACCCAGCATCCTCTGGCTCCCCTGGCCTCTTCTGGCCTCCCTTGACCTCTCCTAACCTCCCCTGGCCTCCCCTGATCTCCCCTGGCCTTCCCTGATCTCCTTTCATCTCCCTTGACCTCCCATGGCCTCCTCTTGGCCTCCCCTGACCTTCCCTTGATCTCCACTGACCTATGGCCTCCCCTGACCTACCCTAACCTCTCTGGTTCCTTGACCTCCGTTTGTCTTCCCTGATCTCCCTTGGCCTCTCCTGACATCCCTGACTTTTCCTGACCTCCTCTGACATCCCCTGACCTTCTCTGATATCCCTTGACCTCCCCTGGCCTCCCTGATGTCCCTTGGCCTCCTCTGGTCTCCCTGACTTCCCTGGCCTCTCGACCTCCCCTGATTTCCCCTGACCTTCCTGACCTCCCCTGGCCTGCCATGGCAGACAGATGAGCAGAGCCAAGAGCCCTCCCAGCCCCTGAGGCCCCTCCCCAGCCAGGGGCCAGGCAGAGAAGGGCCTCACAGGGCTTCACTGTGAAGGTTTTGGCTGAGCTGGGTACAATGGCGTTACCTGGGACATAGTGATTAATGGAGTTACAGAAACCCACAGGTCACATAGTCAAGGAGTGAGCAGAGTTAGGCCCTGGGGAGGGCAGGATGTGTGGGCCCAGCCTGACCCCAGAGAATGCATCAGGATGGGCAACTGGCAAAGCCCTAGGGAACACGCGCTATGGGGAGAGGGAAAGGGCTGAAGACTGGATGTTCCCCAGGCAGAGACAAGACTTGGCTGTTGGAGTTTCTGAGGCAGCTACCCCGACCTGACTCACTGTGCTTATGACTACTTCGACTACTGGGGCCAAGGGACTTTGCTGACCGTCTCCTCAGGTGAGTGTTCCTGTGGCAGTGGGCTTGGGTGTGTCAGGGGTCTCGGGCCTGCTGGGGTTTTTGTGCAGCCACCCGTGGGGTCTGCATCAGTGTGATTACTTTGATATCTGGGGCCAAGGAACCATGGTCACCGTCTCCTCAGGTGAGTCCTCATCTCCTCTCTCTCCTCTATCTCTCCAGCATTTTAATTGCTATTTGGGGGAAATGTGAAGATTCTGGGTCTGGGGTCCAGGTAGGATCTGGCAGCGGCTGGGTGGGAGGCAGCCCTGGGACAATGCAGAACCATCTCGGGGCCTGCCCAGTCCACTCTGTGCCATCCCGGGGCTCGGACCACTATCCTCTCTGCCAACTTTGGGGTGTCCCAGTCACTGAGGGTCCTGGAGGCCAGGAGAAGAGTTGGACCCCAGGGAATTTCTCTAAGTCAGATCTTTGGGGCAAGGTGCCCACAAGTCTGGAGCCTCACTGGGACTCTGGTTCTCCTGCCCGGGGAAACCAGTCATTTGGTTATGGGCTTCTGAGGTGCCAAGCCAGATGAAAGTTTCAGCAAAGGGGCTGAGCATGACCCCCCCCCCAAATACTGGCTGGAATCTTAGCCCAATTTTTGTGGTACAAAGACAAAATTTTCCCCACTGTGACTACGGTTTGAATTTGTGGGGCCAAGGAACCCTGCTGACCGTCTCCTCAGGTAAGAAAAATTCTTGGGGCCTCTTTGTTCTGCTCCTGTAGGGGGTCTTCCAAGCTGCCAAAGCCTTGGGGTGTGTCTGTCAGGTTTGGGGGGGTCAGACAGACTGGATTGGAGATATAGGGATAAAGAGTCAAAGAGATCTGAGAGCATGTATGTTTGCTGAGACTTTTCAACAAGTGCCTGAAGTCAGTCAAGCTGTGTGGCAGTGAAATGGGGGGCCCCCGGCTAGGAGAGTGACCACAGACTTAGGACCCTCTGACCTCAGCCCCTGTGTGCAGGGGAATGGCCAGGGTAATAGCGGCTGATCTCAGGACGTGTTTGGAAGGGGCAGTTGAGGGAAGAGGCAGTAGGTGAGATGTGTGCTTTGAAAGGTGACACAGCCAGGACAATTATCTTTGCATTAGCCCAATGATAAGTTCTAACTGCCAGTCTGCCACTTGGCCACTTTGATCAGCTCAATTTTCCAGGCGGGCAAGGAGGCTGTTGTGTTAGCCTGAGGGGTGCAGCCTGCAGGTGGCCGGAAGCAGAGTCTATTTGGGGAAGCAAGAAAACAGAATTAGTGACTGTGGTCCGAGGGGATTTCCGGGGACTTGGGCCAACAAACCTGAAAGTGTCTAGCTAAGAAAAACACCACCTGGGTGATTTGCATTTCTGAAATAAGGCCGCGTTGCTGACCAAAACTTCTCACTTCCTTTTTTAGCTATTCAAACTGAATTAATTGTTCAGTCATAGTCTAGTGGTTTCTAATTTGTTCTAATTTGTTCAGATTTTATAAACTTTTGTTTTATTTTCTGCAAAATCAACCTAAACAATTTATCAACTTCTAAGCAATTTATCAATTTACCCACTTTTTTTTTTATTTGGGGCCCAACCACACTCAGGTATTATTTCTGGTTTTGTGCTCAGGAATTACTCCTGATAGTGCTTGGGGGACCCTATGGAATGCCAAGGATTGAACCCAGGTCAGCCGCATGGAAGTCAAACTTCCTCCTCTCTGTGCTTTTGCTCTGGCCCTCAATTCACCCACTTTTATTTCTCTTCCACTATAGATACTTGGTATTGAAATAATTAAACAGTCTTCTGACTATTTCTCAGAGCCACACCTGAGTTTTTTTAAGCTGCTTTTTCTTCCATTGACCTGGGTTTCAGGCTCTTCCCATGCCCACAGTGGGTGCCTTTGCCATAAGTTCAGGGCAGTGTGCAGAGACATAGAGGAGCCCACCGCAGCAGCCTCCAGACCCTTTTTTGTGTGGGGCTCAGTGTGGGTTTGGAACAGGAGGCATGTGGGTGCTGGGTCATTTCTGGGAAGCTGCCTCTGAGCATCAGAGAAAGCCTGTAGGGTGTGGAAGCCCAGAGATCGGGTTTTCTCCAACTTGTGATCTGCTGGCCTCACCGTGGCTTGGTGGCAGGCATGAGGGTGCTTTGGGGCAGCAGCAGTGCTGGGCCTTTTGATGACTAGAGAATAGAAAGACCTTCATGTGGGAGCCCCTGGGAGCCTTGATGGGCCACAGAAATAGAACTTCCCCTTCTTAGAGAAGTGGTAGGAGCATCTTTCTTGTAGGCTGATTCTGTGTTTGGGGCATTTGAATTCAATGACTCCAAGCAGCCTTGGAGGCCAAATGTGGTTCTTCTTATAATGAATATTTTAGCTGAAAGAGACTGACGGATACGGAGGATCTGCTTTTGGCTCAGAGGGAAGGCCTGGCTAGGGCTGACTCTGGGACTGGCTCTGAGGCTGGCAAGCACCATCCCTAGATCCCTGCAGACACTTCCATGGAATTGGAGTGTCCTGGGAGTATTCAAGGATAGTTATGATTCAAATGTTTTGAAGCCTAAAGCCAATGGCAAGGTAATGAGGCACCAAGTGGAGAGCAAAGAGACAGACAGGCAGATGGAAGCATAGGCCATGGCCTCAGAAGATGTTTACTGAGGGCCTCAGGCCCTGACATCCACAGCAACTGGAATGAGGTGGAAGGACCCAAAGAGCAGCTCTGAGGAGGGTAAGTTGAACTGGGCTGAAAGCTGAGCTAGGCTGAGCTGGGTTGAGCTAGTTGAGCTGAGCTGGGCTTTCTTGGGCTGAGCCAGGCTGTATTGAGCTGGACTGAGCTGGTTTGAGTTAGGCTGAGCTAGGCTGAGTAGGGCTGAGCAGGACAGATTGAGCTGAGCTGGACTGAGCTTGGCTGAACTACCTGGACTGAGCTGCATAAACTTAGTTGGCTGAGCTGGCTGAGCTAGCTGGGCTGAGCTGCATGAGCTTCGTTGGCTGAGCTGGCTAAGCAGAGTGGGGCTAAACTGGGCTGAGCAGGGTGAGCTGAGCTGGGCTGAGCTGAGTGAGCTGGGCTGGGCTGAGCTGGGCTGAGCTGGGTAATATGAGCTGGGCTGAGCTGGGAGAGCTGAGCTGGGCTGAGCTGGGAGAGCTGAGCTGGGCTGAGCTGGGTGAGCTGAGCTGGGCTGAGCTTAGTTGGGTGAGCTGAGCTGAGTGAGCTGGGGTGGGTAAGCTGAGATCCACTGAATGGGTGAGCTGAGCTGGGCTAAGCTGGGCTGAGCTGGGTAAGCTGAGTTGGGCTGAGCTAGGCTAGGCTGAAGTGGGATAGCTGAGCTGGGCTGAGCTGGGTGAGCTGAGCTGGGCTGAGCTTAGTTGGGTGAGCTGAGCTGGGTGAGCTGAGCTGGGCTGGGCTGAGCTTAGTTGGGTGAGCTGAGCTGAGTGAGCTAGGCTAGGCTGAGCTGGGTGACCTGAGCTGGGCCAAGCAGGGCTGAGCTAGGCTAGGCTGAGCTGGGAGAGCTGAGCTGGACTGAGCTGGGTGAGCTGAGCCGAGCTGGATGAGCTGGGTGAGTGAAGCTGGGCTGAGCTGGGTGAGCTGGGCTGAGCTGAGCTGGGCTGAGCTGGGAGAGCTAAGTTGGGCTGAGCTGGGTGAGCTGGGCTGAGCTGGGTGAGTGGAGCTGGGCTGAGCTGGGCTGAGCTGGGCTGAGCTGAGCTGGGAGAGCTGAGCTGGGAGAGCTGAGCTGGGTGAGCTGAGCTGGGCTGAGCTGGGTGAGCTGGGTGAGCTGGGCTGAGCTGGGCTGAGCGGAGCTGGGCTGAGCTGGGCTGAGCTGGGCTGAGCTGAGCTGGGAGAGCTGAGCTGGGAGAGCTGAGCTGGGCTGAGCTGGGTGAGCTGGGCTGAGCTGGGTGAGCTGGGCTGAGCTGGGTGAGCTGGGCTGGGCTGAGCTGGGCTGAGCTGGGCTGAGCTGAGCTGAGCCGAGCAGGGCTGAGCTAGGCTAGGCTGAGCTGGGAGAGCTGAGCTGGGCTGAGCTGGGCTGATCTGGGTGAGCTGGGCTGAGCTGGGTGAGCTGGGCTGAGCTGAGCTGGGCTGAGCTGGGAGAGCTGAGCAGGGCTACAGCTGAGCTAGGCTGAGCTGGGCTGAGCTAGGCTAGGCTGAGCTGGGCTGAGCTAGCTAGGCTGAGCTGGGAGAGCTGAGCTGGGCTGAGCTGGGTGAGCTGAGCTGAGCTGAGCTGTGCTGAGCTAGGCTAGGCTGAGCTGGGAGAGCTGAGCTGGGCTGAGCTGGGTGAGCTGGGCTGAGCTGAGCTGTGCTGAGCTGGGAGAGCTGAGCTGGGCTGAGCTGGAAGAGCTGAGCTGAGCTGGGCTGAGCTGGGTGAGCTGAGCTGAGCTGAGCTGGCTGAGCTAGGCTAGGCTGAGCTGGGAGAGCTGAGCTGGGCTGAGCTGGGCTGAGCTGGGTGAGCTGAGCTGGCTGAGCTGTGCTGAGCTAGGCTAGGCTGAGCTGGGAGAGCTGAGCTGGGCTGAGCTGGGTGAGCTGGGCTGAGCTGAGCTGTGCTGAGCTGGGAGAGCTGAGCTGGGCTGAGCTGGGTGAGCTGGGCTGAGCTGAGCTGTGCTGAGCTGGGAGAGCTGAGCGGCTAGGCTGAGCTGGGAGAGCTGAGCTGGGCTGAGCTGGGTGAGCTGGGCTGAGCTGAGCTGTGCTGAGCTGGGAGAGCTGAGCTGGAATGAGCTGGAAGAGCTGAGCTGAGCTGGGAGAGCTGAGCTGGGCTGAGCTGGGAGAGCTGAGCTGGGTGAGCTGAGCTGGACTGAGCTGGGCTGAGCTGGGTGAGCTGGGTTGAGCTGGGTGAGTGGAGCTGGGCTGAGCTGGGTAAGCTGGGCTGAGCTGGGAGAGCTGGGAGAGCTGAGCTGGGCTGAGCTGGGCTAGGCTGAGCTGGGTGACGAGCTGGGCTGAACTGGGCTGAGCTAGGTGAGCTGGACTGAGCTGAGCTGAGCTGGGCTGAGCTGGTGAGCTGGACTGAGCTGAGCTGGGCTGAGCTGGCTGGGCTGAGCTGGGCTGAGCTGGGAGAGCTGAACTGGGCTGAGCTGGGCTGAGCTGGGTGAGCCGAGCTGAACTGGGCTGAGCTAGGAGAGCTGAGCTGGGCTGAGCTGGGTTGAACTGGACTGAGCTGGATGTACTGGGCTGGGCTGAGCTGGATGAACTGGGCTGGGCTGAGCTCGGTGAGCTAGGCTGGGCTGAGCTGGGCTGAGCTGGATGAGCTGAGCTGGACTGAACTGAGTTGAACTGGGCTGAGCTGGGCTGAGCTGGGTGAGCTGAGCTGGGCAGTGCTGAGCTGAGCCAAACTGGACTAGACTCAGTGAACTGAGTTGGGTGAGTTGAGCTGGGCTGAATGGGGCTGAGCTGAGCTGGGTGAGCTGAGCTAGGCTGAGCTGGGCTGAACTGGACTAGGTTAGTGTGCTGAGCCAGGCTGAGTGGGCTACACTGGACTATGCTGGGTGAGCTGAGCTGAGCTGAGCTGGGTTGAAATGGGCTGGGCTGGGCTGAGCTGAGCTGGGTTGAGTTGGACTGAACTGGTTGAGCTGAGCTGGGTGAGCTAAGCTGAGCTGGGCTGGTTAAGTAAAATTGGTTTGAGCTGTGTGATGAAACTGCTCTGAGCTTAGCTGAGCTGTTCTAGGTTGAATCTGGCTTAGCTTGGCAAAAGAGCTGGACTAGAATGGACTAAACTGAGCTGAATTGGATTCATCTGGACTGTAGTGGATGCGCTGGGCTGACCCACACTGGTTTTGCTGGACTGAGCACAGTGAGCTGATCTGGGCTAAGCAGAAAAGAGCTCGAAAGGTTAAGCTGAGCTAAACTGAACAATCTAGGGGAGCTGGATGGGGCTGGATTGAACCCTTAGTTTTAGCTCATTCAAGCTGAACTGTTCTACACTAATAAACCTGAGATGAGCAGATCAGACTAAACTAGACTGAATCTGTTTGTCTGGCCTGAACTGGACTGAACTGGGCTCATCTGGGCTGAAATCCTGAGCTAGGCTGAACTGAGCTAAGCTGACCCAAGCTGGCAGTGCTGAGGCAGCCGAGCTGGGCTCTGAGATCAGCACATCATTGGGCTGAACATGCACACGGGCCCTGCAGGCTTCCCGTTGCACTTGGACAAACCATGATGCACATAGCAGCAGGGCTCAGAGGTCTAATCCCGTGTGGGGGTCTTGTGACATCTATTGGGCCAGAGTCTTAAAGGTAGAATCAAGAGATGTTTCCATAAGGTATTTTGTAAGGACATGATACAAGCACCCTGAGTGGCCCCCTTTGGAGATAACTCAGTGCTCAATGCATCCAGAAAGCCTGACAACTGACCCATGCCATGGCCAGCCATGCCTGGAGGAAAATTCTGCAGAAGGAAATGGATGTTTTATTTTGAGATGATTTTCTCTGCACTGCACAATCTTTAATTTTTAACCCTGCTGCCACTCTCCTAGTGCAAGGACCTATTCTTGAGCCTTCTGTGTAGGTGGAGGGACTGTCTCCTGACTCCCTGATGCACAGTATGGGGAAGGGGTTTGAACTGGCCAGCTGTGTTGGGGGTTGGGGCCTTCTAAGTCCTATGTGACCAGGTGAAGTGACCATTGATTGCAGTCCTGCAGTTCTGGGAGTGGGCCAGGCCAACCAGTGATGCTGGGGAGTTCCAGGGTGTCAGTTGGTGATGCTGAAAGGAACCACATAGTACTCAAGACCTAACCACAGTGCCGTGGCAGGGGGCAGAGCCTTGGGTCTGCCCTCATGCAGAACCTTCTCCCTTTTCTCCCTCATGACTCCCCAGAGTCCAGCTCAGCTCCACTCCTCTTCCCTCTTGTCTCCTGTGATTCGTCACTGCCGGATGAGACACAAGTGACCCTGGGCTGTCTGGCCCGTAACTTTTTGCCCCTGCCCATCACCTTCTCCTGGAAATTCAAGAACAGCTCCAGCATCAGCAGCCAGAACATCTACAGTTTCCCTGAGGTCCTCACCGGTGGCAAGTACATGGCCACATCCCAGGTGCTGCTGCCATCCATGGCCGTCCTGCAGAGCACCGATGATTACATAACGTGCCATACCAAGCACGTCACAGGGGACAAAGAAAAGAACGTGCATCTACAAGGTGAGCCCCTAGAGCAGGCACCAAGTTCCTGGGTCCTCCCTGGTTGCCTGAGGGACCCCCACCAAGTTGACACTCCATGTTCTCACCACAGTCATCCCAGAGCTGCCCCCGAATGTGAGCGTCTTCATCCCACCCCGAAACTCCTTCTCCGGCAACCACCCACGCACGTCCCAGCTTATCTGTCAGGCCTCCGGCTTCAGTCCCCGCACCATCGTCATGTCCTGGTTGCAGAGGGGTGAACCGGTGCAGCCCAGCTTAGTGTCGACCAGTGCTGTGGAGGCTGAGCCCAAGGGCTCGGGGCCCACTACCTTCAGGGTCATCAGCAGACTGACCATCACCGAGAATGAATGGCTCAGCCAGAAAGAGTTCACCTGCCAAGCACTCCACAAGGGCCTCACCTACCAGAAGAATGTGTCATCTGTGTGCATGGGCGATGGTGAGTCCCACTGTCCCCTGGGAGGATGGGTGGGGATCATGTGCGATGGCCATTGAGTGCATCCTCTCTCCTGCCTCCAGACACTTCCACCGGAATCAGTGTGTTCCTGCTGCCCCCCTCCTTTGCCAACATCTTCCTCACCCAGTCGGCCCAGCTGACCTGCCTGGTCACGGGGCTGGCCACCTACAACAGCCTGGATATCTCATGGAGCCGCCAGAATGGGGAAGCCCTGGAGACACACGTCAACATCTCCGAGAGTCACCCCAACTCCACCTTCACCGCCAAGGGCCACGCCAGCGTGTGCCGCGAGGACTGGGAGTCAGGGGAGAAGTTCACGTGCACTGTGCAGCACTCCGACCTGCCCTCACCACTGAAACAGAGCCTCTCCAGGCCCAAGAGTATGTACCTGCCTCGCCCTGCCTGTCCTGCCCTGTGCATCTCCCCAACCCAGCCCCACGACACCCACCCTGCCTTGCCTCCACAGATGTGGCGAAGCACCCGCCTTCCGTGTTCATGCTGCCACCTGCCCAGGAGCAGCTGAAGTTGCGTGAGTCTGCCTCTATCACCTGCCTGGTGAAGGACTTTTCGCCACCCGATGTTTTCGTCCAGTGGCAGCATCACGGGCAACCTGTGGACCCCAAGCATTATGTGACCAGCAACCCTACACCTGAGCCCCAGAGCCCTGGCCTCTACTTCGTCCACAGCATCCTGACGGTGAGCGAGAAGGACTGGAGCTCTGGAGAGTCCTTCTCCTGCGTCGTGGTCCACGAGGCCCTGCCCCTGTCAGTGACCGAGAAGGCTGTGGACAAGACGTCTGGTAAACCCACCCTGTACAACGTGTCTCTCGTCCTGTCTGACACCGCCAGCACCTGCTACTGACCCCACCACCCTGTCTCTGTGCATGCAAGTGAGCCAGCCCTCTGAGCTTGGCCACACAGGCTGTGAGCCACGGAATCAGAAATAAAAAGATCCGTTGAAAAGATGCTGAGTTAGCAGTGCTCACACCTGTGCTGTCCCCTGCCCTACTCCAGGCACCCAGCTTCTGGCCTCTCTTGGGACCCCCTGCTGCTTGCAGAGTGCTTGCAGCTCACAGGGCCCACTAGCTGCTCTCTCCTCTCACTGCTTTTATTGGGCACCTGGGGCCTGCCACACACAGGCACAGCAGCATGCACAAGCACACTCAGGCATGTGTATTGCATGTGTACACAAGCTAGACACACACACACTCAGAGGTGCATAGAGATTACACATTTGAACATAGACATACTTATAGAGTCATACAAGCATATGCAACAGGTGGTAGAGTTTACAGACACGCTCACATATGCACACCGATGTACTTATCTGCCCCTCACATACGTCAGCACTCATGTATGTGGAGCTTGTGTAAACAGAGTCATGTTCATAGGCACATGAAAGTCACATGTTTGATACAGATATATACAGATATGCACAGACATATGCCACTCACACTGAACACACAGACATACAACTTACACAGTAATGCAGATGCAGACCCATTTGTGTATGCACCTGTAATTCACACATGTGGGCACTGTACAGACACTCTCATATCTAGATATGTGAACTCATGCATACACATAGGCCCATGTACACATGTAAAGTACATGCATGAGTAAGACATATATGGACACAGGCATGCATGAACATGGGTGACATGACATGGGCTGATATACATGAACACAGACATGGGATCACACATGGATATAGTCTGATATGCATTCTGGGTTATGAGCTGACTCATACACAGAAACATGCCTGACAGACACATAGACTAGCCAACACACATGGACACAATGACACAGATATATGGAGTGACACACATGAACATAGCAGGCATGGACATTGTTGACACACATGGACATGAACTGGGCTGACACACATAGACACAAACTCACAGATGTGGACATGGCATGAACACTGTTGTCACACATGGATGCTGTTGGCACATGTGGACACAGACCAGTACATAATGACATGGGCTGATACACAAAGACACATACTGACATGGGCATTGTTGTCACACAGACATGCGTTGACACTCAATGAAATAGCTGATATACATGAAAAAGACTTACAGACATGGGTTGATACACATGAACGTAGACTGACACAGACCTGAGCTCACACATATGGATATAACTTGACATTATTCATGGATAGGAACTGGCTTTCACAAAGGCATAGCTGACACACATGATATAGGCTTATGTCAATGTACACACAATGGACACAATGGATACATACAGACATGGATGGACACAATGACATGGACACTGTTAACACATATAGACATGGTTAACACATATGGATACATGCTGACATGGGCACTGTTATACATGTGTTGACATACATGGACATGGGCTAACACATGGGCATGGACTGACAAACATGAACATACACTGACATGGACATTGTTAACATACCAGTTGACACAAGATACATGCTATTATGCATGAACAGACTGACATACATGGGCTCACACACATGGAAATAGCCTTATATGTGCTCATGGATATAAACTGGCTTGCACACAGAGAAATTGCTGATATACACACATGTATAAGACATGGACACAAATAACACAGAGAGACATGGACTGACACATGAACACAGGCTGACATGGACAGTGTTAATAACACACAGACATGGGTTGACACATGGATACAGGCTGACATGGATGCTATTGACATACACATGGGGTGACACTACATGTCATACCAGTGTGCACAAACATAAATCTGAGTGCATACACACACAAGCACATACACACTGCCAGTTGCTGACTATGAGAGATGCTTGCTCTCCTGAGGAGTCCTGCCCGCACTGTCCTGGACTCAAGTTCAGGTTCTGAACTCAGTCACAGGTTTTGCTTGTCTTATGTGAAATTGGGGGTTACCTGAAACCCTGCTGCAGAGTTGGGATGACCTGGGAGCCCTGCTTTGTAGTCTGGGTGATCCCATATCTCTGCTGTGTCACTGGGGCTGTGTCCATGGCCACTGACCTGGGACTGTCCAGTCAGCTGCTCAGAAAACCCTGGCTGAGCCTGGCAGCTAGTGATGGTAACAGGCCCAATGCACATTAGGAGCTGAGAACCAGTCTGGGCTTTCCTGAACACCCACATGGCCAGTGGCAGAGAGCCCAGTAGGCGAGACACAGGACTTCAGGACTTTGCCTTCAGCAGTGCTGCCCCAGAGCCATCTGACTGTCTCTCCCCCTCATGGTGGGGGGTGTGGACCCTGCCAATACCCTAAGCCTCAACCCCACATAACACCTGGACATGTTACTGGCCCAGAGTAACCAGGTGGAGCCAGCAAAGTAGGGGTGCAGAATGATTCACTCCTGCTCTTGACCAGGGTATGTGGGGGTCCTAGTCCAGTGCACCTAACCTGGGTATCTCTGCATCTGTGCTTTCCACAGCTGGGATATAGGGTAACCCTAACTCCACAGCAGAGATATGGGGTCACCCCAACTCTGCAGCAGGGTTTCAGGTAACCCCCAATTTCATATCAGGGATCTCAGCTCACCCTACCTTTCCCAGCCCTGCCATCTCTGCCCACCCTGTCCAATATCCCCTGACCCTATGTACTTTCACCCTGCAGAGAGCGAGGTAAATGCCGAGGAGGAAGGCTTCGAAAACCTGTCAGCCATGGCCTCCACCTTTATCGTGCTCTTTCTGCTGAGCCTCTTCTACAGCACCACAGTCACCCTTTTCAAGGTACACCCCAACCCAGGCTCACCTCCCCACATCCCCCAGCCCCACCCTCCGTGATGTGTCACTGTCTGTCCCTGCAGGTGAAGTGATCAGAAATTGTGACACAAGTGCAAAGGACCTGTAGTTGGGCTGTGGCCTGCATATGTCACCCACACCTGGCCTGACAGCCCTGATGATGAAGCACCATGACATGCTGTCCCTGCCCACACAACTGACTTTAAATAAACTCTCTTGCCCCCCCACTCTGCCATCCTGAGGGTCTGTGTGCCTCTCTCCTCCCACAAGCAGCCAAGGGCACAGGGGAAAGGGGGTCCCCACAGGCCTACAGGAATATCAGGTATTGAAGGAGTTGACCAGGAGCCAACTGCCAGATCTTCAAGACTCACCTTCAGGGACCTCAAATCCTGAAAGGGTCCCTTGGGGATCCATAGAGGGACCAGGGCCTGTAGGGGCTTGTGGGTAGTAGAGAATGTGGTTTGGTGAGGCACAGCAAGAGGGCAGTCAGTGCCCCTATTTGGACCATAAAGCAGGGGTCAGACAGGCCCTGACAAAACCATGTGGACAGGTGCCTATCAGGTATAATATCCACATCTCAGGGAGCCAAAATAGCCTCATGTAAGGACAGGCAACATGGGGCACTAATACCAGCCAAGGCTCTATCTTTATCTTTATCTCTGACCCCAATTCAGACTCAACAACGAAGGACCCAGAAATAAGGGCCTCAGATAGGTCAGACCCTGAGACAAAAGATCCCAGTTCAGTGAAAGCCTCAGGTAAGAAGTCTCACTCAGATCAGTAAAGGCTCACCCAGAGGACTCTCAGCTCAGATAAGGGATCCCTAATACAGATGAGTCTTATCATATTAATATATTATGATATTAAGATCATATCACATCCAGGAGGGGTATGTCACACATCAGGTAGGTTGTCCCATATTGAATAAGGGTCCCACCTTGGATAAAGGTGCCTTTCAAATAAGAGGGCCCACATCAGAATATCACATTTTGAACTTCAGATAAGGGATCTCATTTATACCATTTTCCCACTCTTTGGGGCCAGAGTAATGATATAGAAGGTAGAGTTAATCCTGGATCTAATCCCAGGCATCAAATATTGTATCCAGGGCATTATCAGGAGTAATGACTGATGCAGAGCTAGGTGGAAGGCCTGAGCATATTCACATGAGGACCTACCATCGTGCAAAAACTCCCACCCCAAATAACAGCTCTCATCTCAACTAAGGTTCCTACATGAGGAAAAGGGCCTCAGCATAGATAAGAATTCACAGGAAATATAAGGCCCAATCTAGTAAAGTGTGTCACATCATGAAAGGGACTCACCACAGACCAGGGACACGAATAATCTAGGGCCTAAACTCAGGTAAGGTGCACTTTCTCAGATAAATAGTCCCAATTAGGTAAGTGGCCCAAAATCAGATACCTCAGATAATGAGTATCACCTCAGGAAAAAGGGGCCAACTTAAGTAAAGACCACTTCAGATAGAATTCCACAACAGATAGAGGTTCCAACTAGGTAGAATCCCACCTCAAATAAAGTGCCCCATCTTAAGAAAGGAGTCCCAATCAGGTAAAAAGTCACATCTCAGGTAAAGAGTAACTCAATAAGATGTCCCAATTCAGGTTCAAAGAGTCCTTTGAACCATCTTGTTCCACCTCACAAATTAAGGAGGGAATAATGAAGGGTTCCAAGACCAGACAGTCAGATGAACATTAAGTAGAAATAAAAAAAAATTATCATACTTAAATACCAGATCCAAAGCCAATGACAACAGAATTGACCTTCAATCTGCAACATACTAGACAGAGTGGACCACTTATACTAGCAACCCGTGGGGTAAAAGAGAGATATATGGGATGCTTGCTGGGAACAGGGGTGGAGGGAGGACAACATTGGTGGTGGGAATGCCCCTGATTCAATGTCACTATGTACCTAAAAATTTACTGTGAAAGATTTGTAATCCATTTTGGTCAAAATAAAAATTAAAAAAAAAGAGTCCCGGGCCCGGAGAGATAGTACAGCGGTGTTTGCCTTGCAAGCAGCCGATCCAGGACCAAAGGTGGTTGGTTCGAATCCCGGTGTCCCATATGGTCCCCCGTGCCTGCCAGGAGCTATTTCTGAGCAGACAGCCAGGAGTAACCCCTGAGCAATGCTGGGTGTGGCCCAAAAACCAAAAAAAAAGAGTCCCATCTCAGGTAAAGTTCCCATTACCTGTGTAAGGGGTCCCACCTCAGGTAAGGAGTTCCACTGCAAGTAAAGAGTTCCACCTCATTGAAGTAAAGAGACCCTCCTGAGACAGGTTTTAACAAAGATAAGGAGTACCATCTTAAGAAAAATGTCCCACCACAATAAGGGTTCCACATCAAGTAAGTTATCCACCTCAGGTAAAGAATTTCACCTAGATAAAGAGTCCACTTTTAGGTAAGGAGTCTATCTCATATTAAGGGATCCCACTCCATGTAAGGACTCTGACTTGAGATAAAGCCTAACACTGGGCTAAGGAGAGCCACTTAAGAGATAACAACTCAGAGAAAGAGTCGCACCTCAGATAAGGGTCACAACTCAAATAAAAAAAAGTTCCCACCTTATGAAAAGAGTTTCACCTCAGATAAATTCAGAAAAAGAGTCAGACCTTAGGTAAGGGGTCACATATCAGGTTTCATATCAGTAAAGAGTCACACTGTAGGAAAAGAGTCCCACCAAAAATAAAAGGTCCCAAATCAGGTAGAGTCCTACTCCAGATAAGAGTTTCCATCTCAGGGGGGAAAAAGTCCCACTCAGGTAGAGGGTCCTCATGTAAAAAGTCCCAATTTAAGTAAGGGGTCATATCTTAGTAAAGACTTCCACTTCAGATAAGTGGTCCTAACACAGATAAAAATCTCACTTCAGGTAAAAAAAAAAATCCCACCTATGAGAGAACCTAACTCAGGAAAAGAGGTCCCATCGGAGGAAAAGAGCCTCGACTTAAGTAAGGGGTCATATCTTAGTAAAGACTCCCACTTCAGATAAGTGGTCCTAACACAGTTAAAAATCTCACTTCAGGTAAAAAAAAATCCCACCTATGAGAGAACCTAACTCAAGAAAAGAGGTCCCATCGGAGAAAAACAGCCTCAACTTAAGTAAGAGGTATATCTCAGAGAGTTGCACATCAGATCCAGAAATCCATATAAGAATTCCAACCTCAGATAAAGGACCCAAAATTAGATAAAGAGCCCCACTTCAGATAAAGTGTTCCATTTCAGGTAAAGGGTTTCACCTGAGGTAATGGATCTCACCTCAACTAAAGTGTCAGAGCCTTATGAAGTATCTCACCTCAAGTAAATTGTCCTTCCTCAAAAAAGGGGTCTCACAAAGATAAGGATTCCCATCTGATGAAAAGAGCCTCACATCAATAAGGCACCCTACCTTATATAAGGTGTCGTACATTAGGTAAGAGTCCCACAAAGGAATTTCAACTCAGGTAAGGTGTCCCACCTCAGATAAAGAATCCTATTTGAGGTAAGTGTTCCCACATAAGGTAAAGAGTCCTATCTCAGGTAATGAGCTCCACCTCAGACAATGGGTTTCAACTCACTAAAAGTGTCTCATTGCAGGTTAAAGTGGCCCATCTCAGGTAAGTAGTCCCACCTCAGGTAGAGTGCCAACTTATATAAGAGGTATCAGCTCAGTTATAAGGTCCCATATTAGATAAGGAGTTCCAACTCAGATTAAGATGTCTCACTTGCAGTAAGGAGTTCCAAATCAAGTGAAGTGTCCCACATCAGGTAATCAGTCCTACCTCTGGAAGTGAATCCAACACACATAAGGAATCCACCTCAGATAAGGAGATACAATTTCAGTAAGGAGTACCACCTCAGTTAAAGTGTCTCATCACAAATAAATAATAACACCTCAGTAAGGAGTCCCAGCTAATATAAAGGGTCCCAACTCAGGTTAAGGGTCCCACCTGAGGTGTCCCACCTCAGATAAAGAGTCCCACCACAGATAAGAGGTCATAACTCAGGTAAAAAAAATCCCATATAAGATCAGATGTCCTAAATCATATAAGAAATCCAACCTCAGGCCCGGAGAGATAGCACAGCGGCGTTTGCCTTACAAGCAGCTGATCCAGGACCAAAGGTGGTTGGTTTGAATCCCGGTGTCCCATATGGTCCCCCGTGCCTGCCAGGAGCTATTTCTGAGCAGACAGCCAGGAGTAACCCCTGAGCAATGCTGGGTGTGGCCCAAAAACCAAAAAAACAAAAGAAATCCAACCTCATTTTTGCAACAATCCTCAGAGACAATGAGAGGAGGGCTGGAACTTTCAGCTCACTTCATGAAGCTCACCACAAAGAGTGGTGAGTACAGTTATAGAAATAACTACACAAAATGAATGAGGGAACTGGAAAGCCTGTCTGGAGTACAGGCGGGGGTGGGGTGGGGCAGAGGGAGATTTGGGACATTGGCGGTGGGAATGTTGCACTGGTGAAGGGGGTGTTCTTTACATGACTAAAACCTAATCACAATCATATTTGTAACCAACATGTTTAAATAAAGAAAAAGATTATAAAAAAAGAAGAATAAAAAAAAATCCAACCTCAGAAAAGGGGTCCCACCTCAGAAAAAGAGGCAGACATCAGAGCAGGAGGCCTAAATAATGTAAGAATTTCCACCTCAGATAAGAGCTCTCACCTCAGGTAAATAGTCCCACATTAGTGAAGGAGTCTCACCTCAAGTAAAATACCCATACCTCAGGAAATGAGTCACACAAGATAAGGAGTCTCACTTCAGGTAAGGATTCCCATCTCAGGTAAAGGATCTCACCTCAGATAAGAGATACAGCTCAGGCCAGAGAGAAAGCATGGAGGTAAGGTGTTTGAATCCTGGCATCCCATATGGTTCCCCAATCCTGCAAGGAGCTATTTCTGAGCATAGAGCCAGGAGTAACCTCTGAACGCTGCCGGGTATGACTCCCCCCCCAAAAAAGAGATACAACTCAAATAAAGAGTCACAATTCAAATTAAGGGTACCATTTTACATCAGATCTGAAGGCCCAACTCATAAGAGGTCTCACCTCAAATAAGGGGCCCCATCTCAGTTAAAGAATCTGACCTCAGTGAAGTATCTCACCGATAAAGTATTTCACCGATAAATATTCCACCAAGATAAGGAGTCCCACCTCATGAAAGGATTCTCATTTCAGGTAAAGGGTCTCACCTCAGATAAGGGGTCCAACTCAGGTAAAGAGTTCTATGTCCTTGAAAGAGTCACACCTCAAGTAAAGAGGCCCTCCTTAGTCAAGGGTCCTACAAAGGTAAAAAGTCCCACTTCATGAAGAGTCCCACCACAATAAATGTCCCACCTCACATAAGTTGTCAGACAAAGACCCGCCAAGATAAGGAGTCCAATTCAGGTAAGGAGTCCCATCTAAAGCAAAGAGTCCCACCTCAGATAAAGACTCCAACCTTAGGAAATGAGTCCCACCTCAAGTAAACAATCTTTCTTCAGTTAATGGGTCCACAAATATAAGGAGTCCCACCTCAGGTAAGGGATCTCATCTCAAGTAAAATGTCCCATCTCATGTAAAGAGTACCACTCTAGGTAAAGGCGCCCAAGTCAGATAAAGAGTCACACCTCAGGTAAGGGTTACCATCTCATGTATAGTCCCACATCAGATTTGGAGGCCCAACTCATATAAGAAGTCCCACCTCCCGTAAAGAGAAATGTGTCCTCAGGTAATGTGTCCCACTTCATAAAATTGGTCCCCGAGCGGTGGCACTAGAAGTAAGGTGTCTGCCTTGCAAGCGCTAGCCTAAGATAGACTGCGTTTCTATCCCCCCGACATCCCATATGGTCCCCCCAAGCCAGGAACAATTTCTGAGCTCATAGTCAGGAGTAACCCCTGAGAGTCAATGGTTGTGCCCCCCCCCCCAAAATCAAGCAAACAAAAATAAATAAAATTGGCTCAATCTCAGTAAAGAAACCCACCTCTGGTAAGTGGTCCCATCTCAGGTAAAGAGTCAAAATTCTGGTAAGGTTTGGACCCAATCAGTGGTGTAAGCCTTAAGGCATCTGCCTTGCATGCTCTAGCCTACAAAGGAGTGCAGTTCGATCCCCTGGCGTCCCATATGGTCCCCCAAACCACGAGCAATTTCTGAGCACATAACCAGGAGTAACCCCTCAGCATCACCGGGGGTGTGGCCGAAAAACAAAACAAAAAATATTCTGGTAAGGTCTCTTACCTCAGATAAACAGTACCACCTCACCTCAGGAAAGAGTCCCAACTCAGATAAAGTGTCTCAATGAATGTAAAGTAACCCACATCTGTTAAGGAGTCCCAACTCAAGTAAGGGATTCCACCTCAGGTAAACAGTCCCACCTAGGTAAAGTGTCCCATCTCAAGAAAGAAGTCCAAACACAGGTAAAGAATACCACAATAGATATGGGGTCCCATCTCATTTAAAGAGTTCCACTTGAGGTAGAATCCCAAATAATTTATAAGAGGTCCTACATCAGGTATGGGGTCCCATCTCAGGTAAAAAATCCCAATCAGATAAAGAGTACTCTTCATGTAAATAGTCCTACCTCACAAGAGATACCACCTAGGTAAGGAGTCCCACTTCAGGTAAAAAGAACCATCTCACATAATAGGTCTCAACTTAGAGCTAATCACATACCATGTTTTAACATCCAGAGCACACACCCTGCTTTCCCTAATTTCCTTACCCTGACTTCCCTAAACACAGAAGTACACACCCTGTTGTAATTCCATTTCACATCTTACCCAACAATCTACACTTTACTCTCCACCTTACTATTCCCTAATATAAATATCTCTTTCTCATCTACAATAAACTTAGTTACTCTCCAAAGTGGCTGGTGGATGGCTTCTTTTTAGCACTCTACTCACCTGACATCCAGTCTTACCAGTGATTTCTAGATCCAGCGAATTTGACCTTGCCAGTGACTCTGACCTCACCAGTGATTTTCACATCGTGAGATCTGACTACTGGCATCTTTTACACCTGGTGCCCAAACAGGGACCATATCTACAGCTGGTGAGATGTTCTCTGAAGTAGTCTCATGGCTGCTCAAAGTTATTTTTCCACTGTGGATTTTTAAATTAGCTTCTATTTAGTTTAGGCTTTACTACCCAAGACAGCCAAGAAGACACCATTGAACACAATCTCCAGGGCCCAAACCTGGATAGCCTTATAAAAGACTTCTGCCTTGTTCCCTGTCTGCTTTTCTGCCCAAGACAGCCAAGAAGATGCAGTCGAACATAATCTTCAGGGCCAAACTTGGTAAGGACCCCACCCAATAAGGTGGAGACAGAGGAGTGCAACCACTCTGCTTGTCTCCACAGCCATGTGCATCTAACCCATTAACCCAGCACAGCACATAGTAAAAATCACTATACAAGTGTTTCAATGGGGAAATAATGCATGACAACACCATGCATAGAGAATAAAGATAACCTGAAAAGCCTCTCAGATAAGGAGTTTAGAGTATTAATATGAAGTATGCTCAAAGAACTCAAAGCAAACATAGATTGATCTGAACTCACAACTAAAATAAGAGGTTTGAAAAATTCAGTATATGAACACATCAATAAAAAGCCTCTCCAAAGAAGTAACAGAAGCTGAGGATGGGGTCAGTGAGCCAGAGGATGAGATGCAAAACAACTCCATACAGCAGAAGAGATTGATAAAGAACCTTAAAGTAAATGATCAGACAATGAATAAACTACTCAAAAAATGTGAACAGATGAAAATAGAAGTCTTTGATAAACTCAACAGAAACAATATAGAAATCATTGGAGTCCCAGAGACATAGGAATAGAATATTAAGAAGAGTTGGAGGAAGTGTGAGAAGAGGAAGAAGAAAAAGAAGAATAGAAAGAAAAAAGGAAGAGGAAGAAAAAGTGAAGAAGGAGGAAGAAGAAAAGGAGAAAGAAGTGGAAGAGGAGAAGAAGGAAGGATAAAGAAGAAAAGAAAAAGCTTCTATGTAGTTTAAGTTATGAAAATAACTTGAGTTTGGGTTTAGAAACCCTAGCCTCTTTTCACATATATTGCTACCTTCTTTGTTCCAACAGTCAAGATAAAACAAACCAATAAAGTAATGTATACATACACCTGTTACTCTGGTAGTGGTTCTTCTGTTATTATAGTTTGTATGTATAGGGAAATGCAAAACATTTGACCCAAACTTTCTGAAATGCTTTCAAATGTTTTGGAAGAGCACCCCTACTGTTTCTAAAAAGCATACAACTTTGGAAAGCAAAGGTGCATTTCCAGTAATTACAAGTGGTCAAGCCAAAAGCCTTGAGGCTGGTAATTTGCCATCTCCCACTGGTGCTAGGCTAAAGGAGATGCCAGCAGCTTCACCAGCTGATATTGACTTACTAAATTAAATGAATGCCAAAAATTAGATAGTGACAGCCCAATTGGATGCTGAATCATCTGAAGATCTATAAGATTACCACTCAACCTGCCCCCACCGCAGCTGCCAATTCTCAGAAAAACTGGTACTAACACAGACCTTGAACTAACTCTCTCCAATCAGAAAAACAATCAAACTTCAACCTATGTAGCTTTAAATATGAAATACCTTGGTCAATTAACAAATCTGAGTATGGTCTACTTTCTCTACTTTATGTAAATTCCTTGGTAACTGGAATGATGGTGAGTTTTGGAAGCATCACAATTTTAATACTGTGGCTAAGATTTGCCTGAGTGCTTCACAACTTTTACAGTGGATATGGTTTAGGAAGGGTTAAGAGTAAGTTTAATAGCCTAGTCACTCTGGAAGGATAATTGCAGGAGTTCCATTGTCTTATGAGCTGCGATGGAATAGGAGTTCTCACAAATAAATAAATAATCAGGCAAAATAACTTCATTGTGATTTGGGACTCATCAGAGAGCTGACATTGAAGGGTTGGGAAAAAATTATTCTGATGCTGAATTGTTTTAATATCTTTATTTAAGCAGCATGATTAGAAACATGTTTGTAGTTGGCTTTTAGCTATAAAAAAAGAATGTCCCCTTTTACCATTGCAATATTCCCAACACCAATGCCCCCAACTCCCTCCTTCACCACCTCTTGCCTATATTTAAGACAGGCATTCTTTTTATTATTTATTTATTATTCTATTTCTCCGACTTATTACCATTGTCATAATAGTGGTCAGTGTAGTTATTTCTCTAAGTGGACTCATGACTCTGTGTTAAGCTTCATATGACGGGCTGGTCCTTCCAGCCCTCATCTCTATTGTCTCTGTGTATTATTACAATAATGATTTTTATTTTCTTAAAACCTATAGATGAGTGACACTATTCTGTGTTTGCAATCTCCCTCTAATTTATTTGATTCAGGAAATAGTTTCCATGTCCATCTGTGTATAGGAAAATTTTATTACTTCATTTTCCTGATGGATGCATAGTATTCCAGTGTGTATATGTACCAGTTTCTTTAGCCACTCATCTGTTGTTTGGAAACTGGGTTGTTTTTATATTCTAACTATTGTAAATGGAGCTGCAATGAATATAGGTGTGCAGAAAGCATTCTTATATTGTATTTTAGAGTTCCTAAGTATATCCATAGGAGTGGTATAGCTGGTCATATGGAAGCTCAATTTTCAGTTTTTGAAGAATCTCCATATTGTTTTCCATAAAGGTAAGACTAGACGGCATTCCCACCAGCAGTGAATAAGAGTCTCTTTATCCCCACATCTCCACCAGCACTGATTGTTCTTGTTTTTTGTGATGTGTGCAGTCTCTGTGGCATAAGATGGTGGTACCTCATTGTTGTTTTGATTTAAGTCTCCCTGATGATTAGTGATGTGGAGCATTTTTTTCATGTGTCTTTTTGGCCATTTGTATTTCTTCTTTGAGGAAATATCTTTTCATTTCTTCTCCTCAACATAGTACTGGAAGCACTTGCCATAGCAATTAGGCAAGAAATAGATATCAAAGACATCAAGATAGAAAAGGAAGAAGTCAAGCTCTCACTGTTTACAGATGACATATTTATAAAACCCTAAAGACTCTATGAGCTTCAAGAAACAATAGATTCATAAACAAAGTAGCAGCAGGTCACAAAATTAACACGCAAAATCAATGGCCTTCTTATACACAGATAATGACAGAGAAGAAATATACATTAAAAAAGCAATCCCAGTTGCATTAGTGCCACACAAACTCAAACACATTGGAGTCAACTTAACTAAAGAGGTGAAATACCTATACAAAGAAAACTACAAAACACTGCACTATACTTACCTGTAGGGGAGATACCATGATCACGAAGGTAGTTTTCCAGGGTGAAGCTTATCCATTGCACTCCGAATGTGTTGACCCCTGCGATTTCCCCAAATGTGGGAAACCCGACTGAATAATTTAAAAAAAAAACTGCACTGATTGTTTTTGTTCTTTGTAATGTGTGCTGGTGTGTGTGGCATGAGATGTAGGTACCTCATTGTTTTTTGATTTGCATCTCCCTGATGATTAGTAATGTGGAGCATTTTTTATGTGCCATGTTTCATGACACAAGGAAATGGAGACAAATAAACTGTTCATGGATTGGGAGGATTAACATCATTAAAATAGCAATACTCTCCAAAGCATTGTACAAATTTAATGCAATTCTTCTGAAGATATCCATGACATTCTTCAAAGAAGTGGATTAAATGCTCCTGAAATTCATCTGAAACAATAAAAAACGCATGAATAGCTAAAGCAACCCTTAAGAAAAAGAAGATGGGATCATCACTTTACCCAACTTTAAATTGTACTACAAAGCAATAGTCATTAAAACAGCATGGTATTGGAATAAAGACAGACCCTCAGATCAGTGGAATAACCGTGAGTATTCAGAAAATGTTCCCCAGACATACAAGACATACAATCAATTAATCTTTGATAAAGGGACAAGAAATTCAAAATGGAGAAAAGAAAACCTCTTCAACAAATGGTGTTGGGACAAATGGTCGCCACATGCAGAAAAGCAAACTCAGACCTCCATTTAACACCATGCACAAAGGTCAAATCCAAATGGGTTACAGACGTTAATATTAGATATGGAATCATAAGGTATATAGAAGAACACATAGCTAAAATATTTTATGATGCTGAGACTAGAGGCATTTTCAAAGAGAAAACAGCACTCTCCAAAAAATTGGAAGTGGAGATAAACAGATGGAACTATATTAAGCTGAGAAACTTCTGCACCTCAGAGGAAATACAAACAAAGATACAAAGGCCACCCACAGAATGGGAGAAACTGTTCACCCATTACCCATCAGATAAGAAGCTAATATCTAAGATATACAAGGAACTGACATACCTTAACAAGATAAAAACTTCTAACCCCATCAAAAATGGGGAGAAGAGGAGCTGGAGCTATGACGCAGCAGTAGGGCATTTGACGTGCATGCAGCTAACCTAGGACAGACCATGATTAGATCCCCCTGCATCCCATATAGTACCCCAAGCCAAGAGCGATTTCTGAGTGCATAACCAGGAGTAACCCCTGAGCATCACCAAGTATGGCCCCCAAAAAAATGGGGAGAAGAAATGAACTGATGCCAAATTTAAGGGTTACTATAAAAAGATTTTTCAAAGAGCTTCTCAGCCATATACAGAATTTCTAGGAAAACTGACTGAGGCTATCCAGAGGAAGATTAAAGACATAGTAGCACAACAGATTTTGATAAAAAACATTAGCCTTTGAAAATGCCAATAAAAATTGTCTTTCTAATGTCCTATTAGGAAGAAAGATGATATCATGAGATTTCTACATGCTTGTAGGAATGTTGGAATATACAGTTTTCTCTCGCAGTACACTACCACCCCTTTATCAACTTATGCTATTCAAATTCAAACTCGGGGTAACCAGAACTAATACAATTATCCAGTTAGTGGACGCAGTAGACTCTGCCCAAGGAGACCACCTGGATTTTGCCCGATTTGTAGCAAAGGATTCCATTGGACTAGAGGATGTATTTCATCTCATTATATTCTCCCCAGAAATTGTGGGAGGGGTTCAAAACCAGTCACACAGGTTCAGATCAGTTTCTTTAACTGTGGCAAAATTAAACATTTACATAGACACTGCAAGATGCAATCCTTTTCTGCTCTGGCTCCTGGATCTTCCCCCATTGAAGCCAAGTCTTAATCATCCTGTTTCAGGAAAGTGGGCCAGAGGTCAATCACTGGACCCACAAAATCAGAGAACAATTTTTATCTATAACTCAGCTTCCCAGTCCATGCCAAGAGAACTCCAAAGCATTAGTTCATTAAAGCCTGCCATTTCAGGAAGCTATGCCTTCAATATATCCTGCCCTGAATAATTAACCATAATACCAGCTCAGTGCTCTTAAAAGATAAAATCTGGCAGAAAAGGGCCAATTTCTTCAGGAACTCTGGGTCTGATAATGGGGAGAAGCAGTATAACTCTTACAAATATTTCTGTTCACAAAAATACAATACAAAAATTCCTTTCTCACACCTATATTCATTGCAGTGCTATTTACAACAGCCAGACTCTGTAAACAACCAAGATGCCCTTCAACAGATGAAGGCTAAAGAAACTGTGGTACATATACACAATGGAATATTATGCAATCGTCAGGAGAGATGGTCATGAAATTCTCCTATACATGGATGTACATGGAATCTATTATGCTGAGTGAAATAAGCCAGAGGGAAGGAGATAGACACATAATAATCTCACTCATCTATGGGTTTTAAGAAAATAAAAGATAACTACAGAGGCTCGGCTGGGCCCAGAACACTCCGAATGCCAGGATTTCTTGGTGTGTTTGCCTGGTATGTTGGGGGCTCTGGGCAGGACAGCTAGCCATAGGACCCCTGGGCTGACCACTTAGTCCAGGGGAACAAGATTCCCCCCACACCAGGCGGGTCTTCAGGGCCACGCCTGGTTAATCGGGCCTTGGGGGGAGGGGGTGAGAAATTCCTCCCTAGGCATCCAAAAACTACAGAGGCTTACGCCCCCGCACGTACTTCATGTATTTCATGTATTCAGAATATTCCTTACTCTTATGTTATGTTTTCCGTATACAGAATGTTTATTTTGTATTCTCCCCTTTCCCACACCCCTACAAAGCTCTTTTTTACTCTTTAACTCTCTAACCCCTTCTCAAACATCACTAACCTAGTTTACTCTTTTTAACTTCAGTAGTGTAGAATCGTAATCACAGTCCAAAGCTGTGCATTGTGTGTGACAACCCCAAACTGTTTCAAGATACATAAAATGGACACGTATTTCTTTAGAATATTTTGTGTTTTTTCTCTGACAGCTATAATTCTTACTAAATGTTGTCTTATACAGTGATGATTCTAACCACTTTTTATCTTCTCTTTTTCAGCTGTTTAACAAGGAATTTTGGTGGAAGAGTCCCCCAGTTTAATGCTTATGATTGAATCATGTCAATGGAATCATTGTAATTGTTCTTATGGCCCCCATATGTGCCAATAACACCATGTGGCATTGCTTCTTATTTGCATAGGCACATTAAAATGGGAAAATAGTATAAATACAAATAAAATCCTATCTAATAGAGATTGGAACACACAAACCTTGTAGTGCAAAGGGACCTTACACCCTGAACATTGACATAACGACCTGGCACAGACCTCAGAAGAAAGGGCATATTCCATTCTCCCCTGAACCAGGAAAGCCATCCACGAAACATCCAGGCTGGTCTATAACATCACCTGGAAGCAATCCTCTACCACGGAAGACCTACACTGCTCAGACTTTGACCTGCTCAAAAGAGACTTCCCTTAACACTGAGAAGACTTAACAACAACAACGACCTGCTTACAGGACAGGGCTCCCTGCATTGCCCTTTGATTGTGAGGTGAAAGGAGAGGATGCTCCACATCCTGACTTCAATGTAAGATAAGCAGATTCCAGGATCTTTAATACAGAAACATGATACCAACAACAGAGACTGTGTGAAAAATAAAAGTGTGTTGGCACTACAGACAATGTCTTGGATTGGACGATCTAGCTTGCCTGGAGCCTAGACTTGGTCTTGTGCCAGGAAACTTCAGGGGTCTGGTTTCTTTGTACTTAGGCCAAGGTTATTTCTTTCCATGTCCCTCATATTTTGGTGGGCCTATGCAAACAACAATTGCCACTCTAACACCATTCTTACTGTGCTCCTTTGACTCTAATCCTTAAAAAGAACTCACTTAAAATTTGAGGTTAACTTAAGCTAATATGCATGTATATGGAAATGTAAGAAAATACTATGCCTGTAATGTTTAAGAAGTTACATAAGTTTTATGGCTTTAGATTGCCTTGTGTACTGTTAAGAAATATTATAATGTGTTACAATCTGGGGACTTGAGGGACAAAGTAATTGTACATGGATTCTGTCTTATTTATCTTAATGTTCTTTGGCTGAAATTTCAAAGTTAATATATCAGCAAGGGGACTTCTGAGAATTATGTTATGGGTGATTGTCCTTCCACTGTAACTTTACCTTGTCCTCTTACTTTGCACCCTTGTTCTCATAATTAAAAATAAAAATTAAAAAATAAATAAATAAAATAAAAGACATTTTTGCATTAATTCTCAGAGACAAAATAGAGGAGGGCTGGAAGGTCCAGCTCAAGACATGAAGCTCACCACAGAGTAGTGAGTACAGTTAGAGAAATAACTACATTGAGAAATATCATAACAAAGTGAATGAATGAGGGAAGTAGAGAGCCTGTCTAGAGTGCAGGTGGGAGTGAGATGGGAAGGAGGGAGATTTGGGACATTGGTGGTGGGAATGTTGCACTGGTGAAGGGGAGTGTTTTTTACATGACTGAAACCCAACTACAATCAGATTTGTGGTCAAGGTGTTTAAAGATATTTTTAAAAACTATTTCTGTTCAGGTCCTAATCCCCTTCACCAAGCTCGAATGGGGCCTCCTTTCTAGCATTTCCTCAGACTTCTTCTGGATTCCAGTGCCATCACTGTTCATAAGCCCTTGGGCCAACCGGGTTTGTGTTGGGGAGGGAATAGAGAACCACACACCTTGATCCCTTCCACCAAACACAAATAGGGCTGTCTTTTGGGGTCTTTTCCCAGCCTTCTTCTCTGGGATCAGTCAGACTTGTGACTGGGCAGGAACAGGGAGGCTCACATCCTAAGCCCCTCCACCAAACTCGAATGGAGCCTCCTTCTAAGCCTTCTCTCAGCCTCCTTCTGGGTTCCAGTGTCATAACTGAAACTCCTTTCCTTCACATCAGTCCTCCTTTATGCAAAATGCATGAATGTTACTGCATCCTTGTGAACTCATATTTCCTAATAATACAGCACTCCAAATCACTAAAAGCAAAGATCAATGAGAAACCTAAAGAAGACATCTACCATCTACTCTGGGTGATACAGAGAGAAATCTTGGCATATCTCCATTCCACCAAAACACATGAACCTTATAGATGTTGACCTAAAATCAACACTAGTGGTTTATCAATAGAAATCAAGAAATTACCAGCCTGAAAAATTAAGAAATCTATAAATGAACAATTCAACCAATTCAAAGAAGAATTCTTTCAGAAGGTGAGAGAACCCATACAAATGTAACTGAAGGAACTAAAAATCATGTTAGCAAGCATAATAATAGAATTACACAGATGGAGAATCAAATAGACAAGCTTGAAGACAAATTACAAGCCAGATGGGATAAAGAAATTGAAAAAGAAAGGACAGAAAACTCTGAAAGAAAAGGTAAGGTATTTAATGAACAAAGACAAGATAAATAATCTCCAACTTATAGGAATTCCAAAAGGGGAAGAAAATGGGAAAGGGAAAGAACAGGAAGTGTGAAGAAGATAATAGCAGAGAGCTTTGTTACCCTTGGGAAAGAGGTTTCTCTACAAATCCAACCAGCAAAAATAGTGCCAAAACAAAATAGACCCTAAAAGAACAACACCAAGATATTTAGTAATCCAAATGACAAAGAGAGAGAGAGAGAGATCGACTCTTAAAAGCAATAAGGGAGAAGCAAACTTCAAGTATAAAAGAAACAATGTAAGAATCAAACCAGATCTTCCATTTGAAACAATCCAGGCAAGAAGAGAGTGGAATGACATATTTAAACTACTGAATGAAAGAAACTTTCAGATAAAAAAGAACTAACAAAAAGAACTCGAAATATTTGTGCTAAGCAAACCCACCCTAAATCAACTACTCAAAGATCAATTATACAAACCAAAACCTCAATTGTACAAACAACCCTAAACAATATACTTACACAACAGCCCATTATGTCAATAATTTTATTGAATGTCAATGGATTAGACTCTCCCATCAGGAATGGATACAGATGTTTAGAGTGAGCAGGTGTGCAATCAGTTGCTCTTCATAGATGTTGAAAATCATGTTCTAATGCTTTTATCCACAGAAACGAGTGCAGAATGCATTTGGAAGCCATGAGTTCCCACAACAGTGCTAACTATAAGTAGTTTTAATGTCATTTTGGGGGGAAAAAACTAGCACCAATTTTATTGCCTAGGGATACAGAGAACCAGCTAGGGTATAGGAGAAAGTGGGACTAATAATAAGATTTCTTCCTATATACACAATTTTTGTTTGTTTTTTTTGTTTTAATATAAAACTTTTTAAGCACCATAATAACAAGCGTGTTTATAGTTGGCTTTCAGTTATAAACAGAACACCCGCCGTCACCAGTGAAACATTCCCACCATCAATGCCCCCTCCTTCACCACCCCTGCCTGTATTCATGACAAGCATTTTACTTCTCTCATTCTTTAACATTGTCATGTTAGCTGTTAGTGTAGTTATTTCCCTAACAGAGTTCACTGCTCTTTGTGGTGAGCTTCAAATTGTGAGCCAGTATTTTATTGTTTTGTTTTGGGGCCACTCCCATTGATGCTCAGGGGTTACTCATGGCTATGCGCTCAGAAATCATCCTGGCAACTCAAAGCAGAGCGGTGCCAGCTCCCAGGTGGTGGATGAAGGAGAGTGAGCGATCAGCCAGGACTCAAAGCTGAGCAACACCAGCTCCCAGGCAGCAGGGGAAGGGCGAGTGATTTAGACACAACTGGGCCCTCTAGCATTGTGGCTAGGAGCCGAGCTGCACTGATTGGCAGGAAGAGGGTGAGGGGCGATTGACCCAAGCTCAACTGGAGAATGTTGGAGAGAACAAACCTCAGCAACCTCAGCCAACATAAACACCTAGAGCCACACTCCAGAGAAGGGACCAAGCCCCATGCCACAGGTGGCAAAAGAGGGCTGAAATCTGAAGGCACTACACTCCAACACAAACTAATAAATGCAAAGAAACATAGCTAATCTAAGGAAGACACTAACAACTAGGGATATAGAGAGAAATTCTAGCAAGTTTCCAAGTCCGCCAAAATGCACAGGCCCAAGAGATGAGGACCTAAAAGCAGCAATGGCAAAAGAAATGCAAGCCATGGTAAAAAGGAATGAAAGAATCACTTGCCAACGAGTACAAGAAATCCATAGATGAAAAACTCAACCAACTTAAAGAAGAACTGTTACAAAACATGAGAGATTCCATACAAATGGAATTAAAGAAAATAAAAAATGTCTTAGAAAGCCGTAATAGCAGAATCATAGAGTTGGAGAATCACATAGAAGAACTCAAAGAAAAACTGCAAACAAAAAAAATGACAAAGAAGCCAACAAGGAAATCAAAGGAAAAGCATTGGAAAAAATTTCAGTATGTAATAAACAAAGACAAAAGAAATAATCTTGTAGGTATACCAAAAGGAGAATAAATAGGGAAAGGGGAAGAACAAGAGTTCAGGGAAATAATAGCAAAAAACTTTCCCACCCTCTGGAAAGAGGCTTTGGTGCAAATTCAGGAGGTGAAAAGAGTCCCTAATAAAATCAGCCCTAATAAACCAACACCAAGACATATATGGCAAAAAGAGAGAGAGATGAACTCCTTATAGAAATAAGGGAGAAAAAAAACTCAAGTACAAAGGAAGGAACAAAAGAATCAAACCAGATCTCTCATTTGAAATAATTCAAACAAGAAAAGAGTGGAAAGTTTTTACTATGTTCTTTTGACTCTAACCCTTAAAAAAAAAAAAACCTTAAACTTTTGATGTTAACTTAAACTAATATGCATATGCATGAAAATATAAAAATAAATACTATGCCTTCAATGTTTAAGGAGTCACATAAATCTCATGGCTTTAGATTGCTTTGTGTACTGCTAATAAATGTTATAATGTACTACAATCGGGGGACTTGTGGACAAAGTAATTGTACATGGGTTCTGCCTTATTTTTCTTAATGTTCTTTGACTGTAAGTTCAATATTTAGGCGTCAGCAAGGGTATTTCTTTTGAGAACTGTTTATGGGCGATTGTCCTTCCACTGTAACTTTACCTTCTCCTCTTTGCATCATTGTTCTCATAATTAAAAATAAAAAAGATTTAAAAAAAAGAAAAGAGTGGAATGACATATTTAAACGATTAACTGAAAGAAATTTCAAACCTAGATTTCACAACCCAGCAAAACTCTCATTTATATGGGAGTGAAGACTAAAAACATTATCAAATAAAAGCAAACTCACATTATTTATGCAAAACCGATTCTAAATAATCTACTCAGACAAATTACACAATTCAATTAATTCAATTCAATTACAAAATATGAACTCTCAATTGTAACAACCACCCTATGCAATACAATAAACTGCACAACAGCCCTCTTTGTCAATAATCTTTTTAAATGTCAAAAAACTAAACTCGGGGCCGGCCGGTGGTGCTAGAGGTAAGGTGCCTGCCTTGCCTGCGCTAGCCTAGGACGGACCGCGGTTCCATCCCCCGGCATCCCATATGGTCCCCAAGCCAGGAGCGACTTCTGAGCGCATAGCCAGGAGTAACCCCTGAGTGTCACTGGGTGTGGCCCAAAAACCAAAAAAAAAAAAAAAACTAAACTCTCCCATTAGAAGACACATAATAGAGAGCTGTATTAGACAACATAAACCGTATTTCTGCTGCCTACAAGTACAGGATAGGCACAGGTTTAGAATAAAAGGATGGAAATCAATTATTCAAGCCAATGGTAAACAAAAAAAAACAGAGATGGCCATTATTATATCAGGCCAAATTGCATTCAACCTCAAGAAAGTGATCAGAGACAAAGAGTGTCACTACTTATTGATCAGGGGAACACTAGATCAAGAAGTACTAACCCTGGTTAATATTTATGCACCAAATGCAAAGCCAGCAATATATGTAAGGCAATTGCTTGCAAACCAGGAGAAAGACATGAAAGGATACTATCACATGAAATGTGATAGTAGTAGGAGATCTCAATACTCCACTATCAACACTGGACAAATACACCAGACAGAAAATTAGCACAAAAAAAAAGCCCTAAATAAAAAATTAGAACTACGGCTAATAGACTTATATAGGGGTCTCCACCCCAGAAAGCAGAATACAGGGCCAGAGAGATAGCATGGAGGTAAGACATTTGCCTTGCAGGCAAAGTCAGTGGTTAAAATCCCAGCATTTCATGTGGTCCCCTGAGCCTACGAGGAGCAATTTCTGAGCATAGAGCCAGGAGTACCCTTGAGCGCTGCTGGGTGTGACCCAAAAACCATAAAGAAAAGAAAAGAAAAGGAAAAGAAAGAAATCATAATATACATTCTTCTCAAGTTCACATGAAACCTTCTCCAGAATGGACCATGCCTTAGGATAAAACTCGAACTTGTTTAAAGTCACAAATATAAGGATCATTAGAAGCACCCTATCATATCACTATGTAACAGAGGTCAAAATTGACTGTAAAACGAAGCAATGGAGAAAATTTAACACCTAGAGATTAAACAATATGCTGCTCAACAACAGTTGGATCAAAGAGGAACTCAAGGAAGAAATAAAAAGATTCCTTGAGACAAACGATAATGAAGAGAAAACTTGTCAAAATCTGTGGGACACAGCAAAAGCAGTAATTAGGAGGAAACTCATAGCAATACAAGCCTATGTCTGGAAAGAAGAAAATGACAAAATCAGCAGTTTAAAGGAACACCTTAAGGAGCTGAAACAACAGAAGCAAAGAAATCCAAACACAGAGGCAGGGCTGCACCCGGAAGACTCCACATGCCAGTTCTTCTGTGTCTCTTCAGCTGGTATGCTGGGGGCTCTGGGCAGGACAGCTATCCATAGGCCCCCAGGGCTGACCACTTAGTCCAGGAGACTGAGATCCCCCCACGCCAGGTGGGTCTTCAGGGCCATGCCTGGTTAATCGGGTCCTGGGGAGAAGGTGGGGGAGAGAAAATCCTCCCCTATGCATACTGGATCCCATTCAGGAGTTCTTTTCTTCCTAGTATTCATTTTCAAAAGTGCGTGGGCACAAATGAACCTGAGCGACATATATACTTTTTTACCACACCCAAAAATATTCTTAATTCTCGACTGTTTCTAGAAAAAAATTGAATTCCCTAGATTTGAAGGATAATATTCAAATAGGTCTCTAAAATCAGTGTATATGTAGACGTGGCTTCCTATACAGTGGTCCTCTCTGACTGCCAAGCCTGACCATAAACAATTCATCTAAACAATGTACATAACCCCTCTGATATATTTCCCCTCCTCCACACAGAGCCCCTTTTACTCCCTCATATCCCAATCCAGATTCGTTATCTTCCCCTTAATTAACCCTCTTTACCCTCAGTTCTTTAATTTGTTAGGCACCAAGACCGACCTTCTTCCCCAACAGATTCTGCTTTTCAAACACCCCTACAAAGCTCATTATTACTGCTTAACTCTCCCACCCCCAACCATCAGTACCTCACATTTACCCTTTTTAACTTCAATACTACACAGTTCTAATCACAGACCAAAGTCATGCATTGGATTTAACAACCCACAACTATTTCAAAAGACATAAAATGGATACATATGTCTTTTGAATATTTTTGTGTATTTTCCTTAACAGCTATAACTCTTTCTAAATATTCTTTTACTGTAATGATTCTATCCACTGTTTATCTTGTCTTCTCTTTGTGAGCTGTTCAATAAGGAATTTTGTCCCTCAGTTTAATGCTTATGGTTGAACTATGTCATGGGGATTGTTGGACTTGTTCTTATGGCCCCCATATGCGCCAATAACGCCACGTGGCATTGTTCCTTGTTTGCATAGGCACATTAAAATGGGAAAATATTATACATACAAATAAGTTCTTATCTATTAGAGATTGGAACACACAAATCTCATAGTGCAATAGGGCCTTACACCCTGAACATTGATATAATGACCTGGCACAGGCCTCAGAAGAATGGGCATCCTCCATTCACCCAGGGAAGCTATCTACAAAACATCATAGGTTTTTCATAACAACACCTGGAAGCAATCCTCTACCAGGAAGACACTACCATGGCTCTGACATCGACCTGCTCAAAAGAGACTTCCCTTAACACTAAGAAGACTTGACAATGACAACGACCTGCTTACAGGACAGGGTTCTCTGCATTGCCCTTTAAATGTGAGGTGAAACAAGAGGATGCTCTGCACCATCCTGACTGCAATATAGGATATGCAGATTCCAGGATCTTTAATACAGAAACATGATACCAACAACAGAGACTGTGTGAAAAATAAAAGTGTATTGGCACTACAGACAATGATCTGGATTGGACAAACTAGTTTGCCTAGAGCCTAGAGTTGGTCTTATGCCAGGAAACTTCAGGGGTAGGGTCTCCTTGTATTTAGGCCAAAGCTTTTCTATTCCATGTCCCTCATATTTTGGTGGGCCTATCCAAACAATAATTGCCACTCTAACACTGTTTTTACTGTGCTCCTTTGACTCTAATCCTTAAGAGAAATAAACCACTTAAACTTTTGAGGTTAACTTAAACTAATGTGCATGTGCATGGAAATGTAAAAAAGTACTTTACCTTCAATGTTTAAGAAGTTACATAAGTGGGCCCGGAGAGATAGCACAGCGGTGTTTGCCTTACAAGCAGCCGATCCAGGACCTAAGGTGGTTGGTTCAAATCCCGGTGTCCCATATGGTCCCCCGTGCCTGTCAGGAGCTATTTCTGAGCAGACAGCCAGGAGTAACCCCTGAGCAAGGCCGGGTGTGGCCCAAAAACCGAAAAAAAAAAAAAAAAAACACAAGAAGTTACATAAGTGTTATGTCTTTAGATTGCTTTGTGTGCTGCTAAGAAATATTATGTATACAATCTGGGAACTTGAGGGACAAAGCAATTGTACATAGGTTCTGTTTTGTAATTTTTAATGTTCTTTGACTGAAAGTTCAAAGTTAAGATATCAGCAATAGGACTACTGAGAATTCTGTTTATGGGTGATTATCCTTCCCCTGTAACTTTACCTTGTCCTCTTTGCATCTTTGTTCTCATAATTAAAAATAAAAACTTAATAAAAATAAAAAAAAAGAAATCCAAACACAACCAGACGACAAGAAATAATAAAAACCAGAGCAGAAATAAACAACATTACAGAAAATCAATGAGACAGGAGTTGGTTTATCGAAAGAATAAACAAGATAGACAAACCACTGGCAAGACTCACTTAAAAATAGAAGGAAAACATCCATATAAGTAGGATCACAAATGAAATAAGATATTACAATATAACCCCAAGAAATCTGGGGCCGGGCGGTGGCGCTAAAGGTAAGGTGCCTGCCTTGCCTGCGCTAACCTTGGACGGACCGCGGTTCGATCCCCTGGTGTCCCATATGGTCCCCCAAGCCAGGAGCAACTTCTGAGCACATAGCCAGGAGTAACCCCTGAGCGTTACTGGGTGTGGCCCAAAAACCAAAAAAAAAAAAAAAAGAAATCTAACACTTCATGAGAACTTATTATGAACAACTATACTCAGTTAGGCTAGAGAATCCAGAAGAAATCGACATATTCTTGGAAAAATAGCATCTTCCAAGACTGAAAAAGGAGGTTTTAGAAAGACTAAACAAGCCAATCACTTCTGAGGAAATTGAATCAGTAATTAAGAAACTCCTCAAGAACAAAAGTCCAGGTCCAGATGGTTTTACAGGTGAATTCTATAAAACATTCCAAGAATTTCTACCACTGATCCACAGGCTCTTCCAACCCATTGAAAACACAGGAATCCTCCCTAATTCCTTTTATGAGGCTAATATCACACTCATTCCCAAAGATGGCAAAGACACTGCAAAGAAAGAAAACTATAAACCAATCACGCTAATGAACATAGATGCAAAAATCCTCAAGAAAATCTTAGCAAACTGAATCCAGCACTACATTGAAAAGATTATACACCTTGACCAAGTGGGTTTTATCCCAGGGATGCAAGGATGGTTCAACATACACAAATCAATCAACATCATACACCACATCAACAATAAGAAAGACAAAAACCACATGATTATATCAATCGATGCAGAGAAGGCATTTGACAAAATCCAACAGCCATTCATGATGTAAACACTCAGCAAAGTAGAACTAGAATGACCTTCCTCAAGATAGTTATAGCTATCTATAAAAGCCCACAGCCAGCATTATCCTTAATCGCAAAAAACTGAAAGCATTTCCACTAAGGTCAGGAAATAGGCAAGGTTGCCCACTCTCTCCACTCTTATTCAATATAGTCTTAGAAGTCCTAGCAATAGCAAGCAGACAAGAGAAGAGAATCAAAAGAATCTAAATAGGGAAAGAGTAACTCAAACTCCCTTTTTGCAGATGATATGATGATATACATAGAAAACCCTAAAGAGTCAACAATAAAACTCCCAGAAACAATTAAACAATACAGCAAAGTGGCCAGCTACAAAGTCAATACACAAAAGACAGTAGCGTTTCTCTATACAAATAATGAAGTAGAGGAGAAAGATATTAAGGAGACAATCCCATTTAAAATAGTATCCAAAAATATCAAGTACCTAGGAATTAACCTTATGAGAGAAGTGGAGGAACTATACCATGAATACTTCAAAACACTTTAGAAAGAAATTAAAGAGAATCTAAGTAAATGGAAGAACATCCCATGCTCATGGGTAGGTAGAATCAACATAGTCAAAATGACTATCTTTTTTTTTTACTTTTTTTTTTATTTTATTTTAATTATGACAACAAAGATGCAAAGAAAGAGGACAGGGTAAAGTTACAGTGGAAGCCCAATCACCCATAAACAGAATTCTCGGTAGTCCCATCAATGATATCCCAGCCTTGAACTTTCAGCCAAAGAACATTAAGAAAAACAAAACTGAACCCATGTACAATACAATTACTTTGTCCCTCAAATCCCCAGTTGTAGTACATACTAATTCTTAGCAGCACAAAATATAATCTAAAGACATTAGACTTATGTAACTCTTTAAACATTGAGGGCAAAGTACATTTCTCTAGTTCCCTGCACATGCTTACTAGTTTAAGTTAACCTCAAAAGTTTTAGTGGGTTGTTTTTCTTAAGGATTGGAGTCAAGGGAACATAGTAAAAAACGGTATTAAAGTGGCATTTGTTTGCATAGGCCCACCAAAACATAAGGGACATGGAAAGACAAATTATGGTCTAAATACAAGGAGACCCTACCCCTGAAGTTTCCTGGCACAGGACTGACTCTAGGCTCCAGGCAAACTAGTTTGTCCAATTCAAGTCATCGTCTGTAGTGGCAATACACCTCCATTCCTCACATAGTCTCTGTTGTTGGTATTATGCTTCTGTATTAAAGATCCTGGAGTCTGAATATCCCATATTGCAGTAAGGATGGTGCAGAGCATCCTCTCATTTCCCCTCACACTTAAGGGGCACTAGAGAGAACCATGTCCTGTAGAGCAGGTCATTGTTGTTGTCAAGTCTTCTCAGTGTAAACGGAAGTCTCTTTTTAGGAGGTCGATCTCAGAACCTTGGTAGTGTCTTTCCTGGTAGAGGACTGCTTCCAGCTGTTGCTATATAAGACCTTGGATGTTTCGTAGTTAGCTTGCCTGGTTCTGGCGTGAATGGAAGATGCCCATTCTTCTGAGGCCTGTGCCAGGTCATTATATCAATGTTCAGGGTGTAAGGTACATTGTACTGAGATTTATTAGATAAGAACTTATCTGTATGTATGATGTTTTCCCATTTTAATGTGTCTATGCAAACAAGGATCAATGCCATGAAGTGTTATTGGTGCATCTGGAAGCAATAGGAACAAGACCAGCAATTTCCATGACATAGTTCAATCATAGGCATCAAACTGAGGGACAGTTCCACCAACAATCCTTACTGAACAGCTTACAAAGAAAAGACAAGATGAAAAGTGGATAGAAACATCATGGTAGAAGAATATATAGAGAGTTATATCAGTTAAAGAAAATACCCATAAAATATACAAAAGATATATGAGTTCAATATGTGTTCAATTTGTGTCATTCTAAATAGTTCTAGAATTTGTTAGATCTACTGTATGTCTTAGGTCAGAGATTAGAACTGTGTGTTACTGAAGTTAAGAAGGGTAAATCTGGGGTACTAAAATCCTGCTCCAGGAAGGGAGAGAGACCCTCCCAAGCCCGAAGGATAGGGATTTAAGCCCCACCCTAGGCCAGTCTCCGGACAGACCCGGCCTGGGAGTGGGGAAAACCCAGGGTGCCCCGTCAACTCCTTCCAGGAACCCACCTGGAGATCCGGAGGAATGGGGGAGAGGGGAGTCGGGTGACCCAGGTCTGGGTCCCCCTACCCTGGGCTGGGCCAACAGGCCGCTGGCACATGCGGAGGCCTGCCAGCTGCCCACCCATGCCGGCTAAAAATCCTGCTCCAGGAAGCCAAAATGACTATCTTATCTAAACTTCTATATAGATTTTGTGCAATCCTTATCCAAATTCAGACATTATTTTTAAAGACCTAGAACAATCAGTCATAAAATTCATCAGGAACCACAAAAGACCCAGGTTAGTCAAATACATACTGAAAACAAGAAGCTGGGTGGCATCTCTTTACCTAACCAGAAGCTATAGTTATAAAAAAAAAAAGCCATAGTTATCAAAACAGCATGGTACTAGAACAAAGACAGAGCCTCAGACCAGTGGGTTAGAACAGAATTTCCAAAGATAAACCTCCAGATATACAGTCAACTAATATTTGACAAAAGAGCCAATAACTTGAAATGGAACAAAGACAGTCTTCAACAAATGGTGTTGGTACAACTGGATAACCACCTGTAAGAAATTGAAAATTATCCATACCGGGGCCGGGTAGGTGGCGCTGGAGGTAAGGTGTCTGCCTTGCAAGCGCTAGCCAAGGAAGGACCTCGGTTCGATCCCCCGGCGTCCCATATGGTCCACCCAAGCCAGGGGCGATTTCTGAGCACATAGCCAGGAGTAACCCCTGAGCGTCAAACGGGTGTGGCCCAAAAACCAAAAAAAAAAAAAAAAAAAAAAAAGAAAATTATCCATACCTCACACCTTACACAAAAGTCAACTCAAAATTGATTAAAGACCTTGAAATCAGACCCTAATCTATTTATTGAGAAAAAATAGGCAGAACACTTAAAAACCTATATATCAAAAAAGTCTTTGAGAATAGAATGCTAATGGCAAGAACTTTAGCATCAAGCCTAAACAAATGGGACTTCATCAAATTAAAAAGTTTCTTCATGGTGAAAGAAACCCTACTCAATACTAGAAGACATTTAACGGAATGGGGGGGGGGGTATTTGCACTCAACATGTCAGATAAAAGGCTTATATCTAAGATATACAAAGCACTCAGAAGGCTGAGCCCAAAAAAATCTAATAAAGCCATAGAAAAATGAGAAGAAATGAATAGACACTTCTCCAAGGAAGACCAAAAGATGTTCAACAGACACATAAAAACATGCTCACCTTCACTCATTAGGGAAATCCAAATTAAGACAACAATGAGGTACCACCTTACACCAGTGAGGATGGCTCACATCAAAAATAATAGGAATAATCTCGTTGGCAGGGATGTGATAAGAAAGGAACTCTCCTCCACTGCTGGTGGGAATGCTGCCTGGTCCAACCCCTATAAAAAAAAAAAAAAAAAAAAAAACAGTGTAGAGAGTGCTCAGTAAACTCAGAATTGAGCTGCCATATGACCCAGCAATTGCTCTCCTAGGTGTCTATCCCCAAGTCGGAAAGACATTCACCCCAAAATATGTGTGCCCTCCACTATTTATCGCAGCACTCTGTACAATAGCCAAGATTTGGAACCAACCTTGATGTTTAACAACAGATGATTGGATCATGAAGATGTGGTATTTATACACAATGGAATACTACATAGCAGATAGAAATGATACAATCGGGGCCGGTGAGGTGGCGCTAGAGGTAAGATGTCTGCCTTGCAAGCGCTAGCCAAGGAAAGACTGTGGTTCGATCCCCCGGAGTCCCATATGGTCCCCCCAAGCCAGGGGCAATTTCTGAGCATTTAGCCAGGAGTAACCCCTGAGCATCAAACAAGTGTGACCAAAAAAAAAAAAAAAGAAAGAAAAGAAAAGAAATGATACAATCATAGATTTTGCAGCAATGGGGATGGATCTACAAAATATTATGTTAAATGAAGTAATTCAGAAAGAAGATGAAAGATAAACACAGAATTATAGCACTATTCTGAAGTACTTAGAATATACACCATACATATATGTAATACTCCATGAACAAATACAGCAGTTTAATAGGGTAGAAACTCCAAACACTGTAGTTGTCAACATTTACTGGGGAGTAGTGTCCAAAACAAGGGTAAGAAGAACAACACAAAGCCTCGACTATACATTATACCATAAAAAAAAAAATTAAAAAAAAATTAAAAAAAAGCAACAACAGAAACAAAAGCGTAGAGATAACAGGTATGTAATCAGCCTTTTACTACAAAGGCCTATAATAATGTCTTAGGGATCTTACACAGGATCACAAGTAATGAATATGATGGGCGGCCGCCACCACTGCCTGCTTTCCCAGCGCGGCCGCGCCGACTGCGTGCCTGGCTTGCTCCATGGGCAGCAGCGAGGGGCAGGATGACAGATTACGCCGAGGAGCAGCGCAACGAGCTAGAGGCTCTGGAGTCCATCTACCCCGACTCCTTCACAGTATTATCAGAACATCCACCCAGCTTTACCATTACTGTGGCATCTGAAGCTGGAGAAAATGATGAAACTGTTCAGACTACCCTCAAATTTACATATAGTGAAAAATATCCAGATGAAGCCCCCCTTTATGAAATATTCTCCCAGGAAAATCTGGAAGATAATGATGTCTCAGGCATTTTAAAATTATTAGCATTGCAGGCAGAAGAAAATCTTGGTATGGTAATGATCTTTACCTTAGTGACAGCTGTGCAAGAAAAGTTAAATGAAATAGTAGATCAGACAAAAACTAGAAGAGAAGAAGAAAAGAAACAAAAAGAAAAAGAAGCAGAAGAAGCTGAAAAGCAACTTTTTCACGGCACTCCAGTTACAATTGAGAATTTCTTAAGTTGCAAGGCCAAATTTGATGCAGAACTCTTAGAAATTAAAAAGAAATGAATGAAAGAAGAAGAACAAGCAGGAAAAAATAAATTAAGTGGAAAACAGCTATTTGAAACAGATCATAATCTTGACACATCTGATATCCAGTTCTTGGAGGATGCTGGAAACAGTGTGAAGGTAGATGAGTCTTTGTTCCAGGAAATGGATAACTTGGAGTTGGAAGATGATGATGATGATGACCCAGACTACAATTCAGCTGATCCAGAGAGTGATTCGACTGACTAATAGATTCTCCCTGTCTGTATAACCAGGCCTGACTGCCACAGCATCTGTGGCTATCCTTAGAAGGGGTTGATTTTTTTCTTTTTTTCTAAGAAAAAATAATTTTCAGGAGAATATTCTTCTGAGAGCTTTCATCATTGAACTTAATAAACTGACATAAAATTTCAAATATAAAATGTTTCATTCCTTTAATTGTTAGGAAGACACTCATGTTTATAATTATCTAATGTTGGAGAGAGATCTTGCCAATCCACTAAGACTTGAAGATAGGCAACTTTGTGCACAGGTATGAATTTATGTTTGAGTGTCTTGGAAATTCTCTGCTGGAGACAATGCTAGCTTTTGAATTCTAAGAGTTGCCATTCAGAATATTAGCATAAGATGGATAGAACACTAATATTTAAGAATTTTCGCCTTTTGGGCATGCATAATTAAAAGCTTATTATGGCTAAAAATAAAATTATATGAATTAGATTCCTCTGTAGGGTTGACATGTGTATACTTGTAGGTCTTTCTCAATGTAGTTAATGATCACTGAGCCTCAATCTTAATTTTAAAACAGTAAACATTTATATTAGTGACACAGGTGATTCTAATGCATATTTATGTTAAGAATCATTCTTTAAGAGTTGTAAAATATGTACTGTTATTTTCTCCTGCCTTTTTTTCCTCTTTCTTTCTTTTTCTGCCACACTTTGTAGTACAATCCCTGACTCTACCCTGGGAGACCATGTAGTATTAGGGATGGAACCTGTAATTTCACATGAAAATTATTTTCCAACCCTTTCAGCTATCTCCCTGATTTTACTTTTCTAACTCATAGTCTGAAGAGTCTGAATTTCTTGGATTTCTATACACTACGAGAAAGCCATACATAACCCATTTTCATGAACATGAGACTGTGTAGTAATTTTAAATAGTTGACTTAGGAGAGAGCCAGTTAAAGCTAAGCTTCATGCAGGTTAATAAGTCACTGTACTTTTAGAGGAGTGAATCTGAACTCCAATAGGAAATCACTTGTGTCATTAGAAATAGCTGTCTCCATGCAAAAATACATATTCAGAAGTACAGCAGTATCTTTTCCATGCTTTTTCTTGGAGTCAGATTTTCTGATTAAGACCAAATTTTCATGTACTTTCAGACCTATGCAGAGAGAAGTCTGAAATTTTATTTTAAATGGGAATTTGTTTTTCCTAAGGAGAGCCTTTTTGAAGTTAATTAGCAAGTACATAAGAACCTCAAAAAGTAGTTCAATTAGAGCTAAGTAAAACTATTATACTGAAGTAAGTGAAGACTTGACCTGAATACCAAGAATTATTCCACTTTCCCCTCATATGTGGTCTTTTTTTTTTTTCATTTTAAAAATGTGTTTTCTAAGTTGATTGAATTAAATTTGATCTGTTTATCTTAAAAAATAAAAAAGAATATGATGGGCATCCAGTTACTCCTGCAGAAGCATTTCATAACAATGTGTTTTAATGCCTTAATCTTACTATATTTAAAATAGCCTCTCAGCTTTTCTGTCCACAGGGGTTCTTGGATACAAAGGGTAGTCAACCTAATTTGACATCTTGGTCCTCAGTCATACTAGATACCATATTCAGTTTGCATTATGAAAATGTTTTGACAAAGCACTTCAATATACCCTTTTTCTCTGGTTTATGGCCTCTATTAGGACCTGAAGCATGTGACCAGCCAGACCACTGAAGCAGTCAACCGTGGTCCACAGACTTATATTATAGGACCTACTCATCAAACACGTTTAGGCAAATTAACATTTCTTATCTCTTTTCTTCTCTCTTCTAACTATTCCTTCCTTTCTCCCTTTTCTTCTTCTACCTTTTCTTCCTCATTATCATCAATTCAATCTATGTCAAATAAAACCCACATTGTTACTTTCTCTTTAGGAAAAGAAATTCGATACAAAAGATGCAGCAGAAAATATTACATAGGGTAACCACCTATATAGATAGACCTCATTAACACATTGTTTAGTACTTGAGATTCGAAACCTATGTGTATCCTAAATTGCTCCAGTCATTACCTAATCCTGAAACCCTCATTTAGGAAGGCCCAACTCCATCACTGACAAAATCCCTATAAATTGAGAAAACCTCCCAACTTTGACATACAGGCCCAATCTCTCTTAGTTGATTTATTAGTTTTTTACCATACTTTTACTATATTTGCCTACTTTTCTGTCCTCCTCTTATTTCTTGCTCTCGCCTCCTCTTTTTCTTAAGCTATACCTAAGCTAATTATTGTATGATTCTATGTGGGCATGAGTACATAGAGAGAGGACTCCTCCATGAGAGCCAAACCTAAATTGTAAACAACCTATGCCTATAGTGTATATAGCCCCTCCTATATACTATCCCCACTTTCCCTTCAGAAATCCTACTATCCCTTTACCTCCCAATCCCAATCTTATATCCCACCTTATAAAGCTCTTTACCCTCAGTTCTTAACCCATTAGGTATCAAGAGAGACCTCCTACCCCAATAAGCTATCACCCAGCATCTAAGCTAAGGGACACCCACTCAGACACACACCTCGTCCCCTGCAAGAAACTACAACCAACACCCCTATTGACTTATGCTGTGTGGCCCTCCTTATCACCTCTCCTTAACGTGGACTGTGGCTTGATAGTGGACTTAGTGCCAAAAGGATTCCCCATTGCAAGAACTCTACCCAAGACCTTCCTGCCACAAATCTTTTGTCAAACTCAAGGAGGCCAGGGGGTGTGATGAAAAGACACCCAGGTGCCCTGGAGCCCACACTACACAAGGAAATCTCAAAAAACAATGGGGAAGCCTATAATTTCATCATAAGTATAAGACCTATATAACACTACCTCTTAACCTGTCTTTTGCAAATGTAAAGTATCACTTTACACTCCTGCATCATGGTGTTCCTTTAATTACTTTTTTATTTAAATTTTTAAAAAATTGCTAAAGCAATCATTGGAAAAATAATATGGGAGGAATAACTTTCCCCAACTTTAAACTGTACTACAAAGCAATAGTTATCAAAACAGCATGGTATTGGAATAAGGACAGGCCCTCAGATCAGTGGAATAGGCTTGAATACTCAGAAAATGTTCCCCAGACATACAGTCACCTAATTTTTGATAAAGGAGCAGGAAATCCTAAATGGAGCAAGTGGTGTTGGCACAACTGGCTAGCCACTTACAAAAAATTGAACTTAGACCCCCAGCTAACATCACGTACGAAGGTAAAATCCAAATGGATTAAAGACCTCGATATCAGACTCAAAACCATAAGATATATAGAACAACACATAGGCAAAACACTCCAGGGCATTGAGACTACAGGCATATTCAAGGAGGAAACTGCACTATCCAAGCAAGTGAAAGCAGAGATTAACAGATGGGAATATATTAAGCTGAAAAGCTTCTGCACCTCAAAGGAAATAGCGTCCAGGATACAAGAGCCACCTACTGAGTGGGAGAAACTATTCACCCAATACCCATCAGATAAGGGGCTAATCTCCAAAATATACAAGGCACTGACAGAACTTTACAAGAAAAAACATCTAATCTCATCAAAAAATGGGGAGAAAAAATGAACAGACACTTTGACAAAGAAGAAATACAAATGGCCAAAAGACACATAAAAAATGCTCCACATCACTAATCATCAGGGAGATGCAAATCAAAACGATGAGATACCATCTCACACCACAGAGAATGGCACACATCACAAAGAATGAGAATAAACAGTGTTGGCTGGGATGTGGAGAGAAAGGAACTCTTATCCACTGCTGGTGGGAATGCCGTCTAGTTCAACCTTTATGGAAAGCAATATGGAGATTTCTCCAAAAACTGGAAATCGAGCTCCCATATGATCCAGCTATACCACTCCTAGGAATATACCCTAGGAACACAAAAATACAATACAAAGATCCCTTCCTTACACCTATATTCATTGCAGCACTATTTACCATAGCAAGACTCTGGAAACAACCAAAAAATGCCCTTCAACAGACGAATGGCTAAAGAAACTGTGGTACATATACACAATGAAATAATATACAGCTGTCAGGAGAGATGAAGTCATGAAATTTTCCTATACATGGATGTACACGGAATCTATTATGCTGAGTGAAATAAGTCAGAGAGAGAGAGAAAAACGCAGAATGGTCTCACTCATCTATGGGTTTTAAGAAAACTGAAAGACATTCTTGCAATAATAATTTTCAGACACAAAAGAGAAAAGAGCTGGAAGTTCCAGCTCACCTCAGGAAGCTCTCCACAAAGAGTGATGAGTTTAGTTAGAGAAATAACTACATTTTGAACTGTCCTAATAATGAGAATGTATGAGGGAAATGGAAAGCCTGTCTAGAGTACAGGCAGGGGTCGGGTGGGGAGGAGGGAGATATGGGACATTGGTGATGGGAATGTTGCACTAGTGATGGATGGTGTTCTTTACATGACTGAAACCCAAACACAATCATGTATGTAATCAAGGTGTTTAAATAAAATATAAAAAAAAATTTTAATCATTTTCTTTATATTTATATGTGAACATAGATATTTTTAGTTTTTGCTTTCTTCTCTTTCCACCCCTAAATCCACCAGCAATATAATGTAGCACCACTTCTTCCTGCAAAAGCGTATTAAAAAGGGAAATCTTATATATAAAAACAAGCTTTTATCTACTAGGGATAAGTTCTCAAACTTTTTTTACAACACAGGGGCATCTCCTACCTTGAACATATGTCATGTGGACCCAACTTAGACCCCAGGGAATTAGACACTGATCATCCAGCCTTGAGTACTGAATCCCAGACACAGAAACGGCACAGTCACAACAGCTCCAGAGGAACCAAATCCCCTCCAGGGCATCCTTAATGCTGCTCTGACACTAACTTGTGCCAGTTCTAAAATGAAGGAAATGGGAACAACTTGATCTAAGAGCAGGTTGTCCTACCTCACCAGCCAACGATAAGACAAATTAGAAGACTTGTAACCCTTTGATCTGTGCAAAAGCCAAGATCGCTATCTACAGATGACTGGTTGTTACAACCATGACTGGACAGTACACATCCCGGGACCAACAACAACAACAAAAAAGCTCTAGCCTAGGTTTTGATCTACGATCTGTACAGCAAACAAGATCTCTAATTCCAGAGGTCTGACTGAGACCATCGCAACTGAACGGGTCTTCTGGAAACATAATGAAAGACTCTATCCCAGGCTCCAACTTAGGAACAGCGTAAAGACCAAGAACACCAACTACAGAAGATGGATTAAAACAACACTGAAGAAACAGAACTGCTAGAACTACAAAGAAAGACTTCATTATAAGCTCCATTCCTTGGCCTGTACAGACACCAAGATCTCTTGATAAAGAGGTCTGATTTTACCACCCATGACGAAGCAGAAGTCTTCCATACACCACAAAAGCACTGAGGGGAAAGTAAATAATCATGCAAGGAGTCTATAGTTAATCCCATGACAATATACTTCAAGGGTGGAGAAACCCTGTTTCTCCTAAGCCAAGGGAATTCCCTCTCTAATGCCCCCAATAGTTACTATGCAGGAAAAAAGTACAAAAGAATCCTTTTATATACTTATATATTTATTTTTTATTGACTTTGTTGTTTTGGTGTAGAAATTAAAGTTTATGTTTTCAATTTTATTTTATTTTATCTTTATCTTTCTTTTTGTGCTCTGGCATGGTTTTACTTTAGGACTGAGACTACTGTGTGGTGCTTGTCTTTATTGCTGTAGTGCTCTCTGGATATTTTATTTTATATTTCTTTTTGTACTGTGGTGGTGTGTCAATTACCTTTTTCCTGTTCTCTCTCAAACTGAGGTTGAAAGCCTCTAAAGGACTTAGCCCATTTTCAGCTTATTGGATTTTTTACCCCATACTATTGCTTTTCTTTTCTTCAAACAAAATCACATAACTCAAACTATCTAGTTCTGCCTCTCAAATAGAGGGGGAAAACAAGAGATGGTACCAGTACCAAACAGATATATGATCACTAAGTAGTAAGCTAGAAACAGAATGAACCACTTCTTCTGGTGGCCGGGGGGGGGGGGCGGTGGGAGGGGGAATATGGGATGCAGGATGGAAATGGTGATGGGAATTCTTCTGATTCAATGTTAATATGTGCCTAAAATACTATTGTGAAAGATATGTAAGCCAATATGGTCAAATTAAAAATTAAAAAGGGGGGTTTGTACTATAGAAACAAGCTCTTATCTACTAGGAATAAGAACTTATACACTTTACAATACAGGGGCACCTCCTACCTTGAAAATATGTCATGTGTCCTCCTACCCCAACGAACCAGTACCCAGCACCCGAGCGAAGGGACATCCACTCAAACCCACACCTTGTCCCCGGCGGGAAAAGACAACCAACACCCCTACTGACTCATGCTTTGTGGCTCTCCCTACCAACTTATCCTAACGTGGACTGTTGCTGGATACCGGGCTTAGCCCTAAAAGGACTCCCAATGCAAGAACTTTACACAAGACCCCCCCTCAAATCTTTTACCAATCTCAGGAAGGGCAGTGTGTGCGATGAAAAGGTACCTGCGAACCCACACCCCACAAGAAAATCTCAAAAGGCAATGGGGAAACCTATACTTCCATCATAAGTATAAGACCTGTATAACACTACCTCTTTATTTTTTATTTCATTTTACTTAAAATCATTTTTTACTATACATATGTGAGCAAATATATATTTTTATATCTATTTTTATGTTTTTTGGGTGTGTGACTTGTTTCTCTATTCTTTTCACCCCCAAATGCGCCGGCAACATAATGAAGCACCATTTCTTCCTGCAAAGGCACACTAAGAGAGGGGAAATCCCACGTATAAAAACAAGCTCTTGTCTACTAGGGATAAGAACTCATACTTATTTACAATACAGGGGAATCTCCCACCTTGAAAATATGTCATGTGGATCCATCTTAGACGCCAGAAGATTATACATTGTTCATCCAGACTTGAATCCTGAACCCCAGACATAGAATTGACACATTTCTTCACAACAGCTACAGGAACCAAAGCCCATCTTGGACATCCTGAATACTACTCTATCTTCAACATGAGCCAGTTCTAATATGAAATCCTGACAACGAGAAAATTGGGAACAAATGGACATAAGAACAGGTTATCTTACCTTACCAACTAATGATAAAACAAAATCAGAAGACTTACCACACTATGGGCTGTGCAAAAGCCAAGAACGTGATCTACAGATGACCGGCTGATAGAACCATGACCGGGCAATATGTATTCTGGGACCAACAAGAAAGCCCTAGTCTAGGGTTTGGTCTACGTCCTGCACAACAATCATGACCTCTAATTCCAGAGTCCTGACTGAGGCAATTGCAACTGAGCAGGTCTTCTGGAAACATAATGAAAGATGATATCCCAGGCTCCATCTGAGTTTCAGTGCAAGGGCCAAGACCACTAACCACAGAAGACAGATTAAATTGACATCGAGGAAACAGAACTTCTAAAATCACAAAGAAAGTCTTCATCATAAGTTCCACTTCTTGACCTGTGCACAGACTGAGACCTCTAGATTTAGAGGTCTGCTTTTAACATCCAGATCAGAGCAGAAGTCTTCCATAAGGCACAAAAACACCAAGGAGAGAGTAAATGAACATGAAAGGAGTCTATAGATAATCCCATGACAATATATTCCAAGGGTAGAGAAACCCTGTATCTCTTAGGCCAAGGGGATTCCCATTTCGGATGACCCCAATATTTACTGTGCCTATGCAGGGGGTGGGGGGGAGAGACAAAAAACACTAAATAATCCTTCTTTTTTTTATTTATATTTTTATTTTATTACTTTTTATCTAGTTTTTGTCAATTTCTTTGTTTTGGGGTAGATATTGAAGTAGTTGTCCATTTTTTAATTATATATTTACTTTTTCTTTCTTCTTTTCTCTTCTTCCTCTTTGCATCTTGTCATATTTCCTATCTCAAGACCATGGCAACTATGTGGTGCATATTTTTATTGCTGCAGTGCTCACTGGATATCTTATTTGATTCCTCTTTTTGAACTGTTGTGTTGTTTCACCTTCTTCTTTTTCCCTTCGTCCCTCAAACCAAGGATGAGAGCCTCTAAAATGACTCTGCTCATAGTTAGCGTAGTCGATTTTTACCCCATTATATTACCTTTCTCTTCCTCAAACAAAACCGCATAACTTGAACTTTCTAGTCCCGCCTCCCAGTTAGAGGGGGCAGTAATGGAGACACCAAGACCAAACAGTTATAAGACCACTAAGTAATAAATTAGACACAGAAGGGACCACGCATTCTAGCACCCCCTGGGGGGGACAGTGGAGGATATGGGAGGCAGGATGGGAGCGGTTGTGGGAGGACAATTCGGTGGTGGGAATTCCCCTGATTCAATGTAAATATGTACCTGGAATATTACTGTGAACGATATGTAAGCCACTATAATTAAAATAAAAATTATATTTAAAAAATATATGGGTTTTATTAAGCTGAGGTACATTTCTTTCATAATTAATTTAAAATTCCTATCATAGGAAGACATTAAATTTGGTTAAATACTTTTTATGCATCTATTGTAATGATTTTATGCTCTATAACTATTACTTTATGAGTGTAATATTTCAAATTTATTGATCTTTATTTTTTGATCCATCAACTTATTTTATAAATAGATCCTGTTTTGTCCTGATTTTCAAACCTCTGATTGTGCAATTGCATTGAGTTTAGTAGTTTTAATTGGGAAATAAAAAAATTCATATAAAAAAATATGCCATGTGGACCCAATTTAGATTCCAGGTGATTAGACAGCGACCGTCCAACCTGGAACCTGAGATCTCAAACATAGAACCGACATAGCTCTCCACCACAGCTCCAGGAACCAATCTTTCTCTGGGACATTCCTAATACTGCTCTGATACTGTTTTGATATAAAATCCTGACAACGAGGAAATGGCAACAACTTGGTCTAAGACAAATCTAAGACCTCACCTCCTAATGATAAGATGAAAACAGAAGACATGTCATTCTTTGATTTATAGAAAAGCCAAGTTCACTATCTACAGAAGATTGACTCTGATAACCATGACTGGGTAGAACTTATCCTGAGACCAGTCCTTGGCATATGATATGTACAACAACCAAGATTTCTAATTTCAGAGGTCTACTGAAACAACTGCAACCAAGCAGATCTTCTGGAAACATAATAAAAGACTCTATCCTAGGCTTCATCCTAGGATTGGGGCAAAAACCAAGACCACCAACTACAGAAGACTGATTAAAACAACAGTGATGGATCACAACTTCGAGAACCATAAAGAAAGACTTTATCCTAGGCTCCATCCTTTGACCTGTGCAAATATAAAGATCTCTAGCTCCAGAGGCATGATTTTATCATCCACGACAGAGGAGAAAGTTTCCAGATACCACAGAAGGACCTAGGGGAGAGTAAAAGAGCATGTACGAAGCCTGTAGTTATTCCCATGACAGAATACTTCAAGGGCGGAAAAAACCTGTATCTCTTAAGCCAAAAGAATTCCCTTTCTAATCTCCACAATATTTACTGTGCCTATGCAATAAAAAAAGAGAAGCACAAATCAATTTTTTAGTTTTGTTATTGTTGTTGTTTGTTTTTTTTTCTCTTGTACTTTGTTTTGTTTTTATTTCAGGACCGTGGTTATGTGTGGCTGGTGTTTATATTGCTCGGTGCTTTTTAGGTTTTCTGTTCGATTTTTTTTATCTTTTTTTTTGTATTGTTGTTATATTTTTCTTCCTTTTCCCTCTCTGCTCTTAAAATGATATAGTCTCTAGAAGGACTCCTCCCATTTTTTTCTTGTTTGATTTTTTTGCCCCATTTTATTTTATTATTTTTCTCTTTCCTTCAAACAGAACCACACAACTTGAACCATCTTGTTTTGCCTCATAAATGGGGAGGGAAATAATGGAGGGTACCAAGACAAAACAGTCAAATGAACATTAAGTAGAAATTTAAAAATGATCAAACTTAAGCACCAAATCCAAAGCCAGCAACAACAGAATCGATACCCTATTTACAACATACTAGACACACAGAGGACCATCTATACTAGCAGCCTGGGGGGTATTAGTGGGGGGATATGGGATACATGCTAGGAACAAGGGTGGAGGAAGGACAACATTGGTGGTGGGAATTCCCCTGATTCAATATCACTATGTACCTAAAATATTACTGTGAAAGATTTGTAATCCATTTTGATTAAAATTTAAAAAAAGAAATTGCTCCTGGCTTGGGAGGGACCATATGGGATGCTGGGGAATCAAACCACAATCTGTCCTAAGCTAGTGCTTGCAAGGCAGACACCTTACCTCTAGTGCCATGACTCCAGCTCCTATACACAATTATTTTTATATAAAATTTAAGCACCATAATTACAAGCATGATTATAGTTGGGTTTCAGTCATAAACAGAACATCCCCCTTCACCAGTGCAAAATTCCCCACTTCCCACTTCCTTAACCCTTGCCTGTATTCAAGACAGGCATTCTACTTCTCTCATTCATTAACATTGTCATGCTAGTTGTTAGTGTAGTTATTTTCATAACAGCATTCACCACTCTTTGTAGTGTGCTTCATATTGTGAGCTGGTCCTTTCTGCCCTTAACTCTATGGTCTCTGGACCTTATTACAATAATGTCTTTATTTCATTTCTATAAATCTTTACTTAAGCACCATGATTAGAAGCATCACCAATGCCCCCTCCCACTTTCCTAACCCCTGCCTGTATTCGAGATAAGCATTCTATTTCTCTCATTTATTAACATCATCATGGTAGTTGTTAGTGTAGTTATTTCTGTAACACCATTCACCACTCTTTGTAGTGAGCTTCATATTGTGAGCTGGTCCTTCCTGCCCTTAATTCTACAGTCTCTGGGCCTTGTTACAATAATGTCTTTAATTTAAAAAAAAAACCATAGATGAGTGAGACTCTGACTTATTTTACTCCACATAATAGATTCCATATATGTTCATGTATAGGAAATTTTCATGACTTCATCTCTTCTGATGGCTGCATAATACTCCATTGTGTATATGTATTACAGTTCTTTTAGCCATTCTTCTGTTGAAGGGCATCTTGGTTGTTTCCAGAGTCTGGCTCTTGTGAATAGCGCTGCAATGAATATAGGTGTGAAGAAGGGAATTTTGTATAGCGTTTTTGTGTTCCTGGTGTAGATCTCTAGGAGTGGTATAGCTGGATCATATGGGCTCTCAATTTCCATTTTTTTGAGAAATCTCCATATTGCTTTCCATAAAGGCTGGACCAGACAGCATTACCACTAGCAATAAATAAGAGTTCCTTTTTCTATACATCCCACACTGATTGTTCTCTTTCTTTGTGATGTGCCTGTCTCTGTAGCATAAGAGGGTACATCATTGTTATATTGCTTTGCATCTCTCTTCGCATCACATATAGTGATGTGGAGCATATATTTATGTGTCTTTTGGTCATTTGTATTTTTCTTTAAGGAAGTGTCGGTTCATTTTTCTCCCCATTTTTATGGGGTTAGATTTTTTTCTTGTTACATTCTGTCAGTATCTTATATTATTTGGATATTAGCCCCTTATCAGATGGGTATTAGGTGAATAGTTTCTCCCATTCTTTGGGTGGCTCTTGTATCCTTGTCACTATTTTCTTTGAGATGTAGGTGCTTCTCAGCTTAATATAGTCCCATATGGTTACCTCTGCTTACACTTGTTTGAAAAGTGATGTTTCCTCCATGAAGATGCCTTCAGTCTCAATGTCATGGAGTGTTTTACCTACATGTTGTTCTATATATCAGCGTTTTTCAACCACTGTGCTGTGACACACTAATATGCCATGAGATGTTGCCTGTTGTGCTGTGGAAAAAATTTTAATTTCATTCGTAATATGTGGCTTTGGCTCATAAATAGACTATTGGTTGCATTTTACGGACTATAAATAGCTCTATTGACACTGTTACACTGACAAAAGGAGACATCGCAGTAGATCACTGATGTGCAGAAGAGCATTGATAGATCTGCACTCTGAAGGATTATCATGGAACTAGCACAGAAGACCGCTAAGTGATGGATCTGGAGGAGACATGCGCAGAAGAGCACTGAGTGTGATGAACAGTGGCTATCTGGAGGAGACAAGAGCAGAAGTACTGTGACAATCAAACAGGAGCAGATACTGCAGTGATGAACAAGTTTTTAAAAGCATGACCTGGAGTCAGATGAGAGCCCAAGTATGAGTGGGAATCAAAAGAAAGCAAAGAGGATTAGCTCAAGCAAATTCTCTGGCACAAGGCAATATAACAAAAACTATATTTCATTTGGATTTACTTTCAGTGGAGATGCAAAGAAACCAACTCCACTTGCATGGTGTGTGGTAAAAAGCTATCTAACAGTGCTATGGTCCCAAGTAAACTTAAACACTATCTCCAAACAAAACAACCTTTGCTTCAAAACAAAAAAATGCAGACTTCTTTGTTTGCCTGCGTGAAAACACGGAGAAACATGCAACTTTCATGAGAAAAAAAGCAAAGGTAAATGAAAGAGCTCTTAAAGCTAGTTATCAAGTTACTGAACGTATAGCCAAGTCAAAAAAGTTGTACATTGTGGCAGAGACATTAATACTTCCTGCTTGCAAAGAAAATGCTCGAACCTGAAGCAGCTAAGGAAATAGCCAAAGTCCCTCTCTCAGACAACACAATTTCCAGACGTATCAATGACAGGTCTGGAGACATCGAAAGTGTGGTTTTGGGAAAGATCTGTATCAGTGAGAAATTTGCATTACAACTTGACTAGTTGACTGATATCAGTGGACATGCTCAACTCTTGGCCAATGTGCGTTTTGTGGATGGTGATGCAATTAGAGAAAATTACTTTTTTTTTTTTTTTGCAAGGCATTGCCAGAAAAAAACAACAGGAGAAGAAATTTTTAGGGTCACATCAGAATACCTTGAACAAGGACTTAATTGGGAAAACTGCACAAGTGTCTGCACTAATGGAGCTGCAGCCATGTTTGGGTGCACCAAAGGTTTTGTAAGCAGAGTGAAGAAAAGAAATCCAGATGTGATTATTATGCATTGATTTTTTACACCGTGAGGCCCTCATAGTCAAGACTTTACCAGCAGAACTTTCTCCTTTATTGGATGATGTTGTGTATGGTAAACTTTAAAAAGTCACGACCCATGAAAAGTTGCATGTTTGCAGCTTTGTGTGAGGAGATAGGAGCAAAGCATAAAACCTTAGTGTTTCACACGGATGTAGGGTGGTTGTCATGTGGCAAGGTCTTGGTTTGTGTATATGAGCTGTGGGAGGAACTTAAAGTGTTTCTTACAAATGAAAGGTCAGATTACACAAAGCTGCTTGCAAGTGATGGCATACCTGGCAGATATTTCTCATCATCTGAATAAACTAAACATATGAATACAAGAAATAAATGAAAACCTGCTTACAAGTATAGATAAAATAAATGGATTCCATTCAAGGGTGCAACTTGGGCATCAACACGTGGAAAGTGGCAATCTTTTTTTTTTTTTTTTTTTTTGCATTCTCATGCTTTAATTAGGTGGATATGTTTGGGTCTTTTAATATAAATCTTTATTTAAGCACCATGATTACAAGCATATTTGTTGTTGGGTTTCAGTTACCCTCCTTCACGATTGCAACATTCCCACCACAAATGCCCCCCTCCTCGCCCACACCTACCTGTATTTTCCACAGGCATCCTACTTCTCTTATTCTTTAACATCGTCATGCTAGTTGTTAGTGTAGTTATTTCCATAAAAGAGTTCACCACTCTGTGGTGAGCTTCAAATTTTGAGCCAGTCCAGCTTTTAACTCTATTGTCTCTGGGCCTTATCACAGTAATGTCTTTAATTTTTCTTAAAACCATATATAAGTGATACTATTCTGTGTCTATCTCTCTCTGAGTTATTTCACTTAACATAATAGATTCCATGAACATAGACATATAGGAGTGGTAAAGCTGGATCATATGGGAGCTCAATTTTTAGTTATTTTTAAGGAATCTCCGTATTGTTTTCCATAAAGGCTGGACTAGACAGCATTCCCACCAGCAATAAATAAGATTTCCTTTCTCTCCGCATCCCCACCAGCACTGATTGTTCTTGTTCATTGTAATGTGTGCCAGTCTCTGTGGTGTGAGATGGTACCTCACTATAGTTTTGATTTGAATCTCCCTTATTATTAGTGATGTGGAACATTCTTCATGTGTCTTTTGGCCATTTGTATTTCTTCTTTGAGGGAGTGTCTGTTCATTTCTTCTCCCCACTTTTTGATGGGGTTATATGACTTTTCTTATTAAGTTCTGTCAGTACCTTGTATATCTTAGACATTAGCCCCTTGTCTTATGGGTATTGGGGGAATAGTATCTCCCATTCTGTGGGTGGCTTTTGTATCTTAGGCACTATTTCCTTTGAGATGCAGAAGTTTCTCAGCTTAATATAGTCCCATCTGTTTATATCTGTTTCCACTTATTTGGAGAGTGCTGTTTCCTCCGTGAAGATGCCTTTAGTCTCAATGTCATATAGTGTTTTACCTACATGTTGTACTATATACCTGATGGTTTCAGGCCTGATATTAAGGTCTTTAATCCATTTGGATTTGACTTTTGTACATGGTCTTAGATGGGGGTCTGAGTTCACTTTTTTCATGTGGCTAACCAGTTGTGCCAATAACACTGTTGACAAGGCTTTCCTTTATCCATTTGGATTTATTGACCCTTAATCAAAGATTAGTTTATTTTATACCTGGGAAAAATTCTCTGAATGCTCAAGTCTATTCCCCTGATCTCTGGATCTGTCTTTATTCCAATACTATATAGTTTTAATAACTATTGCTTTATAATACAGTTTAAAATTGGGGGAAGTAATGCCTTTCATATTTTTCCCAAGAATTGTTTTAGCTACTTGTGGGTGTTTATTGTTCCAAATAAATTTCAAGAGTATTTGATCCACTGCTTTAAAAATATGTCATGGATATCTTTAGAGGACTTGCAAAGATCTGTACAATGCTTTGGGGTGTATTGTTATTTTAATGATATTAATCCTGCCAATGCATGAGCAGGATATGTGTCTCCATTTCCTTGTGTCCTCTCTTATTCTTTGAAGCAAAGTTTTGTAGTTTTCTTTGTATAGGCCCTTCACCTCTTTAGTTAAGTTGACACCAAGATATTTAAGTTCGTAGAGCACTAGTGTGAATGGGATTATTTACTTAATATCCATTTCTTCTCTATTATTATCAGTGTACAAGAAGGCCATTGACTTTTGAGTGTTAATTTTGTAGCCTACCACTTTGCTATATGAATCTATGGTTTCTAGAAGCTTTTTGTCAGAGTCTTTAGAATTTTCTAAATATAGTATCATGTCATCTGCAAACAGTGAGAGCTTGATTTTTTTAAATAATATTTTATTTAAATTCCTTGATTATAAACATGATTGTGGTTGGGTTTCTGTCATGAAAGAGCTTGACTTCTTACTTACCTATCTGGATGCCCTTGAAATCTTTGGATTACCTAATTGCTATGGCAAGTACGTCACGTGTTATGTTGAATAGGAGTGGTGAGAGAGGGCAGCCTTGTCTTTTACCAAATTTTAGTGAAAAGGCTTTTAGTTTATCTCCATTAATAATAATAATTTCCGTTGGCTTGTGATAGATAGTCTTGACTATATTGAAAAAAGTTCCTTTCGGGGCCAGAGTGGTGGCACTAGAGGTAAGGTGTCTGCCTTGACAGCGCTAGCCTAAGACGGACCGCATTTCGATCCCCCAGCGTCCCATTTGGTCCCCCAAGCCAGGAGCAATTTCGAGCGCAAAGCCAGGAGTAACCCTTGAGCGTTACCGGGTGTGGCCCAAAAACCAAAAAAAAAAAAAAAAGAAAGAAAAAAAGAAAAAAGTTTATTTCATTCCCATCTTGATGAGGGTTTTTATCAAGAATGGGTGTTGGATCTTATCAAATGCTTTCTCTGCATCTATTGATATGATTATATAATATTTGTTTTTCTTTGTGTTGATGTGGTGTATTATGTTAATTAATTTATGGATGTTAAACCATCCTTGCATTCATTGGGGGAAACCTACTTGGTCGTGGTGAATGACCTTCTTGATGATGCATTGAATTCTTTTTGCCAGAATTTTGTTGAGGATCTTTGCATCTGTGTTCATCAGAGATATTGGTCTGTAATTTTCTTTTTAGGCAGAATCTCTGTCTTGTTTTGGTGTCAAGGTGATGTTGGCTTTATAAAAAACTATTTGGAAGTGTTCCTGTTCCTTCAATTTTATGAAATAGCCTGAAAAGTATTGGTAGTAGTTTCTATTGAAAGGTTTGAAAAAGTTTATTAGTGAACCCATCTGGATCTTGTCTTTTGTATTTGGAAAGATTTTTGATCACCATTTTAATTTCCTTAATAGTTATGGGGCTATTTAGATATTCTACTTCAACCATATTTAAGTGTGGGAGGTTATAAGAGTCCAATAATTTGTCTTTTTCTGCCAGGTTCTCATGTTTTATGGCATAGAGTTTCTCAAAGTAGTCTTTGATTACCCTTTGAATTTCTGCAATATCTGTAGTGATTTCCCCCTTTTCATTTCTAATCTGGTTTATCAAGTGTCTCTCTCTCAATTTCTTTGTGAGTTTTGCCAGTGGTTTACCAATCTTGTTTATTTTTTCAAAAACTCAACTTTTGCTTTCATTGATCTTTCAAATTGTTTTCCGGATATCCACTTCATTGATTTCTGCTCAGCTTTGTTATTTCCTTCTGACTACCTATTTTTGGTTCCATTTATTTATCATTTTTTAATTTTATAAGCTGTGTTATTAAGCTATTCATGTAGGCCCTTTCTTCCTTCCGGATGTGTGCTTGCAAACTTATAAACTTTCCTCTCAGTAATGCTCTTGCTGTGTCCCATAAATGCTTATAACTTGTGTCTTTATTGTCATTTGTTTCCAAGAATGTTTGGATTTCATCTCTGACCCACTGGTTGTTCAGTAGTAAGCTGTTTAATTTCCAGGTGTTAAAGTTTTTCTTCTGTGTCCCTTTGTAGTTTACATATAATTTTAGTACCTTGTGATCAGTGAAGGTAGTTTGAATTATTTCTACCCTCTTGATTTTATGGAGGTATGTTTTATGGGTCAGCATGTGGTCTATCTTGGAGAATGAACCATGTGCATTAGAGAAGAAAATGTATCCAGGTTTCTGGGTATGTAGTGCCATATATATACACTAATCCACTTTCTTCAGTTCTCTTTTCAGAGCTAGTATATTTTGGGGGCTTCAGTCTGGTTGACCTATCATTGAGTGACAAGGCAGTGCTGAGGTCTCCCACAATTATTGTGTTGTTATTGATATCTTTTTTCAGATTTGTCAACAATTGCATTACATACTTTTCTGGTCTCTCATTGGGTGCATATACGTTTAGAAGTGTGATTTATTCCTGTTGTACATATCCCTTGATTAGTACAAAATGTCCATCTTTGTCTGTTACAACTTTTCTGATTCTAAAGTCTGTGTCATCTAATATTAATATGTCCACTCCAGCTTTCTAAGCATGTTGTTTGCTTGGATGATTTTCCTCCAGCCATTGATTTTGAGTTTATGTATGTTATGAGTATTCAGGTGTGTTTCCTGTAGGCAGCAGAGTGTTGGATTTATTTTTTCATTCATTTAGCCACTCTGTGTCTCTTAACATTTAGCATTTAGCCCATTGACATTAAAGGAGATGATTGTCATGGGATTTAATGCCAGCTCTGTGTATAAATTTGGTGTGTCTATTGGAAAGTCATGTCTTAAAGTAGACCTTTCAGTTTTTCTTTTTTTTTTTTTTTTTTGTTTTTTTTGTTTTTGGGCCACACCCAGTGACGCTCAGGGGTTACTCCTGGCTATGCGCTCAGAAGTCGCTCCTGGTGAGGGGGACCATATGGGACACCGGGGGAATCGAACCGCGGTCCATCCAAGGCTAGCGCAGGCAAGGCAGGCACCTTACCTTTAGTGCCACCGCCCGGCCCCTCAGTTTTTCTTTAAGGCTGGTTTTGAGTCTGAAAAGTTTCTGAGTTGTTGTTTATCCGTAAAACTATGTATACTTTCTTAAAACCTGAAAAGTGAGTCTGGCTGGGTGCAATATTCAAAGTGAAGCATTTGTTTCATTGACTTTTTTTTTTTTTGGTTTTTGGGCCACACCCGGTGGTGCTCAGGGGTTACTCCTGGCTGTCTGCTCAGAAATAGCTCCTGGCAGGCATGGGAGACCATATGGGACACCGGGATTCGAACCAACCACCTTTGGTCCTGGATCGGCTACTTGCAAGGCAAAGGCCGCTGTGCTATCTCTCCGGGCCCTGTTTCATTGACTTTTGTCTCTATTTCCCACCACTGCCTTCTGACCCTGAGGGTTTCTTGTGACAGGTCTGCTGTAAATATTAAGGATGTTACCTTGAATGTAATTTCCCTTTTTGTTCTTGATGCTTTTAGTATTCTATCCTTATCTGTGGGATTTGTCATTGTGCCTAGGATGTGTCTTGGGTTGCTTTTCTTTGAAACTCTTTCAGCTAATACTCTTCAGGCATGTGGGGTTTGGTTGCATGTAGTCTTTAGCTCTGGTAGTTACTCTGTAATGATGTCTTGACTGTTGATTCTTCCTGGGGATTTTACTCCTCGGTCTCTGGGTCTCCAATGAGTCTTAAGTTGTTTCTGTTGAGCTTATCAAAGACTTCTATTTTCATCTATTCACATTCTTTGAGTAAATTTCCCATTGTCTGATCATTTGCTTTAAGGCCTTTTTCCAATCTCTTCTGCTGTATGGAGTTGTTATGCATCTCATCTTCCAGATTACTAATTCTATCCTCAGCTGCTGTTACCATATTGTAGAGGCTTTCTACTGAGGTTTTCAGTTCATCTACTGAGTATTTCAGACCTGTTATTTCAGTCTGGAGTTTTCTGATTTCTATCTTCATATCCTCTTGATTTTTATTAGTGTTCCGTTCAACTCAATCTATGCTTTCTTTGAGTTCTGTGAACATCCTCCATATTTCTTCTCTAAATTCCATATCTGAGGGCCTAACTAGGTGGTTGGCCATTTTGGGGACATCAGAGTTGCCATCTTCATTCTCTATGCCTGGTTTTGGCCTCTGTTGTTTCCTCCATTGTCATGCTTGTATTGTGGATTTTTCTACTTTTTGTGTGGTATTCATTGGCTAGATGAAGTGTGCGGCTGCAAAATGAAGGGGAAACTCTGGCTCCACCCATTGTGGATGAGTTGACTCACCTCAGGAGAAGACAAGCCCTCCGGGAAGGATGCCAAAGCAAGCAGAGAAAAGGCCCAAGATGTCTGTGGTGCTTCAGAGACAGCAGAAACCAGCTATTTCCACAGTCTCTGGGCTGGATGACGCACCTCAGGAGAAGATCGGTTGTGTTTTTTAATCAAAGAAAATACACATTTGTCCAAATGTCAGCAGCAGCACTTTCAGAAGTTGGTTTGTTTGGAGAATCCCAGAGGTGAAGGACCTCAAATTTTATTCCTTTTTCTCAAAATTATGACAGATCTTTCCTTTCCAATCATTAGATTAGGACCATGGAGACTGGCCAGCCTCCACTGAGCCTTCAGCCAAGTTCCATGATGTCCTTGAGTGGTTTGACCTTGGGTAATGTCAGACCATAGCCAGCTGGATTCTTATTTCCAGTCATTGGGGAGAACTTGTCACAAGTGTTGGGCTAAAACGAGCACAACTCTGAAGTTGTGCCCTCACCGGAAAGTGGCAATCTTAAAATGTTCACACTCACCAAGCAATGGCAAGATGTTCACACTGCTGCACTGTGTGAGATAATAATTAAACATTTAAAAACTCTCGATGAGAAGTTGTCATTTTATTTTCCTTCATTCTTCACTGAATGCCTTGACTGGGTCAGGGATCCTTACAGCTCAGTATCAGTTGGTGGGGAAAAAGCATGACTTTACAGCAGCAGGAGGAACTAACTGAACTGAGACAAAATCATAGTTTCAAGCTAAAATTTGCTGATCTACCTTTAGAAAGTTTTTAGTTGGATACTGCCAAGAAGTTCACCATTCTGGCAAACAAAGCTATTTTGACATTGCTCCCATTCTTCACTACATATCTGTGTGAGATGAGTTTTTCAAGCCTGATTGCTATAAAAATTAAAGACAGAGAGAAACTGAGAGCTGTTAACGAAGAGCTACATGTGTCTTTCTTCAATTTCTCCAGAATATTAGCTTTGTGTTCAGCCAAACAGGCCCAGATTTTGCAGAGTAAGTGAACCGAAATATGAACAATTATAAAAATACTTTATTGTTTTGTAATAAAGTAATTATGAAAAATTATTTGTGTTTATGATTAATATTCAAGATAATTATTTTATATATAGTCAATATAGGCACAGAGTTAATTTTTTAACATTTTCTAACGGTCGTGTGACTCATGATTTTTTTTTTTTTTTCATAAAAAAGTGTGCCTTCCTTCAGACTCAGAGATTGCTCCTGGCGGGCACGAGGGACCATGTTGGGCGCAGAGATTCGAGCCGATGACCTCCTGCATGAAAGGCAGACGCCTTGCCTCCATGTGATCTCTCAGGCCCCTTCTTTTCCCTCTTCATGGGCTCTGCCATGATGCCTTTCTCAAGACCACGGCATTTTTTGTTTGTTTGTTTGTTTGTTTTGTTCTGTTTTTGGGGTGCTTAGCGTTACTGTTGGAACTCTTAATAAATATTTGACACTTCATTTTGTAGGGTGGACTGTTTCACCTTCTTTTTCTCCTTCATCTCTCAAACCGATGGCGAGAGCCTCTAGAAGAATTCTGCTTATTCCCGGCGTATTAGACTTTTACCCCAGTTTATCATTTTTCTCCTCTTCAAACAAAACCACATAACTTGAACTAGCTAGTCCTGCCCCCCAATTAGAGGGGGAAATAAAGGAGGCATCAGGACCAAACAGGTGTAAGACTACGAAGAAATAGGATAGGTACAGAGGGGAACACATATTCTAGCAGCCCTGGGGGTGAGGGAAGAGGATATGGAAGGTAGGACAAAAACGGAGGAGTAGGGAAGACAAACCGGTGATAGGAATCCCCCCTGATTTTATGTAAATATTTACCTAAAATATTATTGTCAACAATATGTAAGCCACTATGATCAAAATAAAAATTATGTTAAAAAAAAAAAACAAAAAAATGAAAGAAATAAAGAAAGTACAGTAGCAAAAAAAAAAAAAGTGTGCCTTCTACGATCAAGTAGGTTTCATCCCAGGAATGCAAGGATGATTTAACATCCGTAAATCTATCAACATAATACACAACATCAACAACAAGAAAAATAAAAACCACATGATCATATCAATAGATGCAGAGAAAGCATTTGATAAGGTCCAACACCCATTCTTGATCAAAACTCTCAGCAAGATGGGAATGGAAGAAACCTTTCTCAATATAGTTAAGGCCATCTACCACAAGCCAGTGGCAAATATTATCCTCAATGGAGAAAAACTAAAAACCTTCCCTCTAAATTCTGGCACAAGACAAGGCTGTCCTCTCTCACCACTCCTATTCAACATAGCACTAGAAGTAATTCGCTATAGCGATTAGGAAAGAAAAAGATATTAAGAAAATCCAGATAGGAAAGGAAGAAGTCAAGCTCTCACTGTTTGCAGATGGCATGATACTCTATTTAGAAAACCCTAAAGACTCTGCCAAAAAGCTTCTAGAAACAATAGACTCATATATCAAGGTGGCAGGCTACAAAATTAACACACAAAAATCAATGGCCTTTCTATACACCAATAGTAACAAGAAAGAAATGGACATTAAGAAAACAACCTCATTCACAATAGTGCCACACAAACTCAAATATCTTGGAATCAACTTTACTAAAAATGTGAAGGACCTATACAAAGAAAACTATAAAACTCTTCTCCAAGAAATAAGAGAGGACACATGGAAATGGAAACACATACCCTGCTCATGGATTGGCAGGATTAACATCATCAAAATGGCAATACTCCCCAAGGCATTATACAGATTTAATGTGATCCCTCTAAAGATACACATGACATTCTTCAAAGAAGTGGATCAGGTATTTTTGAAATTTGTTTGGAACAATAAACACCCTAGAATAGCTAAAGCAATCATTGGGAAAAAGAATATGGGAGGAGTTACTTTCCCCAACTTTAAACTTTACTACAAAGCGATAGTTATCAGAACAGCATGGTATTAGAATAAAGACAGGTCCTCAGATCAGTGGAATAGGCTTGAATACTCAGAGAATGTTCCCCAGACATACAATCACCTAATGTTTGATAAAGGAGCAAGAAATCCTAAATGAAGCAAAGAAAGCCTCTTCAACAAGTGGTGCTGGCACAACTGGATAGCCACTTGCAAAATATTGAACTTAGACCCCCAGCTAACATCATGTAGGAAGGTAAAATCCAAATGGATGAAAGACCTCAATATCAGACTCAAAACCATAAGATATATAGAACAACACATAGGCAAAACACTCCAGGGCATTGAGACTACAGGCATATTCAAGGAGGAAACTGCACTCTCCAAGCAAGTGAAAGCAGAGATAAACAGATGGGAATATATTAAGCTGAGAAGCTTCTGCACCTCAAAGGAAATAGTGCCCAGGATACAAGAGCCACCCACTGAGTGGGAGAAACTATTCACCCAATACCCATCAGATAAGGGGCTAATCTTCAAATATACAAGGCACTGACAGAACTTTACAAGAAAAAAACATCTAATCCCATCAAAAAATAGGGAGAAGAAATAGACAGACACTTTGACAAAGAAGAAATACAAATTGCCAAAAGACACATGAGAAAATGCTCCACATCACTAATCATCATGGAGATGCAAATCAAAACAACTATGAGGTACCACCTCACACCACAGAGAATGGCACACATCACAAAGAATGAGAATAAACAGTTTTGGCGGGGATGTGGAGAGAAAGGAACTCTTATTCACTGCCGGTGGGAATGCCGTCTAGTTCAACCTTTATAGAAAGCAATACGGAGGAGGGGGGAGGGTCTGGGCTGCACCTCACCGTGTTCAGGGGTGACCTGTCCTGTGAGGGAGTCGGGCCAGGCCTGCGTCCTGCCTGCCGAGCCTTGACCTTATGAGCTTCTCCATGTGGCCCTTTTTTGCCATTAGTCATTGTAAAAGGTTCTTGGAAAAAGAAAGTGTGTTTGTATCTGTCTCTCTGTGTGTGATTGTATGTGTGTTGCACACACTGATCAAGCCCAAGAAATCCACTCATGGATACTTTGGCAGCTGTCTCAGAAGTGGCATATGTGGATTTGCTGGAAGGAGACACAGAATGTCATGCTCGATTTAAGACCCCTGAGGATGCTCAAGCAATGATAAACGTGCACGAAGAGATGAAAAAGAAGCATGGCTGGAATCTTGAGATCCTTTCAGGTGATCATGAACAGCGCTATTGGCAGAAGATCCTGGTAGATAGGCAAGCCAAACTGAATCAGCCTCGGGAGAAAAAGAGAGGCACAGAGAAGTTAATCACCAAAGCAGAGAAGATTAGACTGGAGAAGTCGCAGCAAGCAAGTAAACACATTAGATTTTCTCAATATGATTGAAGAGTTTTGGTTTACCTCTGAAATTTCACTGGATGCTTAGACTGTTATGGTAATAGATAGTGATGTTTCTCTAAAATGTACAATTAAAAGAAATATCTTTGTTCCTTAACTTGTAAAGAAGACTTTTTTAAGAGATATGTACATTATATAACCACAGTTTTTCATAACATTTATTTGTTGAACTTATATGAATGAACCCCACAATAATTTAGTAAATAAAATTGTTTTGCACATAAAAAAAAAAGAAAGCAATACGGAGATTCCTCCAAAAACCGGAAATTGAGCTCCCATACAATCCAGTTATACCACTCCTAGGAATATACCCTAGGAATACAAAAATACAATATAAAAACCCCTTCCTTACACCTATATTTATTGCAGCACTATTTACCATAGCAAGACTCTGGAAACAACCAAGATGCCCTTCAACAGACGAATGACTAAAGAAACTGTGGTACATATACACAATGGAATATTATGCAGCTGTCAGGAGTAAAAAAGTCATGAAATTTTTCTATACATGGATGTACACGGAATCTATTATGCTGAGCGAAATAAGTCAGAGAGAGAGAGAGAGAAATGCAGAATGGTCTCACTCGTTTATGGGTTTTAAGAAAAATGAAAGACATTCTTGCAATAATAATTTTCAGACACAAAAGAGAAAATAGCTGGAAGTTACAGCTCACCTCAGGAAGCTCACCACAAAGAGTGATGAGTTTAGTTAGAGAAATAACTACATTTTGAACTGTCCTAATAATGAGAATGTATGAGGGAAATGGAAAGCCTGTCTAGAGTACAGGCGGGGGTTGGGTGGGGAGGAGGGAGATTTGGGACATAGGTGATGGGAACGTTGCACTGGTGATGGGTGGTGTTCTTTACATGACTGAAACCCAAACACAATCATGTATGTAATCAAGGTGATTAAATAAAATATAAAAAAAGAATAGGAAAGTAAACAGTAAGTGATATCACAGAACAAAGATTAGCATATCATTTCAATTTCATGTAGTCAGTCAAAGCACAGTAGTTCACTGGAAAATTTGAAAAATAAAGTGTGCCTTTGCACAAAAAAAGATTGAAAATCACTGCTATGTATCTGGTGGTTTTTAGGGCTGATATCAAAGTCTTTAATCCATTTGGATTTTACCTTTGTACATGTTCTTAGATTGGGGTCTAAGTTCACTATTTTGCAAGTGGCTAACCAATTGTGCCAACAACACTTGTTGAAGAGGCTTTCCTTGCTCCATTTTGATTTTCTTGACCCTTTATCAAAGATTAGTTGATTGCATGCCTGGGAAATATTCTCTGAATATTCCACTGATCTGAGTATCTGTCTTTATTCCAATACCATGCTATTTTAATAACTATTGCTTTGTAATACAGCTTAAAATTGAGGAAAATAATGCCTCCCATATTTCTTTTCCCAAGGATTGCTGTAGTTATTCGTGGGTGTTTATTGTTCCAAATGAATTTCAAAAGTGTTTAATCCACTTTTTTGAAAAAATGTCATGGTATCGTTAGAGGAATTGCATTAAATCTGTACAATGCTTTGGGGAGATTTGCCATTTTAATTATGTTAATCCTGCCAATCCATGATCAAGGTATATATCTCCATTTTCTTGTGTCTTCTTTTATTTCTTGAAGCAGGGTTTTGTAGTTTTCTTTGTATAGCTCCTTCACCTCTTTAGTTAAGTTGACTTCAAAATATTTGAGTTTGTGTGACATTAATGTGAATTGATTTTGTTGTTGTTGTTGTTTTTGAGTTGTTGGGTTTTTTTGTTTTTTTTTTTTTTTTTGGTTTTTTTGGGTCACACCCGGCGGTGCTCAGGGGTTACTCCTGGCTGTTTGCTCAGAACTAGCTCCTAGCAGGCACGGGGACCATATTGTACACCGGGATTCAAACCAACCACCTTTAGTTCTGGATCGGCTGCCTGCAAGGCAAACACCGCTGTGCTATCTCTTCAGGCCCATGAATTGTTTTTCTAATGTTTATTTCTTCTCTATCATTATTGATGTATAAAAAGGCCATTGACTTTTGTGTGCTAATTTTGTTGCCTGCCACTTTGCTATATAAATCTATTGTTTCTAGAAGCTTTTTGGTGCTCTTTAAGGTTTTCTTTTTATACCCCCCCTTTAGGGTTTTCTAAATATAGTTTTATGTCATCTGCAAACAGTGATATCTTGAATTCTTCCTTTCCTATCTGGATGTCCTTGATATATTTTTCTTACCTAGTCAGTATAGCAAGTACTTTAGTACTATGTTGAATAGGAATGGTGAGAGAAGGCAGCCTTGCTTTGCACCAGATTTTTAGAGAAAAGGCTTTACTTTATCTCAATTGAGAATAATATTTGCCATTATTTTGTGGAAGATGGCCCTTACTAGATTGAGAAAAGTTCCTTTGATTCCCATCTTGATGAGGGCTTTTAGCAAGAATGGGTGTTGAGCCTAATCGAATGTTTTCTCTGCATCTATTGATATGATCATATGATTTTTATTTTTTCTTTTGTTAATATTGTGTTTTATGTTGACTGATTTACAGATGTAAATTCATCCTTGCATTCCTGGGATGAAACCTACTTAGTCGCAGAGAATGATGATCTTGATGAGGCATCAGATACTATTTGCCAAAAATTTGTAGAGGATCTTTGCATCTTTGTTCATAAGGGATAATGGACTATAATTTTCTTGTTTAGTAGCAACTCGGTCTAGTTTTTATATCAACGTGATGTTAGCTTCATAAAAAAACTATTTGAAAGTATTCCTGTTTCTCCCATTTTATGCAAGAGCCTGAAAAGGATTAGTAGTAGTTCCTCTTGAAAGGTTTGAAAGAATTCATTAGTAAACCCAAAAGGCCAGGCTTTTGTTTTGGAGAAGACTTTTGATTACAATTTAATATCATCAATAGTGATGGGGCTCTTTAGATATGCTACATTATCCTTATTCAACCGTGGAAAATTATGAGTTCAAGAATTTATCCAATTCTTCCAGGTTCTCTTGTTTCATGGCATAGTTTCTCAAAGTAATCTCTGATTATCCTTTGAATCTCTGCAATATCTGTAGCGATTTTCCCTTTTCATTTCTAATCCAGCTTACCAAGCTTCCCTCTCCCTTTCTTTGTGAGTTTTGCCAATGGTCTATCAATCTTGTTTATTTTTTCTTTTTTTTTTTTAGGGGGCCACACCCGGCGGTGCTCAGGGGTTACTCCTGGCTGTCTGCTCAGAAATAACTCCTGGCAGGCACGGGAGCCCATATGGGACACCGGGATTCAAACCAATCACCTTTGGTCCTGGATCAGCTGCTTGCAAGGCAAATGCCGCTGTGCTATCTCTCCAGGCCCTTGTTTATTTTTTCAAAGAACCAACTTTTGCTTTCATTGATCTTTCGAATTGTTTTTGGCTTTCCACCTCATTGAATTCTTCTCTATAATTTGCTATTTCCTTTTGTCTCTTATTTTTGGTTCTTTTTGTTGATCATTTTCTAATTTTATAATCTGTGTCATTAAGCTATTCGTGAAGGTCCCTTCTTCCTTCCTGATGTGTGCTTGCAAAGCTATAAATTTTTTTCTCAGTACATCTTTTGCTGTGTAGCATAAATATTGAAAATTTGTAACTTCTTTGTCATTTGTTTCCAGGCATCTTTTGATTTCCTCTTTGATTTTATTCTGACTATTTGCCAAAATTTTGTAGAGGATCTTTGCATCTTTGTTCATCAGAGATTTTGGTTGTTCAGTGATGAGCTGCTTAATCTCCAGGGGTTATAGTTTTTCTTCTGTGTTCATTCTAGTTCACATCTGTTTTCAGTGCCATGTGATAAGTGAAGATAGTCTGCATGATTTCTATCCTCTTGATTTTATGGAGGTATGCTTTATGGACCAGCATGTGGTCTAGCCTGGAGAATGACCCATGTACAATGGAGAAGAATTTGTATCAGGTTTCTGGGCATGCAGTGCCATATATATATATATATATATATATATATATATATATATATATATATATATATATATATATATATATATATATATATATAAGGCCATTTTCTTCCATTTCTCTTTTCAAAGGTAATATATTTTTGTTGGGTTTTAATCTAATTGACCTATCAAGGGGTGACAGGGCAGTGCTGAGGTCTCCCACAAATATTGTGTTACTATTGATATCTTCTTTCAAATTTGTCAGAAATTCTATTAGATATTTTTCTGGTCTATCATTGAGTGATTATATGTTTAGAAGTGATTTCTTTCTGTTGTACATATCCCTTAATTAGTATGAAATGTACATCATTGTCCCTTACAACTTTTCTGGGTCTAATGTTTATGTTGTTTGATATTAATATGGCCATTCCAGCTTTTTAAGAGAGTTGTTGACTTCGATGATTTTCCTCCAGCCTTTGATTTTGAGTTTATGTTTGTTTATGTATGTTTCTTATAGGCAGCAGAAAATTGGATTAGCTTTTTGATCCATTTAGCCACTCTGTGTCCCTTAACAGGTGCATTAAGTCCATTGACATTGAGAGAGACTATTGTCATGGGATTTAATGTCATCTTTGTGTAGAAGTTTGGTGTGTCTGTTTGTCAGTCTTTTCTTAAAGGAGACTTTTCAGTTACTTTTAAGGCTGGTTTTGAATCTCTAAAGTTTCTGAGCTGTTGTTTATCTGTGAAACTATGTATACTTCCTTCAAATCTGGAAGTGATTCTGGCTGAGTGCAGATTAGGTATCAAGGTAATGTTGGCTTCATAAAAGCTATTTGGAAGTGTTCCTGTTTTTTCGATTTCATGAAAGAGTCTTGCCAGGATTGGTAGAAGTTTCTCTTGAAAGGTTTGAAAGAATTCATTAGTAAATTCATCTGGGCCTGGACTTTTGTTTTTGGGCAGACATTTGCTTACTGTCTTAATTTCCTCAATAGTGATGGGTGTGTTTAGATATGCTACATCCTCTTCATTCAACCATGGAAGATTATAAGAGTCCAAAAATTTATTCATTTCTTCCAGGTTTTCATTTTTAATGGCATAGAGTTTCTCAAAGTAGTTTCTGATTACCCTTTAGGTCTCTACCATATCAGTAGTGATCTCTCCTTTTTCATTCCTAATAAGAGTTATCAAGTTTCTCTCTCTTTCTTTGTTAGTTTTGCCAGTGCTCTATCAATCTTGTTTATTTTTTCAAAGAACCAACTTCTGCTTTCGTTGATCTTTTGGATTGTTTTTCGGGTTTCCACTTCATTGATTTCAGCTCTGAGCTTTGTTATTTTCTTCTGACTCCCTATTTTTGGTTTCCTTTGTTGATCATTTTCTAATTCTATAATCTGCATCATTAAGCTATTTACGTATTCCCCTTATTCCTTCGTGAAGTGTACTTGCAAAGCTATAAATTTTCCTCTCAGGACCGCTTTTGCTGTGTCCCATAGGTTCTGACAGTTTGTGTCTTCACTGTCATTTGTTTACAGGAAATTTTTTATTTCCTCTTTGATTTCATCTCGGACCCACTAGTTGTTCAGTAGTAGGCTGTTCAATTTCCAGTTGTTAAAGTTTCTCTTCTGTGTCCCTTTGTAATTCACATCTAATTTCAGAACCTTGCGGTCAGCAAAGGTAGCCTGTAAAATTTCTAGCCTCTTTATTTTATGAAGATATGTTTTATGTGCCAGCATGTGGTCTATCCTGGATAATGACCCATGTACATTGAAAAAGAATGTGTATCCAGGTTTCTGGAGATGGAGTGTCCTGTATATATCTACTAGTCCTCTTCCTTCCATTTCTCTTTTCAGGTCTAGTATATTTTTGTTGGGTTTCAATCTGGTTGACCTATCAAGTGTTGAAAAGGCCATGTTGAGGTCTCCCACAATTATTGTGTTATTATTGATGTTCTTTTTCAGATTTGCCAACAATTTTATTAAATACTTTGCTGTCCCTCATTGGGTGCATATATGTTTAGGAGAGTGATTTCTTCCTGCTGTACATATCCCTTGATTAGTACAAAATGCCCATCTTTGTCCCTTACAACTTTTCTGAGTATAAAGTTTGTGTCATATGATATTATTACAACCACTCCAGCTTTTTTATGGGTGTTGTTTGCTTGGATGATTTTTCTTCCAGCCTTTTATTTTGAGTCTATGTTTGTTCTTTTTTTTTGGGGGGGGGTTGATTTTTTGGGTCACACCCATTTGATGCTCTGGGGTTACTCCTGGCTAAGCACTCAGAAATTGCCCCTGGCTTGGGGGAACCATATGGGATGCCGGGGGATCGAACCGCGGTCCTTCCTTGGCTAGCGCTTGCAAGGCAGACACCTTACCTCTAGTGCCACCTCACTGGCCCCGAGTCTATGTTTGTTCTGACTATTCAGGTGTGTTTCTTGTAGGCAGTAGAAGATTGGATTAAGTTTTTAAATTCATTTAGCCACTCTGTGTCTCTTAACTGGTGCATTTAGTCCATTGACATTGAGAGAGATAATTGTCATGGGATTTAGTGCTATCTTTGTGTAGATGTTTGGTGTGTCTGTTGGTAAGTCATGTCTTAAAGTAGACATTTCAGTTTTTCTTTTAAGTTTATCCTTAAAAGACAGGTTTTGAGTCAGTAAATTTTCTGAGCTGTTGTTTATCTGTGAAGCTATGTATTATTTCCTTCAAACCTGAAAGTGAGTTTTGTGGGTGCAGTATTCTAGGCATAGCATTTATTTCATTGAGTTTTGTCACTATGTCCCACTATTGCCTTCTGGCCTTGAGGTTTCTTGTGACAGGTCTGCTGTAAATTTCAAGGTTTCTCCCTTGAATGTAATTTCCCTTTTTCATCTTGTTGCTTTCAGTATTCTGTCTCTATCTGTGGGATTCATCATTGTGACTAGGATGTGTCTTGGGGTATTTTTCCTGGGGTCTCTTTTAGCTGATTCTCTTCAGGCATGCAGGATTTGGTCTCATGTATTCTTTAGCTCTGGTAGTTTCTCTTTGATGATGTTCTTGACTGTTGATTCTTCCTGGAGATTTTTTTCCTGGGTCTATGGGACTCCAAAGATTCTTAAGTTGTTTCTGTTGAGCTTATCAAAGACTTCTATTTTCATCTGTTCACATTCTTTGATTAATTTTTCCATTGTGCGATCATTTGCTTTAAGACTTTTTTTCCAATCTCTTCTGCTGTATGGAGTTGTTACGCATCTCTTCTTCCAGCTCACTAATTCTATCCTCAGTTGTTGTTACCCTGTTGAAGAGGTTTTCCATTGAGTTTTTTAAATAGCCTACTGAGTTTTTCAGACCTGTTATTTGACCTGATATTTCAGTTTCAAGTTTTCTGATTTTTATCTTCATATTATCTTGATTCTTATTAGTGTTCTGTTCAACTCGATCTATGCTTTCTTTATTTCTTCTCTAAACTTATAGGTGGTTGGCTGTTGTCAGGTCATCAGAGTTGTCATCTTCATTCTCTATGCTTGATGTTGGTCTGTGTTGTTTCCCCATTGTCATGCTTGTATTTTGGATTTTTCTATGTGTTGTGGTGGTATTCATTAATAGGTGGAGGGAGCAGCCACAAAATGAAGTGGAGAGGCCGCGCTCCTCTGGCTCCACCCTTGTGGTGGGAAGACTCACCTCAGTAGAAGTGAGCCCTCAGTGGAAGGATGCCAGAAAGGATCAAAGTGTCCAGGTTGAAGAAAGTAGAGCTAAGCCTCAAGATGTCTGCCATGCTTAAGAGGCCCAGCAGAGTCAGCTATATCCACAGTCTCTGGGCAGGGAAGACCTTAGTTATTCTTCTTTTCTCTTCTCTCTTATCTACTATTTTCCCTTCCTTTCCCTCCTAAACCATATCATAACCAATTATATATCTTTCTTAACTCAATCATACCTTAAGAGCTCAGACCCATCCTATGAGGATCAGACCTCCAACAATAACCTAAGAATAGAACACTAATATCTGTCTTTATGTTGGCATGAGTTTGTAGACATTGGACTCCTTACTGATTGCCAAACCCAAAATGTAAACAAGCCATGCCTAAAATGTATATAGCCCCTCATATATTATTTCTCCTCCCCCCTTTAGAAATCCTTTTATCCTCTCATCCCTCAATCCCGATCCATTATCTTTTTTATTTAACCCTCTTTACCCTCAATTATTAACCCATTAAATACCAATACCAACCTCCTGCTCCAATAAATTACCACCTAGTCCGCCAAGCGCCGGGCGGGGGCTGTTCGGGCCCCGGGCACAGCAAGCGGCGCCGCCAGGCTCCAGTGGTCGGGTGGTCGGCGGGACCAGTCCGCAGCACGAGGAGGTCGGTGCAGGTTACAACAGTGAGGACGAGTACGTGGCGGCGGCAGCACGCATCGAAGCCATGGACCCCGCCACCGTGGAGCAGCAGGAGCATTGGTTTGAAAAGGCCCTGAGGGACAAGAAGGGCTTCATCATCAAGCAGATGAAGGAGGACGGCGCCTGTCTTTTCCGGGCTGTAGCTGACCAGGTCTATGGAGACCAGGACATGCATGAGGTTGTACGAAAACACTGCATGGACTATCTGATGAAGAATGCTGACTACTTCTCCAACTACGTCACAGAGGACTTCACTACCTACATCAACCGGAAGTGGAAAAACAACTGCCATGGCAACCACATTGAGATGCAAGCCATGGCAGAGATGTACAACCGGCCTGTGGAGGTTTACCAGTACAGTACAGAACCCATCAACACATTCCATGGAATCCATCAAAATGAGGATGAGCCCATTCGGGTTAGCTACCATCGGAATATTCACTATAATTCAGTGGTGAATCCCAACAAGGCTACCATTGGTGTGGGACTGGGCCTGCCATCCTTCAAACCAGGGTTTGCAGAACAGTCCCTAATGAAGAATGCCATAAAGACATCAGAGGAGTCTTGGATTGAGCAGCAGATGCTGGAAGACAAGAAGAGGGCTACAGACTGGGAAGCAACAAATGAAGCCATCGAGGAGCAGGTGGCACGGGAATCTTACTTGCAGTGGCTTCGGGATCAGGAGAAACAGGCCCGTCAGGTCCGTGGCCCTAGCCAGCCACGAAAAGCCAGTGCCACATGCAGTTCTGCCACAGCAGCAGCTTCCAGTGGCCTGGAGGAGTGGACCAGCCGGTCTCCACGGCAGCGGAGCTCAGCCTCATCACCAGAGCACCCAGAACTGCACTCTGAGCTGGGTATCAAGCCCCCTTCTCCAGGCACTGTTTTAGCTCTTGCCAAACCTCCTTCACCCTGTGCACCAGGTACAAGCAGCCAGTTCTCAGCAGGGGCTGACCGGTCCTCTTCCCCCCTTGTCTCCCTCTATCCTGCTCTGGAATGCCGAGCTCTCATTCAGCAGATGTCTCCTTCAGCCTTTGGTCTGAACGACTGGGATGATGATGAGATCCTAGCATCAGTGTTGGCAGTGTCCCAACAGGAATACCTAGACAGTATGAAGAAGAACAAAATGCACAGAGAGCCACCTCCAGACAAGAGTTGATGGTGACCAGAGACTGGAGACCCATCTCCCAAACCCCGCCTCTCTGCCCTCTGGTGCCACCCTCCCTTTCTTTGGCTTTCTTCCTTCTGCCCTCCCTTCTCTTACTCCTCCCTACTTCCTTCTGGCTGACTCACCTCCATGCCCCCCCCATCACTGCCACCACCATCATGTGTCTGCGCCAGCTGACGTGCCCTCTTGCCCTCTGCACAGCACCATCCCTGCATTCCACAGGGGACCTGGGCAAGGGTGCCGAAGGTAGACAAGAGGCACACAGAGACAAACCAGCTGGCAGCCAGGCAGCCCTAGAAGAGAATAAAGACTCCCTTTTCTGCCAAATTCAAAAAAAGTTTGTTATCCTAAATACAGTTTGATGCCAGAGAGGTGGAAGGAAGCAGGTGGGAAATTTGTCTTCCTAGTATCCCGAGAATGTTTGAACCTTCATTGAAATTTTTGCGTTTTCTAAATATACTTTTATTTTACAAAAAAAAATTACCACCTAGCTCCCAAACCGAAAGGACACTCTCCCAGCCTTACATCACGTGCCTCAGCAAGAAATAACCAACATACCTGCTGATTCATGCTATACGGCCCTTCTTCTTACCCTCCTAATCATGGACTATTGCATGCTACTGATTCAGCCCCAGAAGGATCCCAGACCAAGGACATTTCTGTCATGGCCACAAATAATTTCATAAACCCAACAAGACATGGTGTGTGATGAAAAAATGCCTTGGACTCCACCTCCCACAAGAATATCTCAAAAGACTCAATGTGGAAGCCTATATTTCCCTTAATGTGTTTAATACCTCTGTAATAATACCTCCTAGTCTGTTTATCCCCAAAAATAAGTTAGCATCATGAATAGCATTTTTGTAATTCCTTCTTTAAACGTATTTTTATTTATTTCTTCTATTATTTGTCTATATAGAGAGATACAATTTTTCTCTCTTTTGCTATCCAACCTCACCTGTTTGGGTTCTGCTTGGTGCGAAAACATACAAGTCTAGCCTGGGATAAAAGTTTGGGTCAAAACCAGGGCACAGAGATTGTGCAGACTATCATTCCTACCTCCAAATCCACCACAATATAATGTCACCATACCCTTTTGCAAAGGCACTCTAAATAAAGAGAAATATTATGTGCATAATCAAGCTCTTATCTATTAGGGATAAAAACCCATATTTTTAATGCAGGGTTGCCTCCCACCCTGAGCTTGTGTCATGTGGACCCAATTTAGACTCCATGCATTTAGTCAGCGACCTATTCAATCCAGAACCCCAGATCTCAGATGTGGAACCAACACAGGTTCCAGTAACATCACCACGAACCAAACTTCTCTCAGGGAAGCTCCGAATACCATCCCAGAACCAACTTTTACCAATTTTAACATGACATCCTGACATAAGGAAATGGCGACAACTTAAGCTAAGAGATGATTGCCTTACCTCACCACCTAATGGTATGATACAACTGGGAGACATGTCATCCTTTGCCCTAAGCAAAAACAAAAATTACTATTTACAGAAGACTGACTTTAACAAACATGGTCTGGACAGAACCTATCTAGGGACCAATGAGAAAGTTTCTAGCCTAAGCCTCAGCCTAGAATTTGTGTACAAAAACCAAGATCTCTAACTCCATTGGTCTGACTTTGACAACTGTGACTGAGCAGAAATTCTGGGACCATGCTGAAAGACTATACCTAGGCTCTGTCCTAGGATCTAAACAAAAACAAAGACCATTAATTACAGAAAACTGATAACAACAACAGTAATGGAACAGAACTCCTAGAACCATAAAGAAAAACTCTCTCCTAGTCATCACCCTATGACCTACACAAATAACAAAAGCTCCAGCTACAGAGTCAGGATATCATCACCCACATCTAAGTGGAAAGTTTCCCAGCATGATAAAATAGACCGGGCTTGGGGTGTGTAAATGAGTGAGTATGGAGCCTGTAGTTGTTCCCATGGCAGTATGCTTCAAGGGCGGAGAAACCCTGTATCTCATAGACGAAGAAGGAGGAGGAGGAAGAGGAGGACGAGGAGGAGGAAGAGGAGAATGAGGATGAGGATGAGAAGGATGAGGACGAGGAGGACGAGGACGAGGAGGATGAGGACAAGGACGAGGAGGAGGAGAGGAGGAGGAAGAAGAGGAGGAGGAGGAGGAGAAGGACGAGGACGAGGAGGATGAGGATGAGGGGAAAGGGAGGAGGAGGAAGAAGAAGAGAAAATGAAGGAGGAGGAGGAGGAAAAGGAGGAGGAGGAGGAAGAGTAGGAGGGGAAGGAGGAGGAAGAAGAAGAGGAGGAGAAGAAGAAGAGAAGAAGAGGAGGAGGAGAGATGAAGAAGAAGGAGGGGGAGGAAAAGGATGAGGATGAGGAGGAGGAGGAAGAGTAAGAGGGGAAGGAGGAGGAAGAAGAGGAGGAAAAGAAGAAGAGGAGGAGGAAAAGAAAAGATGAAGAAGAAGGAGGAGGAGGAGAAAAAGGAGGACGAGGATGAGGAAGAAGAGGAGGGGGGAGGAGGAAGAAGAGGAGGAGGAAAGGGAGGAGGAGAAGGAGAAGAGAAGAAGAAGAAAGAAGAAGAAAGAAAGAAGAAGAAGAAGAAGAAGAAGAAGAAGAAGAAGAAGAAGAAGAAGAAGAAGAAGAAGAAGAAGAAGAAGAAGAAGAAGAAGAAGAAACACAACACTTTTTTAAGAAGTTGTTGGTGCCCTTCAACAGACGAATGCCTAAAGAAACTGTGGTACATATACACAATGGAATATTATGCAGCTGTCAGGAGAGATGAAGTCATGAAATTTTCCTATACATGGATGTACATGGAATCTATTGTTCTGAGTGAAATAAGTCAGAGAGAGAGAAAAACGCAGAATGGTCTCACTCATGTATGGGTTTTAAGAAAAATGAAAGACATTCTTGCAATAATAATTTTCAGACACAAAAGAGAGAAGGGCTGGAAGTTACAGCTCACCTCATTAAGCTCACCACAAACAGGGCTGAGTTTAGTTAGAGAAATAACTACATTTTAAACTATCCTAATAATGAGAATGTATGAGGGAAATAGAAAGCCTGTCTAGAGTACAGGCGGGGGTTGGGTGGGGGAGGAGGGAGATTTGGGACATTGGTGATGGGAATGTTGCACTGGTGATGGATGGTGTTCTTTACATGACTGAAACCCAAACACAATCATGTATATAATCAAGGTGTTTAAATAAAATATAAAAAAAAGTTGTTGATCTGGTTTTTTTTCATAGCTGATTGTTTTGGTTTCTGGTTTATTCTTTTATTTTATTCTTTTTGTACTTTGGTTGTTACTCCATTACTGTTTTTTTGTTTTTGTTTTGTTTTGTTACCTTTTTCTTCCTTTTTCCCTTCCTTCTTCTAAATGAATATTTATAAGACCTAGACAGACTCCTCCTAGTTTTTTTCCTTTTTTGTTTGCCTCCCCCCACATGGTACCAAGACTAGACAGTCCATATGTTTATTTGGTGGAAATAAAAAATGATCAAACTTAAATAACAAATCCAAAGTCAACAACAACAGAATTGATACCCAATCTACAACAAGCTGTACAAGTGGGGGACAGTTCCACTACATTATGGGGGGTAAAAAAGGGAGATGTGGGATGCATGCTCGGTACAGGCATGGAGAAAGGACAACACTGCTGGTGGGAATGCCCCTCATTCATTGTCACTATGTGGCTTAAATATTACTGTGAAAAATTTGTAATTCACTTTTACCACAATAAAATTTTTTTAAAAAAAGAAAAATGATGCAAGTAAATAGAAGTACATCTCTTTATGAATTGAAGTACATCTCTTTATGAATTGAAATGACTAAATATTTCATTACCATTCAACTCAATGCATCATAACAATTCAATGCAATCCCTATTAAAATACTCAAGAAATTTTGTGAATACATAGACAAAACACTATTGAAATTTATATAGAGTAATTAAAATTCTGAATGGCTAAATCAATCCTAGGAAAAATAAATCCTTGGATAAGTAAATGAGAGGCTTTTATTTTCTCTACTTTAAATTATATTAATGGGGCCTGGGTGATAATACAACAGGTAGGGTGTTTACTTTGCATGCAGCTGACTCGAGTTTGATCCTCACAACTCCATAGGATCCCTCAAGTTCACCAGGAGTGATACCTGAGTGGAGAGCCAGCAGTAAGCCCTGAACACCTCCCAGTGTAACCAAAATAAATAAAGTATACTATTAAAACTTTAGTAATAAAACAGTATGGTACTGGAATATAGAGAGGTTTCTCAGACAAACAGAATAGAATTGAGAGCCCAGAGACAGTTAAGTAGGGATATGGACAAGTAATCATAGAAAAAAGGAGTTCAGAGCATTAAGTGAATCAAGGAAAACTTTTCCAACAAATGGTGTTGGGAAAACTGGTCAGTTATATGTAAAAAAGTTAACTAAGAACCATACCCAAAGCCCACAGCCACCACCAAGTCAGCTCATCAGCTAGCTCCATAGACTCATTTATTACTCAAAGGAGATGCAAGCCAACCCACAAAAATCCTTGGGCCTCACAGCTAAAAACTCAATAGGTCACCTTCAAGAGGTGGAACAGGCAAGTACCCACACTGCTGAAGCCCTGGCAGCTGCACTCATGCCAATGGTTTAATTTCACCTCTTTCGCACTGACCTCTATAGAGACACCAAACTGAAAACTCTGGGGACTTCTTAGAATGGAGGTGGAAAACTCCCTACTCCTCTACACTTTAAGAAATTCTAGCAGTCACAGTCACAAACACATAACTGATGCCATGCCAACTCATTGTCCCAGCTCCACAGGTTCTGAAACTCCTGAACTACATGGACTGCATGGACACCTCCAAATTTTTCAATACCAACACCCCAGTAGGATCACATAAAATTAGATGTGAAAGTAGTATGGAAACCATCTAAGCTCAGCAACAGCCACACAGAAAGCTCAAGAAGCAACAAACATCTTACTCAACCTTCAGACAATGGCCTACTGACTCCATTGTGAAATATGGCAGTTTTCATAATTTTTCTGTTACTTAATTATTTATCAAGAATTCCATTATCCTTTTAGTTGTAACAAGTAATATAAAGTAAATTATTTTATGCCTGCCAAGGGTAGGCTTAAGAGTGGTTGGGGAACTGAAGACAATGGTGAAAGATGATATGGATAGTTGCGATGATGGTGGAATTGGTGTTGGAACATTGAATTCCAGAAACAATTGTATTAAGAACAGTGAAAATCAGTGTTGAAAACTAGTGTCTAAATAAAATTATAAAAAATACTTTAACTCAAACCTCTATCTCACACTAGGCACAAAGTTAATCCAAAGTGGATTAAAAATTTCGATATCAAAACCTGAATCCATTTCATTTAAATAAAATATAGGCAAGACCCTTCATAACATTGAATCTGGAAAACATCTTCCCAAAGAGTAAAAAAATCTCTAATTCAGGGACTGGAGAGATAACACAACAGGGAGGGTATTTGCCTTATATATAACCAACCAGGTTTAATCCCGGAACCCCATATGGTTTCCTGAATAATTTCTTTTTTTTTTTAAAGTAAAATAACTTGAATTTATTTTTTGATTACAAACATGACTATAGTCTGGGTTTCAGTCACAAAAGACACACCCCCCTTCATCACATGCAATCATCCACCCACCCCGCGAATGCCACCACTCTACCTCACTCCCACACCTATTTCATAAATAAACTGCAATAACATATTCCTATCTGTAGGCACGGCGGTTTTCCTATGACCCATGCAAGTTGGCCCTATTTCAATGTTATTTTGTGGAAATAATATTTGATACTATTAGCAGGCATAATCAAGTGGGAAAATGAAAAGATTACAATACTTTGTCAAGACTTTATCTTTTTTAATTATAAATTTTTTATTTGACCCATATTGGCTTGCATATCTCTATTCACAGTAATATTTTAGGTACATAGTAACATATAATCAGTGGGAAATTCCCAATCACCAAATTTTGCCCCTCCTCCAACACCTGTTATCATCCAGCATCCCATATTCCCCATCCTCACAACCCGCGGCTGCACTAGAATAAGTGCGTCCCACCCTCTGTGTCTAAGCACAGAGCCCCCAGGATAACCGCTTGAAGCACTGCTGCGTGGTGGCCCACACAATACAAAAACAAGAAAATAATCTCTAGTTCAAAAAGGTATTACACTCTCATATTCCTCACAGCACTGTCCACAATAGCCAAAATCTGAGAAATTACCTAGTGCCCATTAGCAGATGACTGGACAAAGTAACTAGTTAACTTAACTTCTCAACCTCCTACTCTCACTGCTTAGCAAAACAAGTTTTAGGCTTAGTATACTTTAGAGTATATTCCTTGAACCTTCCATGTTCTTTAACTCCACATAGGAGAGAGGGGTTTTTGCTGTTTTTCTCAGCATGACCCTCTCCAAATCCATATACAGAGCAGAAAACCAAATTGTTGTCATTTCTCATAGATGAGTACTAGTTCATTACATCTCTATACCAGTTTTTTAATACAGTCATCTTTTCTTGGGCATTTTGGGTTGTTTATAGATGGTTATTGTTATAGTGTGACAATTCTGAAATAATGTTTTGAGCTAGTAGGGTAGATGATAGGAAGTGGTATTTCTGAGGTATATGGAAACTCAATTCCTAGCTTTTGAGAAGTCTCCAATCTCTTCTCCATAGAGGTTAATTGTGATAACATTTTTACTAACAGTAAACAGTTTTCTTTTACCCACATCCTCACAGCACCATGTCTCTGGTGGACTGTATTCCTGGAAGACTATGTCCTGAAGGACTCTATCTCTGATGGGCTGTATCCATAGAGGACTGTGTGTCCATGGAGGGACTGTGTTTCTGGAAGACTCTATTTCTGGTGGACTGTGTCCCTGGAAGACTGTGTCCCTGAAGGACTGTATCTCTGGTAGTTGTCTACCATGGCCTTGTGGCCCATGAAGGACTGTGTCTCTGGTAGGTTGTGTCCATAGAGGACTGTGTCCCTGGAGGAATGTGTTTCTTATGGACTATATTCCTGGAGGACTTTATCTCTTACAAATGGTTTCTCTGATGGCCTATGTCCACTAGAAGAAGGTGTCTCTGGTAGACTGGTTCCTAGAGGACTGTGTCCCAAGATGATTGTGTTTCTGGTGCACTAAGTTCAAGGGAAATTTCTCTATTATACCATGTCCCTAGAGGACTGTGTCTCTGTGGTGACTTTTTTTTCTTTTCTGGTGAACTGTGTACCTGGAGAACTGTGTCTCTGGTGAGCCAAGTCCCTGGTGAATTATGCCTCTAGTGGATGAGTCTTCCATGGATTATGTCCCTGAATAGCTGTCTTTGGTGTCTATTTCTCTAGTGGACTGATGGACTCTGTTCCTGGTGTACATGTTTCTTGCAAGATTGTATTAACAGAGGCTGGATCACTAATAAACTGTGCCACTGAAGGGCTGTATCATGTAAAGACTATCTGAAAAACTGTGTCTCTGGTGGACTATGTTCATGGGAGATTCAGAGACACGGACTGTGTCTCTGGAAGATAATGTAATCCACTAGTGGATTGTGTCCCTGAAGGACTGTGTCTTTAGATGACTGTATTTCTGGTGGACAGTTTTCATGAAGAAATGTGTCTCTGGTGGTCTGTGTCCTTGGAGGATGGTGTTTTGTCATAGACTGTGTCCCTTGCAGGACTGTATTTCTGGGGGACAATATCCTTAAAGGGCTGTGTTTCTGGTGGACTCTCTCTGGTAGACTTGTCTTTGGACAACTGTGCTTTGGAGGGACTTCCTCAGGTGAACTATGTCCCTATAGACAGTTTTGGAGGACTGTCCCAGGGTCTCTAGGCCAGAGAAATTGCTGGCTGTTTGCCCCCCAGCATTTCTCTTAGCAAACCCCTCAAGTACCATAGGTATATTCTTGCTGCCTCTCCCATATTATGTCGCCTGGACACCAATGGAGCGAGGATAGGTGTGCCAGGCCTTAATATGGGACTCCTGAGCTGGGGTTAGGAAGCATCTCGGGCCCTACTGGGCAGATGCAGCTTCCAGAGAAGAGTTAGAGCCTCTATTTTTGACCTGATAGCTCAACACAAGAATTTTAACAGGTGACAGAACATAAGCTAGATTGAGGTGTGGAAGACAGGAACACAGAGTGGAAAGGAAGGACCCAAACCCCTTGGGTGAGCAGGGCTCCTCTTGGATGTTCCTCTGCCTGCACTCTGCTCTGTGGGACCACCTGCATCTATCTGTCCCATGCACCATCAGAGCCCCTGCCTGTGTGCCCCCTGACCTGGATGTCCCATCTCCAGGGGCTGTGCTCGGGTTCACGTCCAAGTCACAGGGGCCTCAAGTGGATGATGCCAAGTTGGAACATGGAAGTGTCCAGAAGCAGGACAGGCCCAGGAAGAAGTCTATGTGTGAGGGAGAAGATTCCAGCCAAAGGAGTGGATGCCGATGTGGGCCACAGGCTGAGCAGGAAGGTGGATAGGGCAGAGGGAGGTGCAGGTTGGTCAGATATATGTTTGCAAGCCTACTCATGTCACCCACACTCTCCCTCCCAGAAACCACCTCCAAGCCCCTGCTGTGACACTAAGACCATCACAGGACCCAGAAGCACATGACTGTGGGGGTGGCCTGGGGCCTAGAACTCCCCTACCTCTTGGAGGCAAAAACCACCCAGAAAGAGGGAACTTCAGGAAGCAACCACAGGCCAGTTTCGATCCTGTTCTGAGTCTGCAGGAAGGGGCGGGGGGCATGGCACCCGCCCTCAGCACAGGACACTGGTACCCCAAGCAGGGGCCAGAGAGCCAGAGCTATGAGGAGCAGTCGGGCACAGGGCTATGGAGCTGGTGAGTGAATTTTGCAGGGCATGTGAGATGGTCAGGCTGAACAAGGACCCATCAAGAGATCCCAGGGTAGGCAAATGAGCATAAAGATGCAGGTGAACACACCTCAGATCCTACAGGGGCTAAGGAGGTGGCTAGCCCCCTAGAGCTGATCCTGGTGTGGACCGAGGCCAGAGATGGCCGGGGCAGTGGTCAAGATCATAGGAGCTGGGGTAGAAGGGAGTAAGCTGGCAGAAACCAAGGGTACCCCAATATCTCTGGGGAGCTGAGGAAGGATGGATCATGCTATGAAAGGCCAGGGATACCCTAATAATTTACTGGAGCTGGGACAGGAGGAAATAAGCTGTCAATGGCACCCCAAAAGTTTAGGGAAGCTAGGGTAGGTGGGAGCAGGCTGGCATAGGTCAGGTATACCCCCAATATAGGGAATCTGGAGCAAGAGGGAGCAAGCTGGCAAGACCCAGGGGTACCTCCAACATCTCAGATGAGTTGAAGCAGCAGAAAATATGCAACCAGGAGCCAGGATACCTCAATAGCTCAGGGGACCTGGGCAGGTAGAAGTAGGCTGGCAGGGGTTAGGGTCACCCCATCAGCTCAGGGGATCTGGGGCAGAAGAGAAGAGGCTGACAAGAGCCAGGGGTACCCCCAATAGTTCAGTTGAGCTGGCACAGGTGGGAGCAGTCTGGCAGGGGTTAGAGGCACTCCAATAGCTCAGGGAATCTGGGGCAAGAGAGAAGAGGCTGACAAAAATCAGGGACACCCCAATAGCTCAGGAGAGCTGGGGCATAATGGGAGCAAGCTTTTAGGAGCCAGGGGTTACCCCACATCTCAGCTGATCTGGAACCAGGAGGGAGCAGGCTGTTAGGTGTCAGGGTACCCCAATATTTCCGAAGAACTGGAGCACTGGGAGCAAGCTGGCAGAAGTTGGGGTACTCCCAATAGCTCAGGAGAGCTAGGCAGAATGGAACCGCTGGCAGTAGTATGGGTACCTCAATAGCTCAGAAGGAGCTGGGGAAAGGTGCAAGCAGGCTCTCAGGGGCACCACAAAAGCTCAGGGGATCTAGGATAGGAGGAAGCCAGGCTGGGTGGGAGCCAGGGGTACCCTCAATATCTCAGGGGATCTAGGCAGTATGGAACAAGCTGGCAGGTTCTAGGTAACCCCAATAGCTCAAGAGAACTGGAGCATGAGGGCTGGCAGGATCCAGGTTAACCCCAACAGTTCAGGTAAGCTGAAATAGAAGAGAACAGGTTGGCAGTGGTCTGGGATGCCCAAAAAGCTCAGGGGGAGCTGGAGCAGAATGAAGCAAGCAGGAACCAGTGGTACCCCAATATCTCAGTTGAGTTGGGCAGAAGGGATCAGGCTATTGGGGACCAAGGGTATCCCAATAACTCATGGGATCTGGGGCAAGATAGAACAAGCTGTTGGGGTCAAGGGTATCCCAAAAGCTCAGGGGAGCTGAGCAGGAAAGAACAGGCTGGCATAAGCCAGGAACACCCCCAATAGATCTGGGGAGCTGGGGCATGTAGGAGCAAACTGTCAGCAAACCAGGGGTACTCCCGTAGCTCAAGGGAGCTGGGGCAGGATGGAGCAAGCTGTCAGGAGCCAGTAGTATCCCAACATCTCAGTTAAGCTAGGGCAAGAGAGAGCAGGCTGTCAGGGACCAGGTATACCCCCAAAAATGTACAGGAGCTGAGGCAAGATAGAGCAAGCTGTTGGGGTCCAGAGTACCCCCAAAAGCTCAAGGGAGCTGGGCAGGAAAGAACAGGCTGGCAGAAGCCAGAGATACCCCAAATAGATCTGGGGAGCTGGGGCATGTAGGAGCAAACTGTCAGCAACCAGGGGTACTCCCGTAGCTCAAGGGAGCTGGGGCAGGATGGAGCAAGCTGTCAGGAGCCAGTAGTATCCCAACATCTCAGTTAAGCTAGGGCAAGAGAGAGCAGGCTGTCAGGGACCAGGTATACCCCCAAAAATTTACAGGAGCTAAGGCAAGATAGAGCAAGCTGTTGGGGTCCAGAGTACCCCCAAAAGCTCAAGGGAGCTGGGCAGGAGAGAACAGGCTGGCAGGAGCCAGAGATACCCCCAAATAGATCTGGGGAGCTGGGGCATGTAGGAGCAAACTGTCAGCAACCAGGGGTACTCCCGTAGCTCAAGGGAGCTGGGGCAGGATGGAGCAAGCTGTCAGGAGCCAGTAGTATCCCAACATCTCAGTTAAGCTAGGGCAAGAGAGAGCAGGCTGTCAGGGATTAGGTATACCCCCAAAAATGTACAGGAGCTGAGGCAAGATAGAGCAAGCTGTTGGGATCCAGGGTACCCCCCAGGGGAGCCAGGGAAGGAGAGAACAGACTGGTAGAAGCCAGGGACACCCTAACAGATTAGGGGAGCAGGGACAAGAGGGAACAAGCTAACAGGAGCCATGGGTAACCCAATAGCTCAGGGGATCTGGGAAGGATGGAACAAGCTGGCAGTGGCCTGGGGGTACACTAAGAGTTCAGGGGAACTGGGGCAGAAGGGAACAGACTGTAAGAAGAAGGTACTCTATAGCTCAGTATAGCTGGGTCAGGTGTGAGGAAACTGGCTGGAGCCAGGGGTAATCCCAACAGTTCAAGTAATCTGGGGCAGGAGAAAACAGTGTGGCAATAGTCTTGGATACCCCAATAGCTCAAGGGATCTGGGGCAGTATGGAGCAGACTTCAGGAGCCAGGGTATCCCAAAATCTCAGTTGAGCTGGGGCAGGAGAGATCAAGCAGTCAATGGCACTCCAAATATTCAAGGGAGCTGAGGCAGGCATGAGTAGGCTGGCAGGGGCCAGGGGTACCCCCAATAAGCTCAGGAGATCTGGAGCAGCAGGGGCAAGCTGAAAAGAGTTGGGTACCCCCAATAGCTCAGGGAGCTAGGCAGGATGGAACAAGTTGACAGTGGGCTAGGGTACCCTAATAGCTCAGGGGAACTGAGGCAAGAGAGAACATGCTGGTAGAAGCCAGGAGCAATCCAATAGCTCAAGGCAGGTGGGCAGATAGAACAAGCTAGCAGGGTCAGGGGTATCCCCAATAGTTCAGGGAAACTGTGGCAAGATGGAATAGGCTGGAAGGAGAAGGAATACCCCAGTAGCTTAGGGGAATTAGGGCAGGCAGGAACAAGCTGGCAGGGGTCAGGGTGGCCCCAAAAGTTCAGGAGAGCTGGATCAAGAAGGAATAGACTGTAAAAAAGCCAGAGCTACCCCAGCAGCTATGGGAAGCTGGGGCAGCAGAGAACAGGTTGTTAAGGATCTGGGGTACCCCAACAGCTCATCAGAGCTGGGGCAGGATGGAGCAAACTGGCAGCATCAGGGGTATCCCAAAATCTCAGGAGATTTAAGGCATTAGGGAGAAGGCTGGGAGGAAAGTCATACTCCAATAACTCATATAGAAGTTGGGGAAGGACAGAATAGACTGTCAGTAGTGAGCAGGCCAGAAAGGGCCAAGGGTATGTGGGGCATGTAGAAGCAGGCTGGCAGGAACCAGGGGTACCAGGGGAGTTGAGGAAGGAGAAAACAAGGCTGGCAGAGTTCAGGTATCTCAATAGTTCTTGGCAGGATAGAACAAACCAAGAAGGTTAAAGGTACCCCAATAGTTCAGGGAAACTGGCAGGTGGGAACAGGCCGGAAGGAGAAGGGATAACCCACTAGCTTACGAGAGCTAGGCAAAAAGAAGTAGGCTGGCAAGGGTCAGGACACCTCAATATTTCAGGGGGAATGGGCAAGAGGAAGCAGTTAGCAGGAGCCTGGTGTACCCCAATAACTCATTGGAGCTTGAGTCGGAGGGAGCTGCAGGCAGGACATGAGAGAACAAACAGCTGATGGGGACAACGTTCCCTGATAATTCAGGGGAGCCTGGGGCAGAGAGAAGAGGCTGGCACCATACTCCAATATTCTGGGGGACTAGTGCATTAGGGAGCACTGGTAGGAGTGCTACAGGGGCTCCCCTGTAGCTCAGAGGAGTTGGGGCAGGAAGAAGCAGGCTTGTAGGGGCCAGAAGTATAGCAATAGCTCAAGGGGCTGGGACAGGAGAGACGAGGCTGGCAGTGGTCAGGGGAACACTAATATCTCAGGGGAGTGCAGCAGAAGAGAGCTTGCTGGCAGGGGCCAATGTTACCCCCAGAGGAATTTTGGGCAAGCTCTGAGGAATTTGGGCAAGCGAGTACAATCTAGCAAGGGCCAGAGACATCTCAATAGCTTAGTATATCTGAGTCAATAGGGAGCAATCTGGTAAGTTCTTGGGACATCCCAATGCTTAGGGATGTTTGGACATGATGAGCAGACTGCCAGAGTTAGGGGAACCTAAAAAGCTCAGGAGAGCTTGGATAGACTTGAACTGGGTGTCTGCGGTCAGACATACTCCACAGCTCAGGAGATCTGGTAGTGGGGATCAGTTGGAAGTGGTTGGAGTCACACCATAGTCAAGAAGAGAGTTTGGGATGAAAAGAGCAGATGAAGTGACAGGGTCACCTCAGTAACTAAGCAGCACTAGGGCAGGAGTGATCAGGGTGGCAGGCAACTGGGGCACCCCAACAGCTCAGGAGATCTGGGACTCAAGAATCAAGCTATCATAGTCCATGGTTTTTCCAATATCTCAGGGTAACTAGGCAAGAGGGAGCAGGCTGACAAGGGCCTGGTCCACTCCTAGAACCCTGGGGATTGTGGCCAGGTGCATGTGGCCTGAGATGTCAGGAGAGAGAGATCTAAAATGGTGTTTTCAGAGGGGCAATATCAGGGCCCCCGAGTCATGGGTACCAGAGTGTTTTTGTACTGGGGTGAGACAGGAACTCTTGGCCCTGGACTGCCCTGAGGAGAATGCAGGGAGCAAGCGCCATGTATGGTTGTGCCAGGGCCTCTAGGTGGCACCACTCCTGAGGGTTGTGGGGCGGGATTCTGGAGGGACACAGTAGAGAGTGCAGGTGTCTGGGCCACTTTAGATCCTGCCGTTGCATTGGGTGGCAGATACTGGCGGAGACAATGGCTGTGGACAGAGTAGGGTCCAGGGCAGGCTTTGAGGACCCAGAATCAAGGTCTGGAATGCAGTTGGGGCACTTCAGAAATCCTGACTGGGGGCCTCAGGGACAGGGCAGAGGGAGTGCTGGTTTGAGAGGTAGGAGGGAGAGCAGAGGTGTGGTCATGGACACCTCTCTTCATCACAGCCTCCTCTTCATCACACACAACCCTCTATCATTCCTTTCTCTACCACACCCATCTCTATTATCTGTCTCCTTTACTACCCCATCTCCATTATCTGTCTCCATCACATCCTTCTCCATTACAGACCACTCACCATCACACACTCACACATCCTAAGCACCTCTTCTCTTTCTTGCAGCATCCATCACGCCCCCATCCGTCTTCCCACTGGTGTCTACCAGGCAGCAGCAGGTCCAGCTCCCCCACTGCCCTGGGCTGCCTGATCACAGGCTACTTCCCGGAACCGGTGGATGTGTCATGGAACCCAGGATCCATCACCAGTGGCGTGCACACATTTCCGGCTGTGCTTCGGTCTGGGTTCTACACCACCAGCAGCATGGTCACTCTCCCTGACGCTGACCCCTCCGGCAAGACCTACACCTGCAATGTCAAACACAAATCCAGCAACACCCAGGTGGACAAGACCATTGGTGAGAGCTCTCACCCTGACAGGGAGGAAGGGGGCAGGGGTGCAGGTTTATATCAATCCAATGATGATTCTTTTGCTCTACTCACAGATCTGACGTCTTTGCCCCAACCAGGGTCGTGTGACTGTTGCAAATGCTCAGGTGAGTCTTTCCTTGCTCTGGCCATCTACAACAGCACATCAGGCTCCTGGGGAGACAGAGGGGTGCTGACCAGCTGTCTCTCACCCAGGAAATGACTTGCAGGGAGGACCTTCGGTCTTCCTCTTCCCCCCGAAACCCAAGGACAACCCTCATGATCGCACGCCACACCTGTGCTCACCTGCGTGGTGGTGGATGTGAGTCCCTTTGACCCAGAATTAACGTTCAACTGGTATGTGGACAACAAGGAGGAGAAGGGGGCTAAGACAATTCGGCAAGAAGAACGGCACAACAGCACACACCGCGTAATCAGCACCCTTCCCATCACGCACCAGAACTGGCTGCAGGGCAAGACCTTCAAGTGCAAGGTCAACAGCGAATCCCTGCCAGCCCCTATAGAGAGAACCATCAGCAAGCAAAGAGGTGAAGCCCCGGGAGTTGTGGTGGGACAGTGGGCAGAGGGCCACTGTGACCCTCCATTAACATCTGTGACCCTCCATGTGCTGTTCCCTCCTTCCATAGGGCCCAGAAAGGAACCAAAGGTGTATATGATGGCCCCGCCAAAGGAGGAGCTGTCTGAGCCGATGGTCAGCATCACCTGCATGGTTGAGGGTTTTAAGCCCAAGGACATCGACATCGAGTGGAAGAAAAATGGGCAACTCGAGCCCGAGGGAAACTACCGTACCACACCACCACAGGAGGACACAGACGGGTCCTACTTCCTCTACAGCAAGCTGCGGGCCAACAAGAATGAATGGAAGAATGGCAACACTTACACCTGTGTGGTGATGCATGAGACCCTGCACAACCACTACACACAGCGAGACATCACTGTGTCCTCGGGTAATTGAGCAGGAGCCCCACTCAGGGTGCAATAAAGCGCATGTCTGGGATGTGCACACTGGCTTGGTTTTTGGGAGGCCGCAGGTCTGGGTGTGGGCCTGAGTAGAGCAAGGAGCAGGGCTGCCATGAAATCCACATGCACACACAGCTGGGTGCATCCTGCTTCTCTGTCCATGGGGCTGCGGAGGCTTTGTGATGGCACTGGCCTTCGAATGAGCTGTTTTCCCATCTCAGAAGAGATGGCAGGGCCTTTCCTTATCCCTTGTCCTCTCCTGGGACCCCCTGGCCCTGAATTGATGGTGGAGGGAGGCCCCCAGTGCCAGGAATGGGTTCCCAATGCCCAGGTGCACCTGAGCCCGGACTTCACACAGAGCACATGCACAAACACATGTGTTCAGGCATATGCACATCACACATGCCATCCACACTGGGTCTTTGAGTAGCACAGGCCCTAGCGCATGGTTCTACATGCTTACACATTCTCACACAGGTGTAACCCATGTGTATAGGCATGCGCCAGCATTATGAGGAGCAGTGCCACGTGCTTACACAATTGTAGGGTAGATCCATGAACACAGGCTTACATGCCCAGGTCTTTTGCTCACACACACACAGGTCAGCCGCACACCCTGACCTCACACAACACAGGATTGGCTGTGGGACACTGGCCCTGGGCTCCTACCACTCCCCTTCCAGTGCTCAGCAGCTTATCCTTGCAAGGGCTATATCAACTGACTCACTGACTACACATGGGCCACTCTGACCAGATCATATTGAACACACATGGGCCATACTAACCTTTCACTGACCACACAAGAGACTCATTAACCCACTCACTGACCACACGTGGGCCACACTGACCAGCTCACACTGATCATACCAACCCCTCATTGACCACTCACAGGCCACACTGACCAGCTCACACTGACCATACCAATCCTTCACTGACTATACACAGATCACACCAACACCCTCACTGACCACACATGGGCACACTGACCACACATGGGCCATACCAACAGCTCACACAGACCATGAATAGGCCACACTGACAAGTTTACACTATCACAAGCAGGCCATATGGAACACACCAACCCACTCATGGGCCACATACAGGTCACTCGGGCCAGCCCACACTGACCATACACAGACCACACCAACCCACTTACTGACCACACATGGGCCACACCAACAGCTAACACAGACCACACACATAGGCCATACTTACCAGTTCACACTACCACATGCTGGCCATACTGACCACACATGGGCACACCAACCCACTCACTGGCCACACATGCTATTCTGACCAGCTCATACTGACCACAAACAGATCATACCAACCCACAGAGGTCACTCTGACCAGCCCACACTGAGCAGCCCATACTAATCACACATCAGCCACACTGACCACACACAAACCATACTGATCAGCTCACACCATTTTCCTTCCCCGGGGCACTGAGACCCTCTCTAGCACACAGAAATGGACCCTCCTCCAGCTTTTTCTGGTACTTGCCACTCCTGCCCACAGGACAAACATGGGCATATCAGGCCTTCCTGTGCCAGGCCTGAAAGGAGGTGGTTCTGCTCACACACACACACACACACACACACACACACACACACACACCACTGGCCTTCCTGATTCACTGATCCAAAGGGCAGAGGGCACTTTTGGAGAGAACCCCAGAGCAGGAGAGAGTAAGACAGAATCACCGAGTCAGACCACACTTGGGCCACCTGGAGGACAGGAGCAGAAGCTAGACTGAGGGAGGGACTCAGAACCTGGAACTGACCACCTCCTTCCTATGCAGAGTTGGTGGACACTGAGAGCTGTGCAGAGGTGCAGGACGAAGAACTGGAAGGGTTGTGGACCACCCTCTCCATCTTCATCACTCTCTTTCTGCTCAGTGTCTGCTACAGCGCCACCGTCACCCTTTTTAAGGTGGGCACAGCTCCCTGCCCCCAGCATCCTGCTCATCACTACTCCTCACTGCTCCTCACTTATCCTCATTGCCCATCACTGGCCTTCACTGCCTCCCCACTATTGCTCACTGCTCCTCAATGCCCCCTCACTGCCATGCACTGCCTCTCAATGCCCATCATTGTCCCTTATTGCCCCTCTCTGCCCCCACAATGCCCTGTCTTTGGCCCTTATTCTCACTATCCTGTCCCCACACCTTCCCTCTGGATCCCCACAGTTTGGCCTCCATGATGGAGGTTTATGGGGTTCCACAGACTCAACTTCTGCTCCCCATTACAGGTCAAATGGATTTTCTCATCAGTGGTAGAGCTGAAGCGGACCATCGTCCCTGACTACAGAAACATGGTTAGACAAGGTGCCTAGGGGTCTGCAGAAGGATAGCTTGGGCTATCCTAGACACAGAACAGAAACAGACATTGTTTCAGCCACTCAACTTGCTCACAGGTCTGACCTCTGCCAAACTCACCAGCCCTGCCCAGGCCAACCTTGACTTGTGCCTGCTACTCCTTCCCCATGCTGTCAAGGTCATGTCTTGCATGCTGACACCACCCCTGGAGTACCGAGTGGATAGCAGCCAGAGGGGCTAATGGATCAGATCCCTGCTAGCCCCACCCAACGGCCACCAGATATACAAGGCCATGTGAACATGGAAGGAACAGGGTCATCTTAGCCTCACCAGGATGCAAGGAGCCAGTGTAGCAATCTCCCTGGAATGTGAAAGGCTGGTGTCCATGCCCACCATGACAGGACTGTCCTCACTGGCCTCCTGATTTTAGAGTTCCAGAAAGCTATAGCTCCTTCACCCAGCAGGCAGAAAAAGCCTGTGGTGGCCACTTGGAACATTCACAGAGAAGCCTGCTGGGAGAATAGCTGGTCTGTGGCTACTGCAAAAGTCTGGAGATCAAGGCAGCAGTGCTGCCCACCTATGCACTGGGACAGAGTCCAGCTGTTGTGAGTTTGAGGGCAGCAAGAGATCAGACCAACCCAGGAGAGTCATGACTGGCACATAGCCTACCTTATGGCCAGAACCATTGCCCCTCAGGCCTTTAAGCAGAAACTTTGTAGTATCCTAGTTGGGGATATAGGGTAGAGGACTATGGATGAAACTGACAAAGAGGACACATCACGCTTGAAGAGATTTTCTTCTCTTTTTTATCGGCTACTGGACTCTATTGATTTTTTTTCTCTTACTGTACTTACACTGCCGTCACTGTCCCCCCACTATTCCAATCACTGTGTGTTCTGATTGACAATAAAACATTTATTAAAAACTCCCTCTTCTCTGGGTGAGCCTTCCTGTGCTGATACCTCTGTTTTTGCAGTAGATCCTACATGGGCCTAACAACTCACAACTGGGACACTTTACTGAACTCTACACAAGGAGATCTGCACATGGGAACTGCACACAGATATCTGCACATGGGGACTTCACAGAGATATCTGAACACAGGGACTACACACAGATATCTACACATGGGGACTGCACACATATTGCACACAGAAATATGTACACAGGGACTCTGCACACAGATATCAGCACACACACACACAATAGTGTTCCTGGCTGTACTGACATTTGGTGTTTGGTCCCATTATAAAACAGACCCACATCTATCAGGGATATTCAGCCTGACTTCCCACTTCTTAGTCTAAGTCCCAGGAACTGCACATACACACGTGTATATACTCAGGAGCCTCCTGAGACAAGGACCCACAGCTGCCCCGAGTTCCTGCACAGTGAAATCTAAGAGGCATCCACTGACCTCTAGACCCAGGCACGAGGCCACCAACACCTTAGTCCTCAGAGCCTGACCCCCTGTGACATCTGGCCAACAGCTACTAACAGCATGCCTCTGGATTCCACCCAAACTCCCTCCATTCCCTCTCAGGCAATTTGGGTCTGAGCCTGGATGTGACATGATGAAACATCCTTGGTGTTGTGTCCATGCATGAATTCCTGGTGTAGCATGTCCCTGGTGTTATGTCCATGTGTGATATCATGAGATCACATGTCCATGGTATGGTGTTCATGTGTGACATCATGGTATGATGTGCATGACTTTTTTTATTTTTGGACATTTATTTTTTTTCTATCATGTGATCAATCCTGTTAAAAAATTCCATGAGTAGTGAAAATTAACAATTTACAATAGTATCAAAAAAGAACTAAAGAATCAACAATGTAGATGAAAGACATACATCTTCATCTAAGATACTATCAAAAAAAGCTAAATGATACAGAAATAATTAAAAAATATAGTTCAAACTATAACATTGCAAAATATCTACCCTACCAAAGATACTACAAATTTTATCAAATTCTAGTTGCATTTTTTTTTTTTTGGTTTTTGGGCCACACCCGGTGACGCTCAGGGGTTACTCCTGGCTATGCGCACAGAAGTCGCTCCTGGCCTGGAGGACCATATGGGAAACCGGGGGATCGAACCGCTGTCCATCCAAGGCTAGTGCAGGCAAGGCAGGCACCTTACCTCTAGCACCACCGCCCGGCCCCCTAGTTGCATTTTTCAAAAAAAATTTTTATTATCTTTATTTAAACACCGTGATTACAAATATAATTGTAGTTGTATGATTACAGTCATGTAAAGAACACCCTCTTCACCAGTGCAGGATTCCCACCACCAATTTCCCAGATCTACCTACTCCCCACCCCACCCACATCTGTACTCGAGAGAGGCTTTCTTTTTCCCTCATTCATTCACATTGTTATGATAGTTTTCAGTGTAGTTATTTCTCTAACTGCACTTATCACTCTATGTGGTGACCTTCATGTCATTAGCTGCACCTACATGAGAAGATGGGGGGAAGTAATGATTGGGACTGAGGCAGTAAAATATTAGAAATGAGCTTTGTAGGGCAGTATCAAGATCACAATACAAGATGGCTATTATGGATACATAGAGTATATGCATACAATACTATCAATATGAAAACAAGGAGAAAAAATTTCCCCTGACTGTCCCAACATAAACCAGTGCTATAACAGCCCACCCTTCTCCCAGAGCGCATTCCCATTAGTGTAGGGAGAGATAGGGAGAAAGCCTGTTGATCCCTATAGAGTCCACCTAGACCGGCGCCCAGGGAAGGACTGAAGTCCAGGGGAGAAAAACCCTATACCTGGCAAGGGCTGGTCTCCAGAATCAAGGAGGAAACCAGAAGCCAGATGTCTGCCCACCCTCCTCCCCATGCACCTCCCCCCTAGAGTATGGAGGGAGGGGGGAAGCCTGAGGACCACTAAAAGTCCACCTGAATCCACTTCTGGCCATCTGAGCTGACACCCAGGGGAGGCCTGGAGTCAGGGGAAAAAGACAAGGACGGCTGGGGGCCTGCCAAGCCTTCCAGCACTCCCCAGGCTAGAGAGAAAAGCTCTGGTATGGGGCCTCCCAAACCCTATACCTGGCAAGAGCTGGTCTCCAGAATCAAAGAGGAAACCAGAAGCCAGATGTCTACCCACCCTCCTCCCCATGCACCTCCCCCCTTGAGTACGGAGGAAAGGGGGAAGCCTGAGGACCACTAAGAGTCCACCTGAACCCACTTCTGGCCAGCTGAGCTGGCACCCAGGGAAGGCCTGGAGTCAGGGGGAAAATACAAGGACGGCTGGGGGCCTGCCAAGCCTCCCAGCACTCCCCAGGCTAGGGAGAAAAGCTCTGGTATGGGGCCTCCCCAGACCCTATACCTGGCAAGAGCTGGTCTCCAGAATCAAAGAGGAAACCGGAAGCCAGATGTCTGCCCGCCCTCCTCCCCATGCACCTCCCCCCTGGAGTATGGAGGGATGGGGAAGCCTGAGGACCACTAAGAGTCCACCTGAACCCACTTCTGGCCATCTGAGCTGGCACCCAGGGAAGGCCTGGAGTCAGGGGAAAAAGACAAAGTCGGCTGGGGGCCTGTCAAGCCTCCCAGCACTCCTCAGGCTAGGGATAAGGGCCCCGGTATGGGGCCTCCCAAAACCCTATACCTGGCAAGAGCTAGCTGTTTCCTAATTTTTAGATTATTAGAGGAGCCATCTTGATTTCTGTAAGTATGGGGGTATACTGCAAAATTACTCCATTGGTAAGGCTGTAGATTGCTTCTTACAATGTGCAAAAATGGAATTCAGGGGTTACAAGATAAGCACAGCCGCAGAGCAGCCGTGCTTTTCTCGTGTGGGTCCTGGAGAGATTACAGTCCTTGGTGTCTGTACGCTGGCTCAGCAGAAAAGAGGCAGAGAGCATGGCCCCTGTTCTTTATAAGTCTCTGGGTTCCCAATTACACAGCAGGAATTGGCCCCACCTTCGTTGGGCGGGGACATCTTACCGGGTGTGGGTCCTGGAGAGATTACAGTCCTTGGTGTCTGTAGGCTGGGTCAGCAGAAAAGAGCATTTTTCAAAAATTTTTATGAATCCATAATCTCCCTACCATGTTCAAGTTGCCAAAACAATCTGAAGAAAGAAAATAAAATCAGGTAGCATCACATTCCCCCAATATTTACTGTATTATAAAATTATTATAGTCAATACTGTGTGCTATTAAAATAAAATTAGAAAATCAAACCAATGGAAAACAATAAAGGACCAGAAGTAAGTCCTCTAAAATAGGACTAGCAGATTTATGACAATGTTGCAACTAGCATAAAGTGGTGGAATGAAAGTCTCCTTAATATATAACATTGAGAAAATTGGTCAGTCACATGAAAAAAAACTGAGATTGGACTACATATTATAACAAACACAAAACTTAGTAAATTATGAATTGGAGACTTATTTATTTGAATTCACAAAACACATCCAAGAAAGCATAGACAGAATACTTCACGATATTGACTTTGAGATGTGTTCAACTCTATGGGCAAAGGAAGCAGAAGCAAAAGTAAGCAAATAGTTCTACAACAAACTAAAAGTGTTGTGTTGTAAAAATAATTAACACTAAAACAAAAATCAAACTGAAAAGAGAAAACATTTTCATATCATAATATAATAGAAACCTATTAACCCTAGATATAAATAACATGTATAAAAATTCAATAGTAAAAACATAGAAACAAATATCCTCTGGAAAATGGGCAATAAAAGCTAAATAGATATGCTATGGAGACTTTTAGATGCCAAACCTCATGGTGTGCCTATGCAAGAAAAAAAAAGAGAAGCACAAATCAAAAAAAAATTTTAGTTGTGTTAGTGTTGTTGTTTGTTACTGTTTTTTTTTTTATGTGCTTTGTTTTGTTTTTATTTCAGGACCCTGGTTATTGTATGGCTGCTGCCTGTATTGCCCTGGTGCCTTTTGAGTTTTTTGTTTGATTTTTTTATCTTTTATTTTATTTATCTATTTATTTCTTTTTTGTATTGTTGTTATGTTTTTATTCTTTCTCCCTCCCTGCTCTTAAACTGATAGATATAGCCTCTAAAGGACTCCTCTCATTTTTTGTTTGTTTGATTTTTGCCCCATTTTATTTTTTTTTTTTCTCTTTCCTTCAAACAGAACCACACAACTTAAACCATCTTGTTTGGAGGGGAAAATAATGGAGGGTAATGAGACCAAACAGTCAGCTGAACATTAAGTAGAAATTAAAAAAGGATTAAAATTAAACACCAAATCCAAAGCCAACGACAACAGAATCAATACCCAATTTACAACATACTGACACAGAGCGGACCTCCTATACTAGCAGCCTGGGGGTTAAAAGAGGGGAATACGAGGTGTATGCTGGGAACAGGGGTGAAGAGAGGACAATATTAGTGGTGGGATCACCCCTGATTCAATATCACTATGTACCCAAAATATTACTATGAAAGATTTGTAATCCCCTTTGATCAAATAAAAAAATATTCATCATCACTGATTATCAAATAAATAAAAATCAAAATACTAGTAACATATAAAATCACATTTTGAGATGACATATTTAAAAAGTCCTGAAAGGATCAGTTTTGGTAAGGATTAAATATAAAGGCAACATTCATTAATCATTAAACATTATGGATAACTGCCTGGGAACTCTCAAAAGATTAAAAATAGAATTTCCCTAAAATTCAGCAATTCTACTTCTTGTTGTCTATACAAAGAACGAAGTGCATGATTTTGACAAAATGTTCATAGTGTGACATCAGTGGAAACCCACATGCAACAGCATAGCTAGGGTTACAAGGAAAGGAGACAGCTGCAGGGACCCAGCACAGAGGGTTCTGAAAGGACCATTTTGAGCATTCTGCAGGGGAACAACACCAGTAAGAGAGAGAAAATAGGTCCACAGTTGAGAGAGATAATACAAAGATAAAAGTCAAGTCAAGGATACCAAGACAGAACAGATGATACATAAAGAAGTAGGTCAGTAAGAGATGAGGAGAGGTAGACATGATGGGCAGCTCATCATATCTATTGTGAAGGTAACCTCATGCTTCAAGACCAGAACATTGAAGAGACAAGGGCTTGGATTCAAACACCAATGTATAAAAGAATCAACATACCTGAAGGAGTTTAACGGGTTCAGGAATTCCAGCATGCAAGCCTTCTGCTCCTAAAAAGCAGATAGCTCAGCCGAGGAAAGCGAAAATGCAAAAGAGTGTTTTCCTGAGACCAGGGATTTTTATTAGGAAGAACCAGACCACATCCTGGGGTGGAGAACAAATAGTCTAAGCACAAATATAAGGTGCTCTATTCAAAGATATTTCCAATCAATGAATAACAAGATTTATACTGAGTGTAGTGGTACCCATTAATCCAACAAGCTATGACCCATGTGATCTGACAGATTTCCTAAGGAGCTGACTGAAATGCATGAAACAGGGTCAAATCCCATGGGCAGAGCTCAGGCTGAGCCTTCAGGGAGTGGGATCACAATGTGAGGGTTGAGTTTCTACTTGCCAGCCCCAACCCGTTTTCCTGACCTCCTAATTGGATATGGCTGATAACATGATGAAGTGGGAAAGTAAGCTCACCTGCCCTGACTCACATCACATCCCTCTCTTAGCCAATGGGCATTGGGCACTCAGCCTTTGCAGCTCCTCTTGTTCCAGAGCCTCTCTCTGCCCATGGGAGAAAAAGGCCTTGGAGAGGGTCTGGTCCTGGGTCCATTGCCTATGTGGGAGCTTCCTGCAGGCATGAGTCTTGGATGTCAGCGAGAAGACACTAGGTGTCTTGAACAGCTTTACACACACACACACACACACACACACACACACACACACACACCCCTCCGGAAACAGCACCATCATGGCAGACACCCAACACACAACACACTAGCTGTATCTTGCCTGTCTGTGATAAGAGATATGAGTTGGGCAAACACATCTTGAATGTTAGCCTTGTTGGTGCCAGGAAGACCTGCACTTGAGAACAGGTTTCTGAGGCCACCCTTAGAGGAAATGAGGTTGATTTGTGAGCAAAGGAAAAAGATAGAGTGCTTACCCTCCAAGGCAGGGCCAAGGGGAACTGGGAATATACCCTGACTGCTTCCAACAGGACTTTCCAACCTCCCATTTTACAACTACCTGATACAAGGTAAGTCCTCTAAGAGAGGACAAAAGCCATGTGACGAACTCTCATTTCCAAAACTGCACCCATGATCAGGGGCTGCCCTAAGGCCTGGAGCACCCCTAAAATTTCCCTGAGCAGTGTGGCCATTATCCCTGGGAGCCCCAGATTACCTGAAAACCCAAAAACCATCATCCATCTGTTGTAGAAGTCACTGAGTGGCTGGCAGAGTCCAGTGAAATTGAGACTAAACACGTTATTGGATCCCCTCTGTACCACTGTTCCTGAACTGCCTGACAGTCGGAATCCCATACAGCAACTATTCCAGGGGACCCCATAAAGTAACTGCTCCAGTTACTCTCATTGAAAGAAAGCTTGGAAGACACCAATCCAGAGATGGGGAAGGACAGGATAAAGAGGGGTGTCATCATCCCATGTTTAGTGGTCACTCTCAGGCTTTATGAGTTGAAAAGGAGTCTTTTTCACTTGTTAAGGTAAGAATTAGTTTCCCAAATGGGCTGGTGAGATAGCATAGTGGCAGGGCATTTGCCTTCCAAGTGGCTGACCCAGGATAGACCTGGGTTCTATCCCTAGCATCCCATATGGTCCCCCAAGCCAGGAGCAATTTTTGAGCTTATAGCCAGGAGTAACCCTTGAGTGTCACTGGGTGTGACCCAAAAATCAAAAAAAAAATAGCCAATAGAAGTTCTGAAAAGCAGGGGCCGGGCGGTGGCGCTAAAGGTAAGGTGCCTGCCTTGCCTGCGCTGGCCTTGGACGGACCGCGGTTCGATCCCCCGGTGTCCCATATGGTCCCCCAAGCCAGGGGCAACTTCTGAGCACATAGCCAGGAGTAACCCCTGAGCGTTACCGGGTGTGGCCCAAAAAAAACCAAAAAAAAAAAAAAAAAAAAAAAAGTTCTGAAAAGCAGAATAACAAGCTGAGCAAAATATGGAGGAGTTCAAAGATAAGAAGGTGGAAAGTGCTAAGAAACAGCAGGTGGTGGGAAATAATCTGAAAAGAACTGAACAGCATGTCAGAAAATTGTGGGATGAGTTCAATAGAAACAATAGAAGAATCATCAAAGTCCCTGTAAAAGGAAAGAAAATGTGATGAAGAAGCAATACTTAAAGAAATTATAAATAAGAACTTACCAGAGTTGAGGCTTACAGGCTCTAAGAACCAAGAACCAAGAGGCCTTAAGGGTCCCAGTCAAAATGGGCCTAAGTATGAAAACTTCAAGACCCATTGTACTCAAATGACAAAATTCAAAGATAGAAATAGATATTGAAAATAGCAGGGGCCGGAGAGATAACATGGAGATAAAGTGTTTGCCTTGCATGCAGAGGGTCAGTGGTTTGAATCCCGGCATCCCATATGGTTCCCCAAGCCTGCCAGGAGCGATTTCTGAGCATAGAGCCAAGAGTAACCCCTGAGCGCTGCCAGGTGTGACCCAAAAAAAGAAAAGAAAAGAAAAGAAGAGAAGAGGAGAGGAGAGGAGAGGAGAGGAGAGGAGAGGAGAGGAGAGGAGAGGAGAGGAGAGGAGAGGAGAGGAGAGGAGAGGAGAGGAGAGGAGAGGAGAGGAGAGGAGAGAGAGGAGAGGAGAGAGAGGAGAGGAGAGGAAGAGAGAGAGGAGAAGAGAGAGAAGAGAAGAGAGGAGAAGAGAAGAGAAGAGAAGAGAAGAGAAGAGAAGAGAAGAGAAGAGAAGAGAAGAGAAGAGAAGAGAAGAGAAGAGAAGAGAAGAAGAAGAAGAAAGAAAGAAAGAAAGAAAGAAAGAAAGAAAGAAAGAAAGAAAGAAAGAAAGAAAGAAAGAAAAGAAAGAAAGAAAGAAAGAAAGAAAGAAAGAAAGAAAGAAAGAAAGAAAGAAAGAAAGAAAGAAAGAAAGAAAGAAAGGAAAGAAAGAAAGAAAGAAAGAAGAAGAAATGAAAGAAAGGAAAGAAAGAAAGAAAGAAAGAAAGAAAGAAAGAAAGAAAGAAAGAAAGAAAGAAAGAAAGAAAGAAAGAGAGAGAGAAAGAAAGAAAGAAAGAAAGAAGAAAGAAAGAAAGAAAGAAGAGAAAGAAAGAAAGAAAGAAGAAAGAAAGAAAAGAAAGAAAGAAGAAGAAAGAAAGAAAGAAAGAAAGAAAGAAAGAAAGAAAGAAAGAAAGAAAGAAAGAAAGAAAAGAAAGAAAGAAAGAAAGAAAGAAAGAAAGAAAGAAAGAAAGAAGAGAAAGAAAGAAAGAAAGAAAGAGAGAAAAGAAAGAAAGAAAGAAAGAAAGAAAGAAAGAAAGAAAGAAAAGAAAGAAAAGAAAGAAAGAAAGAAAGAAAGAAAGAAAGAAAGAAAGAAAGAAAGAAAGAAAGAAAGAAAGAAAGAAAGAAAGAAAGAAAGAAAGAAAGAAAGAAAGAAAAGAAAGAAAGATCAAGAAAGGAATGTACATACAGAGGAAAACCTATAAGACCTACAGCACATATATTAAATGACTATGAGCCAGATGACTACAGAAGGAGACAGTGCAAAAACCCAATGAAATGAACCTCTACTAAGAATACTCAATCCAGTTAGACTATTATTCAGATTTGAAGGAACGGTTGGATTACAACCAGTTTTCTCCCTAAACAAAGATGGCTTTTTCTTTACATGTAAAGACCCACCTAGGTGGGAAGGTTCTAGATAGATTCTTTGCTTTCACTCCCACCACCCAGACAAGTGGTCTTAATTTCCCAATAAGTACTGCAGTCTCATCTGGAGAAAGTTTCCCAGACCACCTGTGTTTCACCTTTATCAGCTTGCTTTGTATTATTTTCTGTGGCAACCACCACTCCAGACCCATTCTCCCCAGGGTGGGATTATGGCATCTGGAGCCTTTACAGGAATCATACAGAGCTTCATGGACAGGCAACAACTTAGGGAATTCATGGCCTTGAAACCAGTTTTGCCACAATACAAAAATGCCATCTGTACTTCTATGTTCATCACAGCACTATTTACAATAGCCAGAATCTGGAAACAACCCAGATGCTCAACAACAAATGAGTGGCTAAAGAAAAAATGGTACATCTACACAATGCAGTCATTAGGTAAAATGAAGTCATGAAATTTTCCTATACAGTAATGAACATAGAGATTATTATGCAGAGTGAAATGAGTCAGATAGAGAGAAATAGACATAGAATGGCCTCACTCATCTGTGTGGTATAAGAAAAATAAAAGACAGTGTGGTAATAATATCTAGAGGCAATATAAATGAGGGCCAGAAGGACCAATCCATGATACAAAGCTTGCCACAAGAATAGTGAGTGCAGTTAGAGTACTAACTTCACTGACAACTACCATGACAATGATAGTTGGAACTGATCACTCTGGATAGAAACTGAGTATTGACTTTTGCATAGGCACATTAAAATGGGAAAATATTAGATATGCAAACAAGTTCCTATCTAATAGAGATAGGAACACACATTTTGTAATACAGTTGGGCCTTATACCCTGAACATTGGCATAACGACTTGGCTCAGGCCTCAGAAGAATGGGCATTGATCATACAACCCTGAACCATGGAAACCATCTACGGAAACAACCACAATTGTCTTTAACATCACCAGGAAGTAAATCTCTACCAGGGAATACCCTACCACTGCCCTGGCATTGACTTACTCCAAAGAGTATTTTCTTAACACCCAGACGACTTAGCAACAGCAACAACCTGCTTGCAGAGCAGGGCTCCCAGCATCTAATGTTGATATGAAATTAGAGGACACTCCACATCATTCTGACTTCGATGAAGGGAATGCACAGAAACCAAAATCTTTAACTATAGAAACCTGACACCAACAACAGCTAATGTGCAAAAAAATTTCACCAGGACCAAAAAAGGTTGGACAACCTAGTATGCCTGGAGCCCAGAGTCGGTCTTATGCCAGAAAACGTCATATTTTTCTGGGCCTATGCAAATAACAATTGCCACTCTCACACCATTATTACTGTATTTTTTTAATTCTTACCCTTTTAAAAAAAGAAGAGCTTTCTACTAGTGCTTTAATGAGTTCACTGGTGAGTCAATGATTTTCAAAAATATACTTACTACTGAAATTTTTCTCCTTTCTCTTCATCTCTTCATTTTTTCTTTCAATTTTCTATTTTTTTAATCATGTTGCTTTGGTCTTCCTAAAATAAATTTATTATGATCAGTTATGTCAACTATATGATGCATTTTCTGTAAATAAATTAAAAATATAAAAAGAAAAAAGAAAAAAGAACTGAGTGTTTAAGGGGGATAAAGTGATATGCATGACACCCCCTAATTAAACCACACTGTCAGAAAGAAAAGAAAGAGAGTAAAAGAGAGAAGTAAAATGTCTGCTCCAGAGACAGGCAGTAAGTGAAGGTGGAAGGGAAATGGGGACCATTGGTGGCTGGAAGTTGCACTGTTGAAGGGGAGTGTACATTCATGAAATTGAAAAAGAAAAAAAAAAAACAGGAACACTTCCAATTAGTTTTTATCAAACATCACCTTGACACCAAAACCAGACAGAGATGCTGCCAAAAAAGAAAATTACAGACCAATATTCCTGATGAACACAGATGCAAAGACCCTCAACAAAATTCTGGCAAATAGGATCCAATGCCTCATCAAGAAGGTCATACACGACGATAAAATAGGTTTCAACGCAGGAATGCAAGGATAGTTTAACACCCATAAATCAATCAACATAATATACAATATCAACAACAAGAAAAATAAAAACCATATGATATCAATAGATGCAAAAAAAAAACATTTGATAAGGTCCAACACCCATTCTTGATTAAAAAAAAAAAACTTTCATCAAGATGGAGATGAAAGGAACTTTTCTCATAAATATATTTAAAGCCATCTACCACAAACCAATGGCAAATATTATCCTCAATGGATAAAAACTAAGTCTTTCCTCGAAAATCTGGTACAATAAAATGCTACCATCTCTCACCACTCCTATTCAACATAGTACTGGAAGTACTTATTATAGCAATTAGGCAAGAAAAAGATATCAAGGGCACCCTGCTAGGAAAGGAAGAAGTCAAGCTCTCTCTCTTTGCAGATGACATGAAAACCCTAAAGACTCTACCAAAAAGCTTCTAGAAACAATATATTCATACAGCAAAGTGACATGCTACAAAATTAATACGGAAAAATCAATGGCCTTCTTATATACTAATAATGATAGAGTAGAAATGAAAATTAAACAACCCCATTACATTAGTGTCACACAAACTCAAATATCTTGGAGTCAACTTAACTAAAGAGGTAAAGGACCTATACAAAGAAAACTACAAAACCCCACTTCAATACATAAAAGAGGACACAAGGAAATAGAGACACATATCCTGCTCATAAATTGGCAATATTAACATCATTAAAATGGCAATACTCCCCCAAAACATTGTGCAGATTTAATGCAATCCCTCTAAAGATACCTATGACATTCCTCAAAGAAGTGGCTCAAACACTTCTGAAATTCATTTGGAACAAGAATCCTTGAAAAAAGGAATATGGGAGGCATTACTTTCCCCAATTTTAAATTGTATTACAAAGCAATATTCATCAAAACAGCATTGGAATAAAGACAGATCCTCAGATCAGTGGAAAGGTTTGAGTATGTTCCCCTAGACATAAAATCAACTAATCTTTGATAAATGGGAAATAAATCAAAAATGGAGCAAAGAAAGCCTCTTCAACAGCTGGTGTTGGCACAACTGGTTAGCCACTTGCAAAAAGCGAACTCAGACTCCCAGCTAACACCATGTACGAAGGTAAATTCAAATAGATTAAAGATCTTGATATCAGACCTGAAACCATAAGGTATATAGAACAAACACTCCATGACACTGAGACTAAAGGCACCTTCAAGGAGGAAATAGCAGTCTCAAAACAAGTAGAAGCAGATATAAATAAATGGGAATATATTTAGCTGAGAAGCTTCTACACTTCAAAGGAAATAGTGCCTAGGATACAAGAGCCACCCACTGAATGGGAGAAATTACTTACCCAATATTCATCAGATAAGGGGCTAATATCCAAAATATACAAGGCACTGACAGAACTTTACAAGATAAAAACATCTAATCCCATAAAAAAAAAATTGGGGAGAAGAAATGAAGAGACACTTCCTCAAAGAAAAAATACAAATGGCTAAAAGGCACATAAAAAAATGCTCCACATTTCCACTAACAGGGAGATGCAAATCAAAAGAACTAGTATGTACCATCTCAAGCCACAGAGATTGGCGCACATCACAAAGAATGAGAACAAGCAGTGTTGGCAGGGATGTGGAGAGAAAGGAATTCTCATTCACTGCTAGTGGAAATGCCGTCTAGTCAAACCTTTATGAAAAACAATATGGAGGGCCTGGAGAGATAGCACAGCGGTGTTTGCCTTGCAAGCAGCCGATCCAGGACCTAAGGTGGTTGGTTCGAATCCTGGTGTCCCAGATGGTCCCCCGTGCCTGCCAGGAGCTATTTCTGAACAGATAACCAGGAGTAACCCCTGAGCACCACCGGGTGTGGCCCAAAAACCAAAAAAAAGAAAAAAAAAGAAAAACAATATGGAGATTCCTCAAAAAACTGGAAATTGAGCTTCCATATTATCCAGCTATACCACTCCTAGGGACACGAAAATATCCTAGAAACACAAAAATACAATACAAAAAAATGCCTTCTGCACACCTATATTTATTGCAGCGCTATTTACAATAACCAGACTCTGGAAAGAACCAAGATGCCCTTCAACAGAGGAATGACTAAAGAAACTGTGATACATATACACAATGGAATATTATGCAGCCATCAGGAGATATGAAGTGATGAAATTTTTCTATACATGGATGTACATGGAATCTACTATGCTGAGTGAAATAAATCAGAGGGAGAGATAGACACAGAATAGTTTCACTCATCTATGGATTTTAAAAACAAAGACATTATTGTAATAATCCCAGAAACAACTGAGTGAAGGGCCAGAAGGACTGGCCCACAATATGAAGCTCACCACAAAGAGTGGTAAATGCTGTTAGGGAAATAACTACACTAACAACTAGCATGACAAAGTTAATAAATGACAGAAGTAGAATGCCTGTCTCAAATACAGGCAGGGGTGGGGGGAGGAGGGAGATCAGGGGCATCCTTGGTGGGAATGTTGCACTGGAGAAGGGGGTGTTCTGTTTATGACTGAAACTCAACTACGATCATGCTTGTAATTATAGTGCTTAAATACAGATTTTATAAAAATAAATAAGAAGAAATCAATAAATTCTTAGAATTATACAACTCCTAAAATTGGATCAAGCGAGTAACAAACCTGAATATGTTCATCTTGAGTAAAGAAATTGAAACAGTAATTTGAAATCTCCCCAATTTAAAAAGTCCCAGTTCAAAGGGATTCACCAGTGAATTCTTGATATAACTTCAAAGACTTAGTGTCTATAATCTTTAAGCTCTTCCAAAATATCAAAATATCCTGGGCAGGGACCAGAGAGATAGCATGGAGGTAGGGCATTTGCCTTGCATGCAGAAGGATGGTGGTTCGAATCTAGGATTCCCATATGGCCCCCCCAAGCCTGCGAGAAGCAGTTTCTGAGTGTAGAGCCAGAAGTAACCCGAGTGCTGCTGGGTGTACCCCAAAAAAACAAAAAAAAATGTGTCTGTTATGTTGGCAGGCTAGAATAGGGGATGGTGGCATTGGATATACTCTGGAAAATTTGGAAGTTGCAATAGGGGTGAGATTGGTTCTAAAACACTTTATGTCTTGGGGCCGGAGAGATATCATGGAGGTAGGGCGTTTGTCTTGCATTCAGAAGAACGGTGGTTCGAATTCCGGCATCCCATATGATCCCCTGAGCCTGCCAGGAGCGATTTCTGAGCGTGGAGCCAGGAGGAACCCCTGAGCACTGCCGGATGTGATCCAAAAACCAAAAAGTTAGAAAAACAAAAATAAAACACTTTATGTCTAAATAACTATGAATAATAACATTTTAAATCACAATACTTTACATAAAAATCATTTTTAAAAGGTGCTTGACAATAGTCATTAAAACAATATGGGATTGGAATAAAGACAAACCCTCAGATCAGTGGAATAGACGTGCATATTCAGAGAATGTTCTCCAGACATACAATCAATTAATCTTTGATAAAGGGGCAAGAAATGCAAAATGAAACAAAGAAAGGCTCTTCAACAAGTGTTGCTGGGACAACTGGCCAGCCACATGCAAAAAAGTGAATTTGGACCCCCACTCAACACCATGCACAAAGGTCAAATCCAAATTGATTAAAGACCTTGATATCAAAACTGAAACCATAGGTAGTAGATGAACACGTAGGTAAAACACTCCATGACACTGAGACTAAAGGCATCTTCAAGGAGGAAACAGCACTCTTCAAACAAGTGGAAGTGGAGATAAACAGATGGAGATAAGCTGAGAAGCTTCTACAGCTCAAAGGAAATAATGACTAAGATATGAAGGCCACCCACAGAATGGGAGAAACTATTCACCCAATACCCATCAGATAAGGGGCTAATAACTAAGATATACAAGGTACTGACAGCTTAACAAGAAAAAAATCTAGGGGCCGGAGAGATAGCATGAAGGTAAGGCCTTTTATGCAGAAGGACGGTGGTTCAAATCCCAGCATCCCAGATAGTCCCCTGTGCCTGCCAGGAGCGATTTCTGAGTCTAAAGCCAGGAGTAACCCCTGTGCACTGCTGGGTGTGACCCAAAAAAAAATCTAACCCCATCAAAAAGTGAAGAGAAGAAATGAAAAGACACTTCCTCAAAGATGAAATACAAAAGGCCAAAAGGTACATGAAAAAATGCTCTACATCATTAATCATCAGGAAGATGCAAATCAAAACAACTATGAGGTACCACCTCCTGCCACAGAGACTGGCACACATCACAAAGAATGAGAACAATTAGTGCTGGTGGCGATGTAAGAGAAAGGAACTCTAATTCACTGCTGGTGGGAATGCCATCTAGTCCAGCCTTTATGGAAAACAATATGGAGATTCCTCAAAAAACTAAGAATTGAACTCCCATATGATCCATCAATACCATTCTTAAGCATATACCCTATAACACAAAAACACAATACAAAAATGCTTTCTGCACATATATATTCATTATATATATTCACATATATATATTCATTGCAGCACTATTCACAATAGTCAGAATCTAGAAAGAACCCCAGTTGCCCAACAACAGATAAGTGGCTGAAGAAACTGTGGTACATTTACACAATGAAATACTATGCAGCAATCAGGGAAACTAAAGCTATGAAATTTTCCTATACATGAATGGACATAGAAACTATTATGCTGAGTGACATAAGTCAGAGGAAAGAGATAGATACAGAATAGTCTCACTCATCTATGGGATTTAAGAAAAAAAAATATTATTGTAATAATACTCAGAGACAATAGAGATGAGGGCTGGAAGGACAGGTCTATAGTATGAAGACGTTTTCCACAAAGAATGGTGAGTTTAGTTAGAGAAAAAAACTACTCTGAAAACTATCATGAGAATGGTAGTGAGTGAGAGAAATAGAATGCCTGTCTCAAATACAGTCAGGGGGTGAGGGAGGAGGAAAAGGGGGAATTGGTGGTGGGAATATTGCACTGCTGAAGGGGGGTGTTCTTTTTATAACTGAAACCCAACTACAATGTAGTAATCATGGCGCTAAAATAAAGATATTAATTTATAAAAAAATAAAATAAAAGATGCTTGATTCCATATCACCTTACGACCACAGCTATGTAAATAACCCAGCCCCTGCTCTTAGTGTTCTTAATGTACCGTGTTCATGGGAGCAATAATAGCTCATGTGCCTGGAGCCAGGGAGCCATGGTGGAGAGCAGAAACTGTTAGCAATCAATGTCAAGTCTATCCCTTGTCCAGGGCTATTGAGGCTATCTTGCTATCTAATTAGAAATACCACTGCACCTGTTTCATTTTTTGCAACTGACCCTGTTAGACAGAGGTCAAGGGTGCCAATGCAATTGGCTTTATTATGTTGAATCATCATAACTATCCCTTTTATAATACTGCCCCAAAATATCAGGTTCCCAGGAGCCTATTTAACAAGAGCAAGGAAAGGCTTCTCCAGTGAAAACTACCAAGCTTGGCTCAAAAAATTAAGAAGAGAAATACTATGCAGCTCTAAAAAATAATGATGCCATTTATATGGCATGGATAGAATGAGAGTTTATTGTGCTAAGAGAGTCCAAAGGAAGGGGCTAGATACAGAATGAGCTCTTGTGTGTGAGATCAAGTGTGTAAGATCTTGTGTGTAAACATCAAGCAAAGGGCCAAATGCAATACAGCAGGAGAATTGATGCATAGAACTGAATTTGTAGGTAATGGAGAGTTAAACAGGACTACTGAGGACTTTAAAGGGAGGGGGATGCGCGCTGGTGGGTGTTGGAATTGGGCACTGGGAACCCATCATTAGCAGTCTCCTACATCACTATTGCTATCCATTTTTAAGGTCTTTAAATAATAAATAGAAATAGGAGGGTTCTGAGCAATAGCACAGGAGGTAGGGTGTTTGCCTTGCACATGGATGGCCTGGGTTTGATCCCTGGCATCTCTTATGGACCCCTGAGCCCACCAAGAGTGATTCCTGACCTCAGAGCCAGGCATAATCTTTGAGTGCTACCAGGTTTGGCATGAACACGCACACACACACGCACACGCGCACACACACACACACACACACACACACACACACACCTATGTTTGATCCAAACAGAAACAAAAAGATAAATAAAAATATGAGTGAAGAAATGGTGAAAATTACTGGAGCATGTGTCTTGTACATATGCCACCTAAATCTATCTCCAGCACTGCATGTTCCCCAAACATCAGTGGGCCTGAAGCATTCCTGGGAAACATCCAAAAGATGATAGAAACTCTTTAGACATCAGAGTGGGAGGCACTACACTGTCCTTGCCCCAAGAGATCATATCAGCACCTTCCTAGCAGGGCATGGGCAGGCCTGTGGAACTGTGATGCTCCATCTGGGGTAAAGAGGTTGTGTCTGACACAGTGGGGCCAGGAGGGATTAGTCTGGGGCATTAATCTGGGCTGCAATCCAGGGTAAGAGGGACCAGCTGGCCCTGCATCCAGCACACTGTATACTTGCCCTCCACAGTCCCAGGGGTTCAAAGCCCCGTGGGGCATCTGACACTCTGAAGGCCAGCCATGTGCCTGTCCTGGAAGGCCTGAAAATACCCAGGATCTGTCCTCAAGAGCCTACCATCAACCAAAATCATGTGATCTGCTTAGTCCAGGGCTTACAGGCAGCTGCAGACTCCCCTGGCCAAAAAATCATTCAGCCCATAGAGCCAGGCCCAAGCCCCAGTTACTAGGGCGAGTCCTAACTGCACGAGAAGAAAGGGAGCCCAGCTGGGCTAACCAGCCAAGGAGTGAAGGGAAGCCAGTGACCCCCACTGGCTCAGGTCCCCATGGAGGAAATGTCACACAGAAACATGTTTTGCATCATGCAGACACATGCAGGTATGTACATGGCAGGTGTCTACACACAGAACTGTGTGTGCATGGAGTATATACATGCACACACAGAGGCATGTACAGGGCAGGCAGATGTTTGTGTACAGAGGATACACACACACACACACACACAAACACACAGGCATGCTGCACAGGACAGGTGCATGGAGAGCAACAGGGGCAACAGCCAGACCCCGAGACAGGCCTAACCCAGGTCATGCATGGAAGGTTGAAGACCAGGCAGGAGTGAGAGAGAACAGGGAGCAGGGATGGGCAGGAATGAGTGTGGGATAGAGTCAGGGCTGGTCTGTCCCCTGTACGCCATGCAGGGGTGAATGGAGATGGGGAGCAGGGCTGGGCAGTCTCTGCAGGGCAGGGGTGAGTGGGGACAGGGAGCAGGTCTGGGCTGTTTCCTGTAAGCCAGGCAGAAGTGAGTGGGGATGAGGAGCAGGGCAGGGATGTCCCCTACAAGCCCTCCAGAGGTGAATGGGGTCAGGGAACAGATATGAGCTGTCTCCTGAATGCCAGGCAGAGGTGAGTGGGGATGGGTAGCAGGACTGGGCAGGGACACAGTTGGGAACTCGACAGGTGGGCATACACCTGCTCAGAGTCTCTTCTCAGACAGAGATTTCAGGGGAAACAGAGGGAGGGGACAGCCCCAGATCAGAATAGGGAGTGTGGTGCTTCTGAGAGCTGTGGCCCTGTCCAGAGTGTAAGAGGACACAGCAGTGCAGGCAGGGTCTCCACATGTGCTCAGAGCCACAGGTCGCTGACCTGGCCCAGGTGGCAGAAGGAGCCTGGACTCAATGGGGGCCTGTGGTTTCTCTGAGAGTCCCAAGTCCTTCCAGAGAATTGGCCCCCGTGCCTCTTCACAGCAGGTGTCCCTGGGGTCAGAGTGGCTGGGACTAGTGGGACAGTTTGGCCTGAGGCCCCCATCCAGCAGATTTCTGGGGGTCCATGTCCCCTCTCTGATACTGTTGGAAGATCCCCTGGATTCTCCCATAGTTGACTTGGCCCTCAGGGGGCACATGGGAATACAAGGTAGCAGGAGGCATTGATGGTACATCAGGGACACTGTACAGCAGTAGAGCCACAGGAGCCAGGAAGGCAGCTCCATGTTTTGCCCCATGAGTGGCACGATGTGGAACACAGTCACCCAGGGTCACCCACTTGCTACAGGGTGGGCAGAGCCACCAGCTTAGCTTATGGCCACATGGGCCCCCTTGGGCCCCACCAGCCCTCACTGAACAAGCATATGTACCCCATTTCAAGACAGTGGGCAGGAGCAGGGCCAAAACCCAGCAGGAGATACCTGAGGGGGGGTCAGAGATGGACCCCACAGCCCCACACATCCACCCTCAGACCCTCCCCATGCAGCAGGAACCAGGAGCACAGGCTGGCCCCTGGCTGAGCCCTAGAGAGCAGAGGGCAGAGAGCTGAAGGCAGACAGACAGAAGGCAGAGAGCAGAAAGTAGAGAGCAGAGGGCAGACAGAGGTCAGGGTGCCATGCAAAGTCCTCACACCAGACTCTGCAGCCAGGCCCTAGAGAGCAGAGGCAGAGAGCAGAGGGCAGATAGAGGCCAGAGGACAGACAGAAGGCTGAGCACACTGCAGAACCCTCACCTCACCCTGGACCCTGCAGCTCTCTCCAGACTTCCCAAGAACAGATGCAGAAAAGGGAACTTCCAGGAGTGTCAAGCCCGGGGCTGCCTACCCCATTTTTAGCTGAGCACTGAGGCACACCCCCAGCCCAGGGCCCAGAGCCTGGACATAAAAATAACAAAGTATTGTAGACTCCCCATGAGTTGGGCTACAGACTTCTGGGTAAATAGGCTCAGAGCCCTGCATGCTGTTTTCTTAGTTGCCCTTTTGCTGCATGGGGACACAGGGACCAGGAGGCCACCAAGAGTCAACTGGAGAATACACAGCTGAATGCCAGGACAGGCCAGAGCTGTGAGTTCAGGGGCCACACAGGGGTGTCTACTAGGGGCTGGGTGTGGATCAGTGGCTGCCAGCCAGGACAGGGCTGGGAAGAGGCCTTTGTCTCCACAAGAGCCAGTGTGGTGTAAAGGGTGGATACTTATGGGGCAGGAGTTAGGTCAGTCTGGCTCTTGGGACAGGCCATTTGATCAGGCAGCTCTGCAGAGTCTCAGCTGCTGTGATCAGGCTGGCTGGGAGAAGCCAGTGGAGTAAAGAGCACTAATTAGGGCTGTCTGGTCTCCCACCGGGCGAGGATAACTGGACAAAGATAGGGTGCCACAGAGCAGAACTGCAGCCATTTGACCAGCTGTCTGTGCTACCTCACTGTCCTGACCCTCACTTGGACTTGTCAGGACTCACCAGGTAGAAAAGGACAAGATGTGGCAAGAGGGTGTGGCCGGATGGGGCAGGCAGACCTCAATTTAGGGGGCTGATCTGGGCTAAACAGTGAAGATGGGCTGGACTGGTACACTGAGCCCAATGGGGGTAAACCAGAATGGACTAGGCCAAATCAAGCTATACTGAACTGGACTGAGCTAAGCAGAACTACACTGGGCTGGCTCTGGGCTAAACTGAACTGAGCTGGTTGGGCTGAACTGAGTTAGCCTGAATTGGACTGGACTGAGTTGAGCTGGGCTGAGCTAAACTGAGTTGGGCTGAGCTGAGCTGAGCTGACGGGACTGGACTAGGCTGAGCTGGGCTGAGTTTGCTGCACTGATCTGAGCTGGGCTGAGCTGAGTTGGACTAATTTGGGCTGAACAGGGCTGAGCAGAGTGGCTTGAGCTGGGCTGGTTGGGCAGAGCTGAATTGGGCTGGATTAAGCTGGGTTGAGTTGGACTGAGCTGGGGCTGAGTTGGACTGAGCTGGGGCTGAGTTGAGCTGAGCTGAGCTGACTAGATTCGACTGAGCTGGGCTAACTCGACTGACTTGATTAGACTGGACTGAGCTGATTTGGCTGAGCTGACTAGACTCGGACTGAGATGAGCTGAGCTAAGCTAGGCTGAACTGATTGGGCTGAACTGAGCTGAGCTGGGCTGACCTGAACTGAGCTGGGCTGACCTGATTAGACTGGACTGACCTAAATTGGGCTGAGCTGACTAGATTAGACTGAAATGAGCTGAGCTAAACTAGGCTTGGCTGATTGGACTGAACTGAGCTGAGCTGACTAGATTCGACTGAGCTGGGCTGAGTTGACTGGACTGGACTGAGCTGAGCTGGCTGAGGCTAAGCTGACTAGACTTGACTGAGCAGAGCTGGGCTAAATTAGGCTGACTAGATTCGACTGAGCTGGGCTGAACTGGGCTGACTTGATTAGACTGGACTGAGATGAGCTGGCTGGGCTAAGCTGACTAGACTTGACTGAGCAGAGCTGGGCTAAATTAGGCTGACTAGATTCGACTGAGCTAGGCTGAACTGGGCTGACTTGATTAGACTGGACTGAGCTGAATTGGGCTGAGCTGACTAGCCAGACTGAGCTGGGCTGAGCTAAGCTAGGCTGAGCTGATTGGACTAAACTGAGCTGAGCTGACTAGATTCAACTGAGATGGGCTAAGCTGGACTGACCTGATTAGACTGGACTGAGCTGAATTGGGCTGAGTTGACTAGACTCGACTGAGATGAGCTGAGCTAAACTAGGCTTAGCTGATTGGACTGAACTGAGCTGAGCTGACTAGATTCGACTGAGCTAAATTGGGCTGAGCTGACTAGACTCGACTGAGATGGGCTGAGCTGGGCTGACCTGATCAGACTGGACTGACCTAAACTGGGCTGAGCTGACTAGATTCGACTGAGATGAGCTGAGCTAAGCAAGGCTTGGTTGATTGGACTGAACTGAGCTGAGCTGACTAGATTCAATTGAGCTGGGCTGAGTTGACTGGACTGGACTGAGCTGAGCTGGCTGGGCTAAGCTGACTAGACTTGACTGAGCAGAGCTGGGCTAAACTAGGCTGACTAGATTCGACTGAGCTGGGCTGAACTGGGCTGACTTGATTAGACTGGACTGAGCTGAATTGGGCTGAGCTGACTAGACTCGACTGAGATGAGCTGAGCTAAAGTAGGCTTGGCTGATTGGACTGAACTGAGCTGAGCTGACTAGATTCGACTGAGCTAAATTGGGCTGAACTGACTAGACTCGATTGAGCTGGGCTGAGCTGACTAGATTCAACTGAGATGGCTGAGATGGCCGACCTGATTAGACTGGACTGACCTAAATTGGGCTGAGCTGACTAGATTCGACTGAGATGAGCTGAGCTAAGCTAGGCTTGGCTGATTGGACTGAACTGAGCTGAGCAGACTAGATTCAACTGAGCTAAATTGGGCTGAGCTGACTAGACTCAACTGAGCTGGGCTGAGCTGACTGATTCGAACTGAGATGGGCTGAGCTGGGCTGACCTGATTAGACTGGAACTGAGCTGAATTGGGGCTGAGCTGACTAGACTCGACTGAGATGAGATGAGCCTAAAACTAGGTTTAGCTGATTGGACTGAACTGAGCTGAGCTGACTAGATTCGACTGAGCTAAATTGGGCTGAGCTGACTAGACTCAACTGAGCTGGGCTGAGCTGACTAGATTCGACTGAGATGGGCTGAGCTGACTAGATTCGACTGAGCTGGGCTGAGCTGACTAGATTCGGGACTGAGCTGGGCTGAGTTGACCTGGACTGGAATGAGCTGAGCTGGTTGGGCTAAGCTGACTAGACTTGACTGAGCAGAGCCTGGGCTAAACTAGGCTGACTAGATTCGTACTGAGCTGGGCTGAACTGGGCTGACTTGATTAGACTGGACTGAGCTGAATTGGGCTGAGCTGACTAGCCCAGACTGAGCTGGGCTGAGCTAAGCTAGGCTGAGCTGATTGGACTAAACTGAGCTGAGCTGACTAGATTCAACTGAGATGGGCTAAGCTGGACTGATCTGATTAGACTGAACTGAGTTGAATTGGGCTGAGCTGACTAGACTGGACTGAGATGAGATGAGCTGAGCTAGGCTTGGCTGATTGGACTGAACTGAGCTGAGCTGACTAGATTCGACTGAGATGGGCTGAGCTGGGCTGAGTTGACTGGATTGCACTGAGCTGAGCTGGGCTAAACTAGTTTGACTAGATTCGACTAAGCTGGGCTGAGCTGGGCTGACTAGACTTAGCTGAGCTAAATTGGGCTGAGCTGACTAGATTCGACTGAGCTGAGCTGAGCTAAACTAGGCTGAGCTGATTAGACTGAACTAAGCTGAACTGACTAGATTCGACTGAGCTGGGCTGAGCTGGGCTGAGCTGACTAGTCTCAACTGAGCTGGGCTGAGCTGGGCTGAGTTGACTGGACTGGACTGAGCTGAGCTGGTTGGGCTAAGCTGACTAGACTTGACTGAGCAGAGCTGGGCTAAACTAGGCTGACTAGATTCGACTGAGCTGGGCTGAACTGGGCTGACTTGATTAGACTGGACTGAGCTGAATTGGGCTGAGCTGACTAGCCAGACTGAGCTGGGCTGAGCTAAGCTAGGCTGAGCTGATTGGACTAAACTGAGCTGAGCTGACTAGATTCAACTGAGATGGGCTAAGCTGGACTGATCTGATTAGACTGAACTGAGTTGAATTGGGCTGAGCTGACTAGACTGGACTGAGATGAGATGAGCTGAGCTAGGCTTGGCTGATTGGACTGAACTGAGCTGAGCTGACTAGATTCGACTGAGATGGGCTGAGCTGGGCTGAGTTGACTGGATTGCACTGAGCTGAGCTGGGCTAAACTAGTTTGACTAGATTCGACTAAGCTGGGCTGAGCTGGGCTGACTAGACTTAGCTGAGCTAAATTGGGCTGAGCTGACTAGATTCGACTGAGCTGAGCTGAGCTAAACTAGGCTGAGCTGATTAGACTGAACTAAGCTGAACTGACTAGATTCGACTGAGCTGGGCTGAGCTGGGCTGAGCTGACTAGTCTCAACTGAGCTGGGCCTGAGCTGGGCTGAGTTGACTGGACTGCACTGAGCTGAGCTGGCTGGGCTAAGCTGACTATACTGGACTGGACTGAGCTGGGCTGAATTGGACTCAACGAGGCTGAGCTAGGCTGAGCTGGGTGGGCTGAGCAGGCTGAGCTGAGCTGGGCTGAACTGAGCCGAGCTGACTAAATTCAAATGAGCTGGGGCTGAGCTGGGCTGATCTGACTGGACTGGGACTGGACTAGACTGAGCGGAGCTGGACTGAGTTGACTAGACTCAACTGAGCTGGGCTGAGCTGAGCTGAGCTAACTAGACTGGACTGAGCTGCGCTGTGCTGGGGCTGAGCAAGACTAAACTGGGCTGAGCTAAACTAAACTTAGACTGAACTAGGCTGAGCTTGCCGGAGCGGGGTGGGCTGAGTTGGACTGAGCCGGGCTAAACTGAGTTGATCTGAGTTGAACTGAGCTGAGCTGGGCTGACTTGGAAAGGCCTGAGCTCATTGGGTTTAATTGGGCTGGGCTTGACCAAAATAGACCAGGCTAAAAGAGATTGAACCAGGCTGTGCTAGGCTAAGTGAACTGAGCAGGGATAAACTGACTTGAAATGGACGTGAGTGAGCTTCACTAAGCTGGGCTGAGCTGGGCTGACAAAATTAGGCTGGGCTGAGCTGGATGGGACTGAGCTGTGCCGGACTGAGCACTCTGATTTGTGCTGAGCTAGGTTGAACTGCACTTGCACTGAGCTGGGCCGAGCTGGACTGGGGCTGAGTTGAGATGAGTAGAACTGTCTTGGGCTAAGCTAGGCTAGGCTGAGCTGTGCTGAGCTGGACTGAGTTGAATTGAGTTAAACTGACTTGGCCTGAGCAGAGCTGACTTGGACTGGGCTGAGCTTGACTGGGCTAATCTGGACTGGGCTGAGTTGAAATGAGTAGAACTGTCTTGGGCTAAGCTAGGCTTGGCTGAACTGGACTGAGTTGAACTGAGTTAAACTGACTTGGCCTGAGCAGAGCTGACTTGGACTGGGCTGGGCTGAGCTGGGCAACCAACATGGGCTCCTCTACTGCTTTCTAACATGAGTTAGCTGAACTTGGCTGTAGACTCAGGCAGACACAGCAGCCTTATCTCTCAGGTTGGGGGCACAGTGCAATGTGACAGCCAATCTCACCTGAGGGACTTCATGCAGAGAATGCGAGCACTGCGTTCATGCAAAGAGGGGGGTGGGGCAGCCTAGGCAGAGCAAGGGGGCTGCAGAGCTGAGCAGAAGGGAGCAGGACCTGGAAACATAAGGGTCTGTGCTCTCCCAGGAGGGAAGGGACAGTTCAGCAATTCTGGGGGACCTGGGGCCTCTTCTCCTCAATGTGCAACTCCAGGAAAAGCAGGGCTAAGGTGACCCTTCTGCATCCCTGACACTGCCTAATGGGACAGGGTGGGCTAATGATCTAGGGCTACTGAAGACAGCAGGAATAACAGGATTGGCAAGAATGGACAGGGCTAGGGGAGGAGCAGGTGTTTATAGCAGAATCAGGGAATCAGAATCAGAATCCATGCCTGCAAAGTCAAGGCCCAAAACCCCCCCAAAAAACACATGAGGCTGAGAAGCGAGAAAGAAAGGGTCAAGGTTGGGTGGGTACATGCTAAGTGAGGTCCTGGATTAACACTGACCCCCAAACCCATTCCCTACCCCGCAGTCTCCAGCCAGGCCCCGACTGTCTTCCCCTTGACTTCCTGCTGCAAGGGCCGCAGCCGCTCCTCGGAGCTGGTGCTGGGATGCCTGATCTCCAGCTTCTTCCCAGAGCCCGTGGCTGTGTCCTGGGGCACTTCCACACCCCTGCAGAGCACAACCATGACCTTCCCCAGCACCCGGCTCTCAGGTGGGGACCTCTACACCACAGTCAGCCTGCTGAGAGCAACGGGCATACAGGCTCAAGAAAAGTTCACCTGCAGCGTGACCCATGGGACAACTCCACCCTCCAACCTCACTTTCTCAGGTGAGGGGACTTTGGGGTGAGATTCACCCACCTGTGGGGAGTGAAATGGGGCTTCCACTGAAGCCAGCACCCCCTCTCTCTGCAGGCTGCCGCAGCTGTGTCTCCAGCCTCACTGTCAAGCTCTTCCACTCCTCCTGCAACCCCAACGGGGACCCTAGCACCCCCAATCCAGCTCCTGTGCCTCATCCGAGGGGTCCCTTGCAGACCCACATCAATGTCACCTGGTTGGTGAAAGGCCAGGAGTCTACTGACCTATCGACCTACGTAGCCCCCCTTCAGAAGGAAGGGAAGCTGTGGCACACCCACAGTGAGCTCAACATCACACAGGACCAGTGGGTAGCTGAGACCACCTACACCTGCCGCGCTAACTTTAAGGGCCTTACCGTGGTGGACCATGCCCGCAAGTGCACAGGTAAGGCTACAGGCTCCTTTGGGGGTCTCATAGTATATATATATATATATTATATATATATATATATATATATATATATATATATATATGTGAGGTCCCTGGATTACTATCCCATCCTAGCTCTCTCTACCCCCAGGGTCCTCTGTGGATCTTATCTCCCAAACCCTCTCCATCCCCAGATCCCCTCTGAGGGTCTCTATGTTCCTTCCTGTTCTTCTCCGTCCCTCCTCCATCTCCAGGCCCCCCATCTAGGACTCACTCTGCCCCTCTTCCCCCAGAGCCAGAACCTCGTGGAGTCCGCTTCTTCCTGATTCACCCAGCACCCATGGAGTTATATGTAGTAAGGAGCCAAACTCACTTGCCTGGTGGTGGACCTGGCCCGGGAGGATAGCATGAGACTGAGCTGGTTCTGGAATAATACCGTGGCCAGCAATGCCCTGACAACCACCAAGAAGCACTACAATGGGACAGTCAGTGTCATATCCAAGCTGCCAGTGCTCACAGAACACTGGATGGAGGGCGAGGTATTCTGGTGTGAGCTGGTACACAAGGACCTGCCCCGGAAGATGGTGCATTCCATCAGCAAGAAGCCTGGTGAGCAGTGTCTGAGGGTAAAGCAGGGGCGGGGCAGGAGTGGGCAGTGGGCTGACTTTACCTCCTGCACAGGAGCACGAGTACCCCCTGAGATTTACATGTTCCTGGCACGGGACAAGGACGTGGCCACCACCGATAAGGTGACCCTCATCTGCCTGGTCCAGAACTTCTTCCCTGCTGACATCTCAGTGCTGTGGCTGAAAAACAAAGTTGAGGTGAAGACTGAGCACCAGGCCACTACTCGGCCACAGCAGACAGGCGGCCCCCACCACCGCTTCTTCGCCTTGAGCCGCCTAGAAGTGGACCTAGAGGACTGGGAGCGTGGAAGCATCTTCACCTGCCGAGTGGTGCATGAGGACTGCCCCCATCCCCAGGTTCCAGGACAAGAATCTGTCCAAGGCCCCGGGGTAAATGAGTCCTGGGCTGCTTTGAGTCAGGGTCACAGCAGACCCTCCACCATTGGGCAATAAATACTCTGAGCTGCTGCATCTTAGCCATGCCATTCTCGGGGGGGCAGGGGGGGGGGTGGAGGTAGGGATGGAGGCTCATGCTGGTTGCAGCCACCCAGAGTGTCCCTCATCCTCTCACCATGAGAGGAGCCACATGGCCCACTCCCCAGCCTCCCAGTGTACCTCAAGCTGCAGAGAGAGTCCAGAGAAGGCATACACAGGCCCACAAGTCTGCTTGAGGGGCCAGGGAGGAGTCAGAGCCACTAGAAGCCACATAGTCTGTGTTCGCCACATGGACACCCACTGCCACCTTCACCCTACATCATTCATCTCGAAAGCCCAGATGCCTCTCAGGGTGCACAGCCCCTCACAGAACCGCGCACATGCACCACACACCCATGTGCATATGCACACTCCTCTGCATGTACATACTCACATGTGTCCCCGTGCATGCGTCCATATGCACATGCATGTATGTGTTCATGCTTTCATGTGTGTACATGTATTCATGTAGTCTGCCCCACATGCATGTACCCCACATGCATTTGCCTCGTGTATATACCCACATATGTGTACCCACACACGTGCATTTACTCACACACATATATGTAGCCACACATTTGTGTTTACCCACACACATGCCAGTATGTGCATTTACCCCACACATACATATATACCATGCACACTGTGTGCATGTACCTTACCCACAAGCATGAACCTATGTACAAATACACATGTATCCCACATGGCCCCACATGTAGGTACACCCATGTAGTACCCCACAACCCATATTCATGCACCCTAATACATATACCCCCACATACAGCCACACACATACCCACAGACATACACAGCTCTATGCACACTGCCTACATACACCCCAGGGCACCCCATCCCTCCCCCCCATCACAGGGGAAGGGAAAGACTTTTCTCTACAGACCTCCCATATATCTACATGGCCCCTATATCTATATCACACCAGGATAATAGGTGGACACAGGACATACTTGGACATTCACTCACATAAACACACACAGGTGTTTCTGCACAAATGCACACATCAACACACTGACTCATGGACACATACTCAGTACATCAAGTGCAGAAGCATGTGACCCTGGGAAATATCCACAGGCACAGAGCCTGCCCATATGCCAGCCCACTGCATGGCCACACAACCCAGCCCTGGCTCCCACTTATGCGCAGCACATACAACTGAATCTTCCCACCATGCAAAACCACATTCAAGCACTACCCAGTGGGGCCAGGAGGGACAGGTGAGCAGTGGGGAAACAGGAACGAGCAGGAACAGTGAGGACAGCGAGTACCTTGAGGACAGTGCGAACAGTAGGAACAGTGGAGACAGTAAGGCAACTGTGGGCTCCCAGCACCCCTCAGAGCACCCCTTGGGGTTGTGTATGGACCTAGATCATCTGGCATTCATCTAGCTCGCAGACTCTCTCCTGCAGGGGCCCTGTCTCTGAGGGCCCTAGACAGCAGTTGGCAGCAGAGTTTGGAAAGACTTGGGGACAAGCCCCACAGATCAACAAGTCTGGGCCTCTGGGAAGTGGGAGCAGGAGAGTTGAGGGGCCTCAAACCCCACTCTCCAAGCCTTGGGACCCCCGGCTCACACTGTCTGGGGTCCAAGCTGATGACTGCTGCCCACAGAGCTGGAGCTGCAGGACCTGTGCATGGATGCGGACGCTGGCCTGGAGCTGGCTGGGCCCTGGAGCAGCTTCATCACCTTCGTCACCCTCTTCCTGGTCAGCATCAGCTACAGCGTCGCCATCACGGTCTACAAGGTGGGAAGGGAGGGGGCCAGGGGACACATCAGGGAAAGGGGGCCTGAGGCCCCTGCATTCACAGATGTGGGAACCCCCAGCAGGTCTCCCATGCCTACAGCAATGTCCCACGGCTGGCAGCGTAGCCCTGGCTGGGAGCAACGCCACTCCTCATGGGCAGAACCTACACCCTCAGCCTCCCAGTGTCTTTAGCAATGCCCTCCACCCAGCCACCCAAACCACACAGCTCTGATCATCCCAGCGCCAGGATCCCTCAGACTTGGCAACACTGAGCCATGCTGCCTCCCACTAGGCCCCGCCATGTCCAGCTCTGCCCCTCCACTGTCCTAACCCTTCCACAGGCCAGTAAAGGTTGCCCCATCCTTCCATCTAAGGCTGCTTTGTTCACTTCCTGCCACCTGGGGGTTTGGGAGGTGAGTCCCAGGACTGACTTGGTAGGGAAGAGGGAGAGGTGAGGGAGGAGAAAGGTACATCTCTCGGGCCCTTGGATACCCCCAGTCTCAATCTGGATCACACCTGGCACCAGCCCAAATGCCTGTTGTCATTCCCATGCAAATGCCCTGTTACAGGGTCTCTGGGGTCTGGTAGATGCAGTGCGGAGCTGGGGATAAGGGGGGCAGGGAGAGGGCATCAGGAGGTTACAAGGGGCCTTGGAGTGGGACCCTGGAGCAACACTAAACTCATACTTGGTCACTGCTTCATGTCCAGCTCCTCAATACTTAGCACCTCCAATACCCAGCACCCTTATGTCCAGCACCCTGATGCCTAGCACCGATGTCCAGTGTCACAGGCCAGCTGAGTCGAGCAGCACTGAGAGAGGCTGAGTTATTCAATAGGAGATGGGAGTAAGGAGTCTGCGAAGAGTGGGTACTCAGAGACCAACACTTAGGACTCAACACTCAAGTTCCAACACTCAAGAGTAGTTGGAACTGAATCCAATTTATTGGAAGTTCTGCTTCATATTTAAGCAAAAAATTATCAATAGTAGGAAGTTGGATAGATCAAATGTGACATGTTTTTTGCTATAGAATAAACATTACCATTAGACACAATCACATCGGCACAACCATTAGACAATCATTTAAACGTTACATGTATATTGTAAATTATTTGTTATCAGTTACATTTACCATAAACAGACATCAGAAAAATACTTATTATTTCCTCTTGGATATGATTATTTTTTTTTTGGTTTTTGGGCCACACCCATTTGACGCTCAGGGGTTACTCCTGGCTATGCGCTCAGAAATCGCTCCTCGCTTGTGGGGACCATATGGGATGCCAGGGGATCAAACCACGGTCCGTCCTATGCTAGCGCTTGCAAGGCAGACACCTTACCTCTAGCGTCACCTTCCTGGCCCCGGATATGATTCTTGCTAGTCAACTATTAATCGACAAAGTACAATCCCATTGTCTATTTAATATTATACCAAAGAGCTATTGTAAAAAGAGGGCAGATATAACTAAAAGACCAAACAAATGCATTTGTAGCCTACACATTATTAAATAACTGACTAAAAATCATTATTATTGATTCTACCAGCTTGGAAAAATATTATTGTAGATTATTCCATCAGCTTTGAGTAAGTAAGGTGTGTTCTGACAATTCTTGTTTTAATACAAGAGGCAAAGACACAGTTTTTTATATTTGCTTGTTCTTATGTACTCAGCATTGTTAATTCTCATCATACATTAATGTTTGATAAGTTCATTGTTGCCTTCCTACCAAGTGCTAACCTAAGGCACAACTGACCTTTTCTCAGCAGTGTCTGCCAGGACCACACCACCTTTTTTTAGGGGGAAGGCTATGCCTGCACCACAGAAGTCCTGCCAGTATTCAGCCATCATGCCTGTAGGCCAGGGGCTATGGCAGTCCAGCACCCCAATGTCCAACATCCATATGTCCAGCACCCAATACCCAGCACCCTGATGTTTGGCACCAGATGCCCAACACCCAGATGTCTAGCACCCAATACACAGAACCTCAATGTCCAGCATCCTGACACCCAGCATCCTAATACCACACTACCCTGAGCTCTAGCACCCCAATGCCTACCCTCTACAGAGGCAGTATCCACACCTTGGGCCTGAGATGATACAAACACAAGGCTGTGGCATCAGTCTGGAGGAACCCAGAGGTTACCCTGCTTCCCATGGGGGCCACTTGGGACAGCCCAATCAGGCAGCTGAAGAAACCCCAGACACTGAAAGGTTCATCTTAATAGATATCTGGATCTACAACCTCATCCTGCCCATACTCACACTCACACTCACACAGAGACTCAGTCACACACACACACAGAAACACATACAGGCAAAGTAAACTAATACATATACTCAAATTCACATTCATTTTCACACTGACACATTCTCACACATTCACACACATTCTCTCATTCATATTCACTAACTCACATATACACTCCCACTGACATTCTCCACAGTCTCACTCACACTCACACATCTTTTCAAGCCATGTTGGGGCATCTTTCACTTTTCTCAGGCCTGGAGACAAAAAGCATCAGGGAGTGTCTGGCTTGCACTCAAATCATGAGAGCACCATGGACTCCAGAGCACTCCACACAAGCAGTTATGTCCCCCTGAACCTGAGAGGAACAGGCAAAGAGGGAACAGGGCAAAGAGCAACCATGAGCCCTCAGAACACTGGCCAGAGTATGCACTTCCCAGGCCCCCCACACTGGTAAGACAGCAGCCTCCAGACACACCAAGCCATATTCCTAGTCCCCCCAGTTCCTCTGGGTCTTCAGGTGCCAGAAAGTAGGTGACAACTGGTGCCTGAGGAGGAAACACTGACCCAGGAGGACACAGGGAGACAAAGCAGACCTGAGCCCAGCTGTAGGCTGGGAGAGTCTCTGTGGCATGGTGACCTGTTCCTCTTCTGGCCAGGCAGAGAAGCAGGAACAGTCCCACATGGACCATCTCTGATCACACAACACCCTCATTTCAAGCCTCCCGCTGAGCTCTCAGTCCTTCCCCAGGATAATGGGCCCTGAAAGCCATACACTGCACCCATAATTCACATAGACAGCCAACCCTCCTCACATCTATGCCCTTTTCCACTTCTTTCCATGTCCCAATGCTTCCCCTTGGCCCAAAATTACTGCAACGACCTACACCATACCTCCATCACACCTGCATTATACCTGCATCACACCTCCATGCACCTTCATCACACCTGCACTACATTTTCATCACACCTACATCACACCCGCACCACACCTACATCACACATCCACCACACCTCCATCACACCTGCACCACACCTGCACCACACCTCCATCATACCTGCATCAGACCTCCATCAGACCTACACCAAACCTTCATACACTTGCACCACATCTGCATCACACCTCCACCACAACTGCATCACACCTACACCACATTTCTATCATACCTGCATCACACATGTATCACATGAGCACACCTCCATCACACCTCTGTCACATCCTATCACACCTGCATCACACTTCCATTACACCTGCATCAAACCCAATTACGCCCCATGACACCCCATCACATCCCATCACACCTCCATCATACTCCATCACACTCTGCATTACTGAGGACACCTCCACCACACCTGAAACATGTTTCTCTCCCACCACTGCACCTCTTCAGTAAGGCTCTAGAACAGGGGTCTTCAAACTACGGCCCTCGGGCCACATATTGTATTTATTCCCATTTTGTTTCTTCACGTCTAAATAAGATATATGCAGTGTGCATAGAAATTTGTTCATAATTTTTGTTTTTACTATGATCTGGCCCTCCAACAGTCTGAAGGACAGTGAACTGGCCCCCTGTTTAAAAAGTTTGAGGACCCCTGCTCTAGAACCTTCTGTGTATGAAATAGCACATGAACAAACTCAACACAAGAAAGTTGGGCACTCCTGTGCCCCCAAGAGAAACTCCCCAGAGATGACACATGCCCTGCAGAGTTCCAAGCCCACAATGTAGAAAAAAAGTTGGGCAGAGATCCCTCAGCTATCAACTAGAGGAAAATATTCCAATTGGGAAGTGCCTACCCCACCCAGCAGCACTGCAGCTACAGTCACTGGCCTCTAACCAACATAATCTCTGTGTCCTGGGGCCTCCAATGACACTCTCAGCCACAGGCTGCCAGTGATGAGTCTATGCCCTTGGAATCTCCCAGAATCACCTGAAATCTCTCGCTATCTTCAGGCATCTCCTGGCATTTCTTGGCATCTCCCAGCATCTCTTGGTATCCCCCGATATCAACTGGACTCTCTCAGTATCTCCTTGCGTCTCCCAACATCTTTCGATAGCTCCCAACATCTTGGTATCTCCCAGTATCTCTTGGTATCTTCCAGCATCTCCAGACATCTTTAAATTCCATCTATAAACTGCACAGCTCTCTGCAGTCCCTACAGGATGCCTCACTTCAGTTAACGGCCAGAATTCCCTAGAACCCAATATAATGGGAGACAGGTAAGAGCGAGGAGCACCCATGACTGTCCAACACTTCTTCCCTAGGGTCCACAGGGCCCTGCCCTACCCCACCTTACATCCCCTGAGCACCTCCCTATGTCCCAGACCCCATCGTCTCCTCCCTAGTACCATCCTGACTTCAGTATCTCTGGGCCCTGGGGACCTTTTCAGCCTCCCTGTTTCCACATATGAGCCCCTTTCCCAGACTCATGGGCAGCCACTTGGAACCATGACCCTGAACCCGCTAGTCACAAGGTTCATCCTGGTTCAGGGCTCCCAAGAACCACAGCCAGGCCACATTCCACCTGCCCCACCACAGCCTGACCACAGAGCAGAGATGAAGTGAGGCTGCTGCCGTCAGGCAGGAAGTGGGCAAGTGACCCTGTCTGTGACCCAGGCACCATCACGCAGCCCCTCACAGCTTCACCCACACACCCTCACATACACACACCAAGTCAGATCACTCAGAGCAGGGCTGGGGGCTGCTGGGGTTCACAGATGGGCAAGGACTGGAGAGGCTCTGAGGTGCTCTGCCCAGGTATCAGCCCAGGATGCCTGGACCCCCACGTGATGATCAGGTAGGTCTCAGCCCTTCTGGGCCATCTCCTCAGCTGAACAGAACACAAACAGGAATGGATGGCAGGGGCATGAGCTGCAGCAGAGCAGAGCAAGGGATGCTGGGCAGAACTGACTGTGTCAAGCTGAGCTGAGTGACCAGACAGAACATAGTTGGACAAATGGGTTAGGCTGAGCCAGGCTTACCTGGACTATTTTAGCTTAGACCTGGAAGGAATTGGACTGACTTCGAGTGAGCTGGTCTGTATTAACTAGCCTGAGCTGGTCAGAACTGGACTAGACCTAGCAGAGCTGGGCTAGGCTGGATTGACTGGATGAACTGGGCTAAGTGGGGCCACGCTGGGCTAAACTGAGCTAGCTAAGCTTGACCAGGTTGCACTAATCTAAACTGGTCTGAGTTGAACTGAGCTTGGCTAGACTAGACTAATCTGGGCTAGACTTGGCTATGCTGAGCTAAGCTTGGCTAGACTGGGATAAACTGGGCTTTACTGGGCTATGCTTGGTTATACTGGGCTAAGTTGGGCTAAACTGAGCTATATTGAGCTAAACTGGGCTAAGATGAGTTGGGCTAGCTTGGATGAACTGGATTCATCTGAGTTGAACCAGACAAAACATGACTGGGCTGGATTAAACCAGTCTGAGCAAGCCTAACTGGACTAAACAGTGCTGATCCATGTATCTGGGCTTAACTGGATTGGGCTGGAATGAGCTCATTTGAAATGGGATAAACTGGTCTGAGCTGAGTTAAACCAGACTGCCCTGAGTTAACTGGGCTCAGATAGGCTACACTGAGTCAAGCAGAGCTGATCTGATATGGACTAAGATGGACTGAATTGGGCTTAACCGTGCTAGGCTGGGAGAACTGGGCAAAGCGGGATGAGCTAGGCTGACAGAGGATGAGTAAAGAAGAGCTAGTGAGCTAAGCTGGACTGTGCAAGGCTAGGACACTTGAGTTAGATCGAATTGGGCTAAACTGGGCCAAGATGGGCTGAGCTGAGTTGGGTTGAAGTGAGTGAGGCTGAGATGGGCTGGACTAAACAAGTTGAGCTAGGCTGTATTGGGCTGGGCTGGGCTGAGCTGGGCTACACTGAGCTGGGCTAAACTGAGCTGGGTTGGGTGTGGCTGATCTGGGCTGAGAATAGGATGAGCTAGGCTGGGTTGGACTGATTTGATTGAGCTGGCTGACCTAAACTGAGTTGAGCTAGACTGGGCTGAGTTGAGTCTACTGGGCTGAGTAAGGCTGAATTGAACTTAACAGAGCTAGACTAGGCTGAGCTGAGATGAGCTAGGCTGAGCTGGATGAACTGAGGTGGGCTAAACTGGGCTTAGTGGAACTGTGCAGGGTCAAACTGAACTGTACAAGGCTAAATTGGCTGAGCTGGGCAGGGCTGAGTATAGCTAAACTTGGTTGAGTAGAGCTGAGAGGGATGAGCTGACCTGGGCTGAGCTGGGCTGAGTTGAGCTGGGCTGAGCTGAACTGGGCTGAATAGGACTGAAGCTGGGTTGAGTTGGGCTGGGCTGGGCTGAGTATAGCTGAGCTGGGCTGAGTAGGACTGAGCGAGCCGAGAGGGCTAAACTGAGCTGAGCCGAGCTGGGTTGAGCAGGACTATGCTGTACTGAGTAGGGACTGACTTGAGCTGGATGGGGTGCGTGGAGCAGGGCTGGGTAGAACTGAGCTGAACTGGCCTGGGTAAGGCTGAGAGGACTGAGTTGTACTGAGCAGGACTGAGCTGGACTGAAGAGGGATTAGTTGGGTGGGCTGAGCTAGGCTGAGTAGGGTTGAGCTAGCCTGAGCTGGGCTGAGCAGGGTTGAGCTGGACTGAGCTGCATTGAGTAGTACTGAGTAGGATTAAGATGGGTTGAGCTAGGAGGGGCTGAGCTGAGAGTAGGGCTGAGTTAGATTGAGTTGGGCTGATATGAACTAAGATGAGCTTGCCGGGCTGACCTAAACTGAGAAGGACTGAGCTGAGCTGAAGAGGGATGAGTTAGGTGGGCTGAGCTAGATTGATTAGGGCTGAGCTGGGCTGAGCTGCATTGAGTAGTACTGAGTAGGATTGAGCTGGGCTGAAGAGAGATGAGTTGGGTGGGCTGAGCTAGGCTGAGTAGGGCTGAGCTGGGCTGAGCAGGGTTGAGCTGGACTGAGCTGCATTGAGTAGTACTGAGTAGGATTGAGCTGGGTTGAACTTTGAGGAGCTGAACTGAGAGTAAGGCTGAGTTAGATTGAGTTGGGCTGATATGAACTAAGATGAGCTCGCCGGGCTGACCTAAACTGAGAAAGACTGAGCTGAGCTGAAGAGGGATGAGTTAGGTGGGCTGAGCTAGGTTGACTAGGGCTGAGCTGGGCTGAGCTGCATTGAGTAGTACTGAGTAGGATTGAGCTGGGCTGAAGAGAGATGAGTTGGGTGGGCTGAGCTGGGCCGAGTAGGGCTGAGCTAGGCTGAGCTGGGCTGAGCTGGGCTAATCAGGGTTGAGCTGGACTGAGCTGCATTGAGTAGTACTGAGTAGGATTGAGCTGGGTTAAACTTTGAGGGGTTGAACTGAGAGTAAGGCTGAGTTAGATTGAGTTGGGCTGATATGAACTAAGATGAACTCACTGGACTGACCTAAACTGAGGAGGACTGAGTTGGCTTGAGCTTGGATGGGCTAAGCATGTCTGAGTTGGGCTTAGCATAGCTGAGTAGAGCTGAGCTGGGCTGAGCTGAACTGGACAAGTAGGGCTAAGAGGGCTGAGCTGAGCAGGGATGATCTGAACTGAGCTGGGTAGGGCTGTGTAGGCTGAGCTAGGTTGAGCTGGGCTGGGCTGAGCTGAGCTAGGTGAGCTGAGATGAGATGAGCTAAACTGGGCTAAGTAGGTCTAAGTAGGGCTGAAATGGGTTGAGTTGTCTGGGCTGAACTGTGCTAGGCTGAGGAGGGCCGAGTAGAACTGAGCTGAGCTTACCTGGGCTGAACTGGACTGAGAAGAGCTGAGTTGCTTGAGCTGAGCTAAACTGAGCAGGGTTGAGTTGGGCTGAATAGGGCTGAGCTGACTTTAGCTCGGCTGGGGCAAGACTGAGCAGGGTCAGGCAGGGCTGAGCTGGGCTGAACTAGGCTAAGCTGAGCTGTACTGATGTGAGCAGAGCTGGGCTGGACTAGTTAAGCTGAACTGAACTGGGCTGAGCTGGGCTGTACTGGTGTGAACAGAGCTGGGCTGAGCTGAGGTGAATAGGGCTGGTATAATAAGTAAGGCTGATCTGGCATGAATTTGGCTGAACAGGGCTAGACTGACTGAGCTGGGCTGAGCTGGGTGAGACCAGGGTCCAGCCCTGGCCAAGCAAAACCACTGATCCTTTTGGTTCTCTGGCTGGACCACGACGCTGACACGGTTCTAGTCAAGAAGGGGCTCAGGGTCCACATAGGAACAGGGAGTGGAGAGAGGTCAGTGGGGACTCTGTCCCATGAGGTGGGGACTAAAAACAAAGTCTGCCTGCTCCCTGGGGGACTTGGCCCAGCAGAGTAACCCCAAGGTTGCTCCCTTGGCTCCCACAGAACCATCAGGTCAGCATGACAATGGTACCTGACGATGACCAGCACCTATCAAGGTCCCAGGCCTGGCTGAGGGCATATTCCAGGGGTGGTGAACAAGTTCAACACAAAGAGCCAAAATTTTAAACTGTGAGAGTCAGAGAGCCACACCACGCAGTGACCTGCCAAAACAGACAAACACTCGCACAAAAGCATATAATTTTAACAATAATATATTAAACACATATTGCATTTTGCCATTTTGAGTGAGGGTAAAAATTCTGTTCACCACCCCTGGTGCCATATTCGGTACTAGTGTGACTCCCACCATCTATGTAAACCTGGTGTACTCATTTCCCCCCCTAAAGTCCCACCCTATCCTTAAAGCCATCTCACAGCACAGGGTCAGCCCATCTTACACGCTTCCTATGTTTCAGTCTCCCAGAAAAGTCCCACTGTCTTTCCGCTGACCTCAACCAATGGAGAAGAGTCTGAAAACCTGTTCCTGGGCTGCCTAGTCCGCGACTTCTTCCCCCTGCCCACCAACGTTAGCTGGGAAAGCAGTGGCATAGCACAAAGTTTCCCTGAGGTGCAAGGAGCAAACGGCCTGTACACCATGAGCAGCCAGCTGCAGCTGCCCGCCAAGCAGTGTCAAGATAAGGTGGAGTGTCGGGTGCAACACGCAGGCTTCACCCAGTCCGTGGAAGTGTCCTGCGAAGGTCAGAGGGCAGCCTGGGAGGGTGGGCAGGTGAGCTGGTAGATGGATTCACCCCGTGTCCCCCTGGGTGGGGGCAGTGCACCAGCCAGTAGGGACTGGGCAGGGATCAGGCAGGTGGTAAGCATGCTGACCTGCTGCCCATCTGTTCACTCAAGGACCAATTATTAATAAGCCGTGTGACAAGCCACCTTGCCCGTGTGACAAGCCACGTGTGTCCCTGCTCAAGCCAGCCCTAGAGGACCTACTCTTGGGCTTCGAGGCCAACCTCACATGCACACTGAGTGGCCTCCGAGAGCCCAAGGGCGCCACCTTCACCTGGACATCCTCGAGTGGGAAGGATGCTATCCAAGGGAGTCCACAGAAGGACGCCTGTGGCTGCTACAGCGTGTCCAGCTACCTGCCAGGCTGCGCTGACCCATGGAATCGTGGGGAGAACTTTTCCTGCACCGCCAAGCATCCTGAGGCCCCAGAGCCACTGAAGGCCACTATCTCCAAATCACAAGGTGAGTGTTCACACTCCACTTGGCCTCGCTCTGCATTATGTCTGCCTTTGCGGGGCCCTGGCTCTGTCCCCATTCCTTCCTCTGGGCCTGGACATGGGCTGAGCCATGTGGAGAGCCTAGGCGTCTCCTCCCTGCACAGCCTCATGAGCTGCCTCTGTCCCACAGAAAACACCTTCCGGCCCCTAGTTCACCTGCTGCCGCCCCCAACAGAGGAGGTGGGCCTCAATGAGCTGGTGACACTGACGTGCCTGATACGGGGCTTCCGGCCAAAGGATGTGCTGGTGTTGTGGCTCCACGAGAACCAGCAGCTGCCCCGTGAAGACTTTGTGACCTGGAGCTCCATGCCCGAGCCCGGCCAGGGGGGCACCTACACTGTGAGCAGCACCCTGCGCGTGGATGCTGAGGTCTGGAGGAAGGGCGACAACTTCTCCTGCTTGGTGGGCCATGAGGCCCTGCCCCAGAACTTCATCCAGAAGACCATCAACCGCCTGTTGGGTAAACCCACCCACGTCAATGTGTCCGTGGTCATGGCTGAGGCAGACGGTGTCTGCTACTGAGCCGTTTGCCTCAACTCCCATCAATAAACTCTGTGTTGCCCAAAGCAGCCCTGCACTTCTGTCCCAGTGCCCAAGAAGCACAGAGCTCTGGGCCCTGCTTAGCCCCGCTCATAGCCAGTGCTTGCATGAGTGTGTGCTGATGTGAGCGTGTACAATCATGTACAACCATGTGCATAATACATATGTACAAGGATGAGTGTGGCCATTATGTGCTAGCATATGCAAGTGTGTGCAATCACAAGCAAGCATGAGCATGCCCATGAATGTGATAGCATGAGCTTATGCAATCACATGCAAGCATGAGTATGTCCAAGCCTATGCTGCTGAGCATGTTCAAGTGTGTGACATCACATACAAGTGTGAACATGTCCATTCATGTGCTAGCATGTGCATGTGCACATAGGTAAGCCATGCTGCTGGGAGCTGGCAGGTGTACATAGCAAGGGTGCTGAGACATGCAGAGGAAACTGTGTCTGGGGGCAGAAAACTGGAACTGGGGAGAAGGGAGTGGGTGCCATGAAGGAGGTTGGTCTTGGGTCCTGACCCTGCAGTGGGAGTGGCACACAGAGACCCATCCAGAGTCCCCTGCCTAGATATAGTCCTTTTCCTACCCCCCCATAGGAGCACACACATGCAAAATCTTCACATACTCACATATGGTCCAAACATTCCTCAATACTCTCGTTTTACACATTTTACACACTCCATGTAAAATTCTCCCACCCACTCACTCTCTGTTCACATCCAGTTACCCATGCACAATATTCTCGTGTGTATTCACACTTAGTTGTCTGCATATACAGACTTCACCATGTGCTCACACTTGGTTTGCAAACTCATGATAATATTCTTAGTTATGTATGCACATTCTTCCACATGCTCGCACTAGGTTTTCACATACATGAGTTCACATACATGAACTCTTATACACTCAGTTGTGTGTGCACATGCTCACACTTTCTTTTATAATTACTTTATTTAAACACCATGATTACCAACATAATTGTAGTTGGGTTTCAGTCATAACAAGAAAACCCCCTTCACCGTGCAACCTTCCCATCACCAATGCCCCCATCTCTTCCCTCCCCACCCCCTTCCTGTATTCAAGACAGGCTTTCTACATCCCTCATTCACTGACATTGTTATGATAGTTCTCAGTACAGTGATTTCTCTAACTGCATTCATCAATCTTTGTGGTGAGCTTCATATCTTGAGTCAGTCCTTCCAGCCCTCATCTCTGGGCATTATTTCAATGTCTTTAATTTTTCTTAAAGCCCATAGATGAGTGAGACTATTCTGTGTCTCTTTCTCCCTCTGACTAATTTCACTCAGCATAATAGATTCCATGTACATCCAAGTATAGGAAAATTTCATGACTTCATCTCTCCTGACAGTGGCATAATATTCCATTGTGTATATGTGCCAAAGTTTCTTTAGCCATTCATCTGTTGAAGGGTATCTTGGCTGTTTCCAGGGTCTTGCTATGGTAAAATAGTGCTGCAATGAATATAGGTATAAGGAAGGAATTTTTGTATTGTATTTTTGTGTTCCTAGGATATATTCCTAGGAGTGGTATAGCTGGGTCGTATGGGAGCTCGATTTCCAGTTTTTGGAGGAATCTCCATATTGCTTTCCATAAAGGTTGAACTAGACGGCATTCCCAGCAGTGGATAAGAGTTCCTTTCTCTCCACATCCCCGCCAACTCTGCTTGTTCTCATTCTTTGTGATGTGTGCCAATCTCTGGGGTGTGCGGTGGTACCTCATAGTTGTTTTGATTTGCATCTCCCTGATGATTAGTGATGTGGAGCGTTTTTTCATGTGTCTTTTGGCCATTTGTATTTCTTCTTTGTCAAAGTGTCTGTCCATTTCTTCTCCCCATTTTTTGATGGGATTAGATGTTTTTTCTTGTAACTCAAGTTATGCATGAGCACACTCTCATTCACACTCACTTGCTTGAGAAGAAAGACCAGCTAGCCCCAAGCAAGCCCCCACAGGTATCTCAGGATTGATTCCACTGTCCCAGATTCCTCTGTCACCTCTGTGTACAAATAGGCACCACATAGAGTTCATACTTATGGACCCTCCACAGACACCCAGTGTGCTCTGTCTGGCCCCAAGTCAACTCTTTCCTGATCTTAAATTCCAGGCAAAGGAGAGTTTCTGCCCAAGGCCCTCTCTCTCTTTATTTAACCTCTGAAAGGCAGTATGCCAAGGGAACCCATCTCTGCTATGAGAACACCTGGGCCCAGCTCTCCCACAAGAGGGCAGTGAGGCCCTGCCCTTATCCCACATGTCCTGAACCTCCCAGAACACCTCCTGTTGCATCCCTCTGCCTCCAGGGCCAAAGTGCCTGTGTCAGAGGGGGCCTATATCCTGGATACTGCTCCCCTTTTAGTAGTCCAGTTTCTGAAGGGCCATAGGGAGATAGACAGATTAATCAGACAAGTGCTGCTCTAGAGCAGATGCTCTGGCCACCAATGGAAGGGATTCCTGGGAGATGGCAAAGGCAGAGAATTCATGAGAGGAACCTGCAGGGAAAGCATGAAGGTGATTCAAATGAAATGCAATAGAAAGATGAATGATAACAATGGTGGGTATATCAGTAATTGGGTGAGCAGATGGAGAGACAGATGGATAAATAATAGATTGAGTGGATGGATAAATAATGGATTGATGGATGGTTAGGTGGATAAATGAATGATGAATGGATGGGTGAATGAGTGGGAGGATGGATAAACAATAAATGGATGGATGGATGGGTTCATGAATAAGTAGATGAATGGGAGGGTAGATAAATAATGGATGAGTAGAAGGATGAATGGGAGGGTAGGTGAATTAATGATGGATGGATGGAAAAGTGGCTGGGTGGATGAATGGATGGGTGAATAAACACTGATAAATGGGTGGGTGGAAAATTAATAATGGATGGATGAGTATATGAGTGGTAGGTTGGATATATAATGGAAGGATGAATAGGTACATGGATGAATGGGTAGATGGATGAATAATGAATGGATGGGTGAGTAGGTGGAAGAATAAGCAAGTGAATGAATGGATGGGTATATAAATGATGTATTGATAGATGAATTGGGGGATAGATGAATGATGGGTGGTAGGTGGATAAATAATGGGTGGGGGTGAGTGGATAAATAATAAATTCGTGGATGGATGAGTGGGTGAGTGGAAAAAGAGATGAATGTCTGGAATTGTCACCATATGACAAGCAGCCTAAATGCTATTCTCAAGGGAACCCTCTGTCCTGAATCCCCCAAAAGCAATAGGGCTATGCTGGCACTTCACCTGGGCCTCTTTTGTATATCTAGCTTATCAGCTATGTTGGGAGTGGGATAAATAGGTCATGCCCACCTGGCTGTCAACACATAGACCTAAACCAACCCAGACCTAGACTTCTCCTGGAATCCCTTGAGGATCCTCAGCCATACTTGGGATCCTGGTCTGGGCCAGCAGAGTCTTCCTACTTGCTTTCCTGACATCAGAGGCTTATGTGTCAGAGGCTCATGCTCAAACCCTCAGAACAGGGAGCAACTTCTGCCTGGGTGGTCGGTCACCTGGATAGGCCAAGACTTGCAGCCTCTTCACCTCAGCAGCTGGGCCACATGCATGTAAAGCGCCATGACTCTGAGACATAGCCTGAGACATAGCCACATGACCATGGGCCCATAGGATCACCAGTATGGGGACACGGGAAGAAGGTCTGCCACAGCCCTCTGACCTGGCCATGGGCCCACATTGCACCCCAATCTCACAGACTGTCAGCATCCATTTGTCTGCGATGTGTTGGATCTGCCACCAGGGATGCAGGAGGACACACCCGGATCCAGCCTGTGGTCTACCACCGTCACACTGCTCACCCTCTTCCTCCTCAGCCTCTTCTACAGCACAGCACTGACCATGGCAAGTGTCCGGGTACACATCAGCAGCAAAGAGGTGCCCCAGTACTGAGCCGGAGCAAAAGGCACAGGTGAGGGCCAGTAGAGGGCATGATCCACATGGGGGTAGATCCAACCAGGGGGAGGACAACCTGGATTGTCCTCCCTAACCCTAACCCTAACCCTAACCCTAACCCCTCCAGGAGTCAGGCTACCTTCCTGGGGCTAGGGAGAGGTACCTGCAGCCTGACCCCTCTCATGTTTGCAGGGACCAGATCACAGAGCCTCCTGAGCTGGCAAATATGGAATCACACCATGAGGAAGCACAAAATGCTGCCATACCACCCCTGAACAATAAACTGTGTCCAGACCACAGGTTCAGATTCTGCCTGATTGTGTGGGGGGCATTGGCAGAGCACAGGCCAACCACAGCTGGGGCAATCAGGGCCATGGGGCACTATTGCCCACATACATGCCAGGCACTGCCACAAAGCAAAAGCCTCAAGCAGCTCCAAGCAAGGGCCAGAGCGGTGGCATAAGCGGTAAGGCATCTGCCTTATACATGCTAGCCTAGGATGGACCACGGTTCAATCCCCCAGCGTCCCAAGCCAGGAGCGATTTCTGGGCACATAGCCAGGAGTAACCCCTGAGCGTCATGGGGTGTGGTCCTCCCCAAAAAAATAAAAAAAAAATAAATAAACAAACAAATAAATAAATGGTCCAAGCAGAAGCAAGGGAGAAAAACTAAAAGACCTGAAACTCCTGTTAGGGTACTAAACCCAGGTCCTGTCACTTAGTCAGGGTCCTGGTCACTCAACCCTGCTCTTTCTTGCTGTGTCCAAATTCTGATGATTGAGTCCTAGTCTTTACACTCCATCTCTGCTTCTAATCATTGATTCCTAATCTGATCAGCTCCCCATTCCATGTTCTGGTGTCATGAGTCCTGCCTTGGTCAGATAGTCCTAGTATCTGGAACTTGGTTCCTAGGTTAGTCACTGGGCCCAGAACATCCATCTAGATCCTCACTGTGATCCCTGGAACCTGTATAGATCTAAGACATGCACACACTAGGCCTGTCCTGGTCACTGTGTCCTGGTCACTGGGCCTGTCCTGATCACTGCTCCTGGTCACCCCACCCTTCCCCACCTCATGCGTTTGTAAATCTGGACCCTTGTTCCCAGCAGCAGCATCTGTCCTGCTCAGCCTATTCCCAACACAGCTACTGGCTCAGAACCTTCAGGAAGGGCCTTGAGGACTGATGTTGGGCAGGAGGATTTAACTGGGGGTGCCAGAGGACTGACCCAGGAGTGTTGAACAACTGATAGGGTGCCAGGAGGACTGACCTAGGATGCTTGAGGACTGACCTAGGGGTGCTGGATGACTAACCATGGGATGCTGAAAGACTGACCTGTGGGTGATGGAGGACTGATGCTAGGGGCTAGAGGACCCACCTGGGTTGCTGGAGGACTGATCCAGGAGTGCTGAAGAACAGACCCAGGGGTGCTGGAATACTGACCTGGGAGTGCTGGAAAACTGACCTAGGTAGGGGTGCTGGAGGACTGACCCTGGACTAGCCTCTGGGGTCTGTGATGCTCCTAGCCCAAGACAAAGCAGGGGTTTCCTGTGCCTGCTGTGGACAATCCCAGGGACTAGACCCTCCCTGGGTCTGGCATAGGGGTGTAGGGTGGTGTAAAGGAGGAGTGCTGAGGGGGAGGGCAAGTGTTTCTTGTTTTTCTCTTTTCTGTCTCCTCACCCCATAACCTGACAAAACACCACACAACATCTGGGCCTGAGTCAAATCGAGCAGCAGATTCTGCTATTCTGAGACTTGTGCCCAGAAACACTGGCAGGTGGCCTGGGCCTGGGAGGTCTGGAGCCCAAAATGAGGGGCACACCCACACCGCCTCCTTGGGCCACAGAGGTGCAGGTCCAGGTCAAGGGTCAAGGGGCATTCGGGACATCAGGGCATCAACATCACACAGGGTTGGTTTGACGTGGGTTAGCAGGTCAGACCTGATCACACAGATCTATACAGCATCAACACAGTAACACAGTCCGGGTCTATAATGCATACATGGTCACACAGAACCAGAGACCAGCCACACTTGCTTGAGTACAGTGACACATGACACCACCTTCATGCCAAAGTGCTCAGGGGTCCCCATTGGCATGGGGCTATGCCCACTACCAACACCCACCTCCTGCACCACAGCCACATCGTGTCCTGGGATCCCAGACACCCCATCTTGGTGACAGGTCAACACAAGCACAGGAACAGAGACAGGGACAGATACAAGAGATGGGATTGGAGAAGGCCAGAGGAGCATGTAGACAGGGAAAAGGACACAGGAGACAGAAACAGAGATGGTGGAAACAGAATGTGACAGGGACAGAGGGAGAAGGAAGGGACATAGGTAGTGAGAGAGAGAGAAAAGGGAGAGGACAGGAGACAGAGACAGAGAAAATGAGGAAAAGAATCATGGGGGATTGGCAGATGGGGTGACAGATAGGGAGAGGCAGGGAGACAAAATGAGAGGGATGGTTAGAGGATAGGCAGAGGAATGGGTAGAGAAAAGACAAGCATGTATCAGGTGCCCAAGCACCTCACCACCACAGTCCTGCATATACTCGGCCATGCACCACTTACATTCATATACACGTTCTTGCACACTCCTACTCAGGCATGTACTCACACTCTCTTTCAGACACACTCAGAGTCCTGCACTCTCACACTAAATCACACATGCATTCATGTTCAGAAACTTCTGCACACTCTCACACTCAATCATCCATGCATTCACACACTCACACTCACACACTTCTGCCATGCATGCACTCACACTCCTGTTCACACACTCACATCCATACATGCCCACGCATGGTCATATACTCCTGAACACTTTCACTCAGTCATACATGCACTCACACTTATATGCATCCACTTATCATCTCCCTTACACATACTTACATACCCACCCAGATACATTCTCAGTCAACACTCACTTGCTCTCACTCACACATTTATCACACTCATGTGCACACCATCTTTTTAGGGTGATGGTATTCATTCACACCAGTGGTATTCAGGGGTGACTCCTAGTTCTGTACTCAGGAATTACTCTTGGCAGTGGTCAGAGAAACATGGGATGCTAAGAATCAAAACCAGGTCAATCACATACAAGACAAATGCCCCACCCTTGTCCTATCACTCCATCCTGTATGTACACACTATTACACAAGACACCCACCCCCTCTCAGCCATACACAAGAATTCATACAGAAGGCAGGATATTTGTCTTGCATGCACCAGCCTAGGATTCATCCTCATAGGGCCCCCCAAGCAGGTGTGATTCCTAAGTGCAGAGCCAGGAGTAACCCCTGAGCATTGCCAGGTGTGGCCCAAAAACAACAGAAAAAATATTAATCTTCACACTCGAAGTTTACACTCAAGACACCTATTTTTCTCACACACACACTCAGATGCTCTCATGCATACTCACTGTCACAATCTTTCTCACACAAGAACAGTCTCTCACAGCTGTGTCCTCACACAGACATAATCACACAACTCAGAGACTCTTGCCCCCACTCTCATCACCTGCACTCCTGGACACTTCTCACACAAGCACACACACACACACACACACACACACGCTGAATTTCCCAATCACCCACACTCACATCCACACCCACTCTCACACATTCATACCCAAAATTCACACTCGTGTGTGCTCAAATACAGACATGCTCTCACACACCTTCATTCCCACCATCACCCACACTAGCACATGCTCTCATCTACCCCCACTCACATTCACATTTACTCACACCCAAGCTTATTCCATCACATATACTCACAGGCATGTTCCCACATACTCTCAATCAAACCCACACTCAGTATTAGACCCAAAATCGTACATCAGCCACATGTGCAGACATGTTTCCACACACCTTCAGTCACACTATCTGCCAAATCACAGATGTGCTCCTACACACTTTCACTCACTACCCACACTATCACATCCAGACTCACACATAGGTTTGCACACTTACTTCACTCATACATATATGTTCCTACACGTCCTCATACCCACATTCAGGGGCATGTTTCTACACATTCTACACCCAAACTCACACCATCACCCACACTCACAGGCATGTCCACACACACACATTCACTCACTCACATGTTTCCACACACCTTCACTCATACCCTCACTAACTATCACAACCAAACTCACACCATCACCCACATTCACATCTTCACTTGCAGACATGGTCCCACACACCATGATACTCACACTCAGATGCCATCAGGCCCTTGAGCTTTATGTCCACCTAATTCTTGGGCTGTGTGGGCATGTAGGAGGGTCTGAGCTGTGGGGGTAGGTGGGATGTTGAGCTGTGTAGGAGTGTAGGAAGGCTTAGAAAAGCATACAGACCTGAGAGGAGCACATAGGCCTAAGCATAACATACATACATGAGGGGAACATATATAAATATATATATGGGGATTATATAAGCCTAGGGGAACATGTAGGTCTAAAGGAAACATAGAGACCTGAGGAGATAATGTAGACCTGAGGGGAACACACAGACTGATTTGAACACACAAGATATAGACCTGAGGGGAACACACAGGATAACACACACAGACCTTAGAAGAACACACAAGCCTGAGGGGAACACATAGACCTGAAAGGAACACACAGACCTAAGAGGAGCACACAGGTCTGAGGGGAACACAGGTCTGAGAGGAAAACACAGGTTAAGGGGTAACATATGGGCCTGAGGGGAACACACAGGCTAAAGGGGAAACCATAGGCCTGGGAACACATGTCTGAGGGAAACACAAAGACCTGAGTGAGTACTCAGGTCTGAGGGGAAAGCACATGCCTGAAGGGAACCCACATACCTGAGGAGACCTAAGGAGAACACAGAGGCCTGACTGAAGCACACAGGCCTGAGGGAAAAACACGTGCCTAATGGGAATGCAAAGACTTGTGGGGAATACACAGACCTGAGATGAATATACACACCAGAGTGGAATACAGAAGCCTGAGGGGAACTCATAGTTTTAAGGGGAAGAGGAAAAGACACAGGCCTGAGAGGAGCACAAAGACCTGAGGAGAACATACAGACTTGAGAACACGCAGTTCTGAGTGAAGCACACAGGCCTGAGGAGAAAACATGGGCCTGAGTGGAATCATAGACCTGATGATAACACACATGCCTGAGGGGAACACAGACCTGATGTGAACATAGAGACCTGAGAGGAACACACAGATCTGAATGGAGCACTCAGGCTTAAGAGAAACACACAGACCTGAGGGAAGCACATATGTCTGTAGGAAATACATGGGCCTGAAGCAAACAGAGAGACCTGAGGGGAACACACAGGCCTGAGGGGAACACAGAGGCCTAAGTGAAAAACACAGGCCTGGGGCCAGAGAGATAGCAGAGGTAAGACATTTGCCTTTCATGCAGAAGGTTATTGGTTCAAATCCAGGCATCCCACATGGTCCCCCATGCCTGCCAGGAGCGATTTCTGAGTATAGAGCCAGGAGTAACCCCTGAGAGCTGCTGGGTGTGACCCAAAAACAAACAAACAAACAAAAAAACCACAGACCTGAAGATAACAAACAGGCCTGAGGGAAGCACATAGGACTGAGAGGAATACACTAGCCTGATGAAAATACATAGGCCTGATGGAAACACACAGACCTGAGGGGAACACACAGGCTTGAGGGTAGCTTAGAATAGCTGGCCACCAGTTTAGTACAGAGAGACAAAATAGAGGAATGATCAGAGAGAGTGAGACAGAACAGAGAGACAGAAAGGACAGAGACATAGGCAAGAGGGAGAAACAGCAAGAGAGATGAGAAGGGGCAGGAAGTGAAATCAAAGGAGTGGAAGGATAGGCAGACAGAGAGAGTTGGGGGCCACACAGGGAGACACAGCAATGTGAAGTGGCGGTGGGACCCTGGACAGGGAAGAACCAGTGGGCGTGAGAGCAGGCGAGGGTGGCGAGGTTGGGGTAAAGGGGTGAGGCTGTGGGTGGAGAGGGCAGAGTCCCTGAGGGTCTCTGTCGAAGGACCCAGCTTCTCAAACACCAGTGCCCAGTGAGCCCGGACCCACCCTTGTGACAGTACAGGCCCTGAAGACTGATTTGGGAGCTGCTCTGGGCACTAACACTCAAAGCCACTAAGTCACACAAGCACCAACTCGAAAAGACACAGGCCGGAGGGCCAGGCCAACGCCTCATGCCACAGGAGCACAGATCAGCCCTGACACATGGCTCAGTGTAGCTGGAGAGCCTTGTGCAGAGTGAGGCACACACACATTTCTGACATGGCCAGAAATGGGCTCTCTCTTCTCCAGAGCAAGGAGGCAAGGGAGGCATCAGGTGGGAAATGCCAAGGCTCTGGCACTCAGATATGAGGATACCAAGGGGCTGGGGACTCAGTGCCTCAGATGCACTGGGGGTGAGACTTGACATGACTGTTCTCAGGAATCATTTGCACCAGCTCCATCATGGCCCTGTGGCCCAGATGGCAGCAACCAGCTCTAGAAGACCAGGGGCCACCAGCCAGTCTCACTCATCAGAGCTAAATGTGGGCATGGGATAAAGTAAACAAAGTGCCCAGACCACCCCTTGGCCCTAGACTGATGGAGGAGGGAAGAAATCAAGGCAGGAAGGAAGAAGATGAGAAAGGGAAGTAACAAGGAACAGGGATTTGGATTCAGTTATTCTGGGGCTGAGGGAGAGTGAGACAACCACACACCCAAGCACAGATTCAGCAACATTATCAACACAGATCTAAGTGCAACAACCCAACTCTGTCAAGTTCCTGGTAGAGGGATGAGGGATGGCAGAGCATGGGAGCAGTGGTAATAGGAGCTGACCCTGGTGGTAGATTTGGTGTTGCAGTATTAGATGCCTCAAACTCGACTGTCAATAATTTGGTAAATGCCAGTTCTTTAATTTAACTCAAAAACAACATTGAAAGACAAGTTTGCTGAGGAGGCAGGTGGGGTGCTGTTGTGGAGGGACATGGCCATGTCTGGTGGCCTGGTGGCTTAGTGGAGTTGGCTAGGATGAGGGGCCCTTGGGTGCCAGGCTTTGCTCCCAACAGCTTGGACATGACAGGCCTGAATGAAAACATTTTTTTATTTTTTTTTATTTAAACCATTGTAACTGAGTCACTTGTAGTTGGTCCTAAACACACACAGTTTCAACACCAATTCCACTCTGTGTTCACCTCCCTCCACTCATGGAAAGTCACTCAAGTTGCCCCTCACAGGTAACACAGTCTCTGACCCAAGCAGGGCTAGTGAGGGCTGGGGTCCTGGGGGCTCAGCACGATCAGTGGGGGGCTGGGGGCTGACAGCAGGTGGAGATCATAGAGCTATTTCTGGAAGCAGCTTCAGAGAACCACATCAACAGTTCTGGTGAAACAAACAAGTATTTGCATGGCCCAGAATGAGTCACTAGGAGAAACTGAGACCAGCACTCACACCTGCATGGGAGATGGGAACCGGACCTGACAGCAGGTCCCAGGGCCCCCAACCCAGGGGGTTCCCTCCAGAGTGAATCATGAGACTCTCCAGCTGGCCTCAAGGGGCCAGGCGCCAGCAATGTGGACACAGGCCAGACCCCGGATGACAGGCAGAAGGGAGGGAGCAGTGGGGAGACCCCGTATGTGATGGGCATGTAGAGGCTGATAGTCCGTGGTCAAAGTGGGCACCCAGGGTCCCAGTGGGTAAGGGTGGGGTCATCCACAACTCTGGTGAAGGCACCTCAGAGCCATGGGGTCTGGGCAGGGTGCGAGAGTGCAGTGGGGACACAAGGGCCAGGCCCCTCACAAGGGCAATACCATGCAGAAGCCATGTCCCTGGTATCCTCAAAACTGAACAGGCTCCTGGGATGCCCTAGCACCAGGGCCCATGCACCCCTCAGAGCACTGTGCTCCACTCAGAACATTGTGCTCCCCTCAGAACACTGTGCTCTCTTCAGAACACTGTGGTCCCCTCAGACCAAAGTGCTCCCCATTAGCATGTGTTCTCTACTCAGACCTATACACTCCCCTTAGGTCAATGCACCCTTTGAGCTTCCCTCAAGACTGTGCTCCCATCAGGCCTGTGTATTTCCTTCAGATACCCCTACAGGCCCCCACAGCTCTCACCCACACTTGCCCATACTACTGTCTTCTTTCATCACTCCCTGGATTCTTGATCCTCAGAGCCAGAGCTTGTTCTGCTCTGCCTGTGCCCAGACCTGAGTCCCAGTGACCCACCTATAGGGTAACCTGCATCCCCAAAATGGCTCTGCCTTCCTGGCATTGACCCAGCCCCTACATACAGTTTTGGGCACTGTGTGTTTTCCCCCAGGCTGGAGACCCAGTGGACAGCACTCTGGAAGAGGCAACCAGGCCATTCAGAGATGCCTGGCTCACCCTGAAGACCAATTATGTTCCTGACTTCTCTGTCCCCCCTCCCTCTCACAAATTCTAACCCAGGACTTTCTGAGTTGCCCCCAAGCTGCTGATGGAGCTGCCCTCAGAATCCTGACAGGCATATGCACCTCATGGCTGGACCCAGTCAGGATGGGGCCCTGCATCAGAGTGGTCAACACGGGCCTAAGCAGAACCCAACTGTACCCTCAGTCCAAACATACCCCAGGTCTGAGGAGGAACCCAATCCCAAGGGTTAGGAGTGCATGTGAGTGTGAGGGTGTGTGGGATCATGTCTGTGCATGAAGATGTGAATGAGGATGTGTGGGAACATGGCTGTCAGTGCGGGTGATAGCATGAGTGTGAGATTAAGTATGAAAGTGAGTGAAGGTAAGTGGGAACATGTCCTCGAATGAAGGTGTGAGGGAGCATCTGCGAATGTGAGTAATAATGTGAGTATGGGATGATGTGAGTGGGATAATGATGTGAGTAAGGGATAATGTGAGTGTGGAGGTGGGTGAGGGTGTGTGGAAACAGGTCTGTGAGTGAAAGTATGAGTGAGGCGATAGTGTGGGTGAGTGTGGGAGTGAGTGAGGTGTGTGAGAATGTGAGTGTATACTGAAAGGTATACTGAAAGTGCATTAAAACAATCTATGAGTGTGAGTGTGAGAGAGTGGAGGTGAGTGAGGGTGTGTGAGAACATATGGATGAAGGTGTAAGTAGGGGTACATGGGAACACTTCTGTGAGTGTGAGTGTGGTATGAGTGTAAGTTTGCTTGTCGGTGTGTGAAGATGGGAGTATAAGTATGAATGTGAGCTGTGGTGTGTGTCTTTGAAAGGTGGAGTTTGAGTAAGGGTTGTGGAAGCCCGCACAAGTATAGGTGTGAGAAAGAGTGTGAGTTTGTGTGTGGTTTGTGAAGAAGTGTAGATGTGAGGGTAAGTGTGGGTGTGTAAGAGAATGTTTCTGAGTCTGAGGGTGCATGTAAGTTTGAGTGTGAGTAAATGGGAAGCTCGCTCTGCTAGTGTTGTGAACATTGGGGTTTGGGTTTGTAGGAGTATGTTTGTGAGTGTGAGTATAAGCACTGTGTGAGGATGCCAGTGAGTACTTTAAGTGTGGGTGTGAGCCTTGCTATGTGGAAGTACGGCTGTGTGAGTGAGTGAGTGAGTGAGTGAGTGAGTGAGTGAGTGAGTGAGTGAGTGAATGAGTGAGTGAATGAGTGAGTGAGTGAATGAGTGAGTGAGTGAATGAGTGAGTGAGTGAAAACACTGAGTATGGGTATCTAGAAGTATGCCTGAGTATTAGTGAGTGTAAGCACTGTAGGTGTGTTATAGAGCACTATGAGGGTGGATGTGTGAGTCCTGGTGTGTAGGAGCATGTCTCATAAGTGAGTGGTATAAATGTGAGTGGGGTATATGAGAGTGTGTGAGTGTGAGCGCTGTATGGGAGTGTTAGCAATAAATGTGGGTGTGAGTCATGGTATGTGGGACCATATCTGTAAGTGTGAGTGTGGGACCATGTCTGTGATTATGAGTTCATGTTATGAGTGAGCGTGTGTGGGACCATGTCTGTGAGTATGACTGTGGGTGTGTGGTGTCATGTCTGAAATGAGTGAGTTGGGTATGAGTGTGGATGTGTGAAAGCATGTATTTGAGTATGAATGTGGGTGTATTTGTGGGCATGTAGGACTGTCATGCAGCATTGGTGTACCCCTGGTGTGAGTGTGAGAATGCTTGAATTTGGGAACCAAAATGATCAAACAGTAAGTAGGGTCTTTGCCTTGCAAAGACTGGGGAGGGGAGGGTTACACCAGCAAGGCCAGGAGAGTGAAGGGGCTGGGGACTCAGGGACACCCCCCCAGCACTGTGCCCGCCACAACCCAATCACACTCACACAGAACCCACACACTCCGAATTCACAACACACACTCTTAGTACACAACACTCACACTGAATCCATAATGCACACTGAGTCTACAACACATACACTGAGCTTACACACATGCTGAGTTCACAATACACACTGAACCCACAACATACACTGAATCCACACATACTCTGGGCCCAACACACACACACACACTGAATCTACAACACACTAAGTTCACAACGCATACTCACTGACTCTACCACACACTGAGCCCAACACACACACACAAATACACACACACACACACACACACTGACACCATGAGCTCCTGGCCTGCTATCTTCCTCCCAGTGGCAGAGGGGCCTGAGCAGGACCCAGAGCAATTGGCAAGTGGGCCCCAAGGACCCTATGCTGGGCCGATGGACAATGAGAATCCAGCTGAGGAGAGTCAGGAACTGCCCAGCTCCCCAATAAGGGGCCAGTATGCGGCTGCAGGGGTCAGGCCCTGGTGGGAATTGTGCATGCAACACATACGCACTGGCCATGCGGGTCCTATGCCTTGTGTGAGTGCATCCATGTGTGTGACTGTCCCAGGGTATGTGTCCGTGTGTATGTGTGTGACTGTCGCAATGTGTGAGTGTGTGTGTATTTTCTGTGCCTAAGATATGTGTGTTCCCATATGTGCCATGTAAACCCTGTGCTGTATGCATGTGTTTATGTCTGCTGGTGTGCCCTTTGTCCATGTTTACTATAGTTTGTGTGTGTGTCCATTCATGCATGTGTGAACATTTGTGTCCATGAGGAGGTGGGTAACCATATGTGCTGAATGTGGCCTTGCTTAGTGTGTGTCCATGAGAGCATATGTATCCATATACACTGAGTACGTATACATGTGCATACATATGCCCTGTGTATTTGTGTACTGTGTATCCATGTATGCTAAATGTGCCCTATGCTGTGTGTACATGGGTCCATGTGAATCCATAAATCCATGCACAGAGGTATGTTTTGTGCATGTGTGAATTATGTCTGTATGTCCTGTGTAGCCTTGCTGTGTATCCATGTTACTGTACATGTGACTGTGTGTCCATGTATGCTGACTGTGGCCTTGCTATGTGTCCATGTGTCATGTGTTTCCATGAACACTGGGTGTGCGCTGTAATGTGTGAATTGTGTACTCATGTGTGCCATGCATTTATGTGTGTCTGCCTTGTTGTGTCTATGAGAACATATGTATCCATGTCTACTAGGTATGTCTTGTGTATATGTGGATTGTGTATCTACATTTGGTGTGTACTCATGTGTGTTTGTGTGTGCTGGGTGTACCCTGTATAAGATGTGTCCATGTGTCTGTGTGTGGCTACCCCACGGGTGCCCTGTGCTTGTGCTATGTGTGCCCATCCATGTGTAAGCATGTCAATCCATGTGCATGTGAGCACACTGGGCAGGGGAGTGGGCCTGGCTGTGCCCAAGGCCCCAGGCTGGCAGTCTGAGCTCCCTTTCACCCAGAGTCCTGCTGGATGATCTATCTGGCAAGGCCTGGATCACACTCTGGGCAGCAGGACTGCTCGCTCTGGACATACACATCTGGCCCACCAGGCCCCACTGGCCCACACTGACCTTCCTCAACCCCCACCCCTACCAGCACTAACACCCACAAATAGTTCTAAAAACATTGAGGCAGGAATCTCAGGCAGGTGTGAGCTAAGCGGAAAGTCCCGCTGGTGCCCGGAGACCGAGACAGAAGGACTTGAACCTCAGGATTTGCATGGTGGAGAGGGAGGACTTGTGCAGCTGCTGGGGTGATTCCTGACCATCCCCCAGCTGCCATGGTGGCCGAACCCAGGGTGACCAGGTCACATCTGAAGGACTGGAGTCTGGAAGGACTGCCTGGTGAAGGAACTCTGAAGGGAAGGACAGGCACAGCCTATGCATGGCTGGACAGTGCAAAGTGGATTCTGATCCACTGCAAAATATATCCAGGGCCCACAACAGGTGCCATTCAGCATTCAGGACCCCAAACAGCCAGCCCTGCCTCTACTCAGCTAGCTTAGTCCCCCACCCAGGCCAGGATGCTCTGGGCATTCCTACACCGGCCCTCAAGTACACTTGACTAATATCTTGAGGGGATTCACTGATACTTCAGAGGCCCTCACTCTGCACACTTGAGCTGCCTCTTGGTCCCTCAGCCTGAGACTGAGCTCCAGAGACTCACTCTGGCCAGGCCCTGCCATCAGGGGAGACATCAAGTGTGGAAGATGTGCCAGGAGACCCCAGTTTGAAGTCAGGATGACAAGGTCATTGAGAGGATTCTCCTGACACTCCCATAAACACAGTTATGCAGACACTCACATACAACACAGAGTCAGCTGCATAAGAGATACAGACACACATTCAGCTACACAAACAGAGACAGACACATAGTTACACCAACCGATACATAGTCAGCTACACCAGCACATAATCAGCTACACCAAGAGACATAGTTATACCAACAGACACACAATCAGGCACAGACACACAGTCAGTTAACCAACAGGCATACAGTCAGCAACAGACGCAATCTGTTACACCAACAGACACAGACACACATTTATTCAAACAAACATAGTAATACCAACAGAGACAGACACACAGTTATACCAACACATACAGTCAACTACACCAATAGAGACACCAGTCATCTACATCAATTAAACAGACATATAGTTTAATTGAGACACAATATATTCAGACACAATTTAATTCAAACACATATAGTTTAATTCAGACACAAGCAGAGACAGACATACACACAGTCAGCTACACAAGTGACACAAAGAGACAGAAACAAAAGACACACACAGATGCATCAACACAAAGACAGACACAGCTACAGCAACAGGTAGACTCAGATACAGCAACTGACAGACATAGATATACAGATAGCTACTAAACCAAATACAAATACATACAGTCAGCTATGTCAACAGAGATAGACACACACAAGTGTGACACACACAAATACATCAGGAGAAACAAACATCCACAAACAGCTACACAAGTGACACAAAGAGACAGAACAAAATACACACAAATACACAATCAGAGACAGACTCAGACACACATAGCTATACCAAAAGAGAGGGACACAGACACACCAAAAGAAAGAGATGCACACTCAGCTACTCCAAAAGATACAAACATACAGTTGCACCATCAGATGCAGACACACCATCAGCTACACCAACATAGTCAAGCCAACACAGTGCACACAATCAGTTACACATGTTACACAGTTACACAGTCACAATCAGATACACATGATTAGTTATGCTAACAGTTACACTCAATTAGCTATCTCATCAGATACAGACAACTACACCAAAAAACAAGCTGAAACAGACTGACAGTTGCAACAACTAAGAGTCACACAGAGACACACATAGTCAGTTATAACAACAGAAACACACACACAGATACACAAGTCAGCTACACCAATAGACATTGTCACAGTACACTGATAGACACAGAGAAATATACACAGACATACAGTCAGCTGCATCAACAGATAGAGTTAGACAAACATAACCACACAAAAAGACACAAAGAATAATATGCAGACACACAAATATATACATGCAGACATTTAAAGAGAGACACAGATGCATCATCAGACAAAGACAGATACAGAGACACAAAACATACACAATGAATATTTGAGAAACACACAGAAATGTACAGACACAGTATCAGGTACACAAACAGTCCCAGGAAAACATTCAGAGAGATAATTACACACAGGGAGATTGAGAGAGAGAGAGAGAGAGAGAGAGCTATACCTCAACCCTGAAGGGGCTCTGAGGCCAAAACATATGCCCAACTGCACAGGACAAACATGGACAAACACAGAACTAAATTCAGGAGAGTATCAGGAGTCCAAGCTACAGACACACTGTCCAGGCACACACACACACACACACACACACACACACACACTTGCTCATACTCACAAACATAAGCACTAACATTCACAACCATACACTCACATACACATATACTGAGGACCAAGGCTTCCCTGGTGGACTGTGTTGGCTCACAGGCCCTGCCCAGACTTTTCCCAGGCATCCTGCAACTCTGGAGTTGACAAGGTCCAAGGCTGATGGTTGCCTCATCTCAGGGTACACCAGGCCTGGTGTCTAATTCCATTAAAAGGCACCCTCAAGAGAACCCAACTCCCTCAAGCTGAGATGAGTCACAACCCCAGGAACCATGGGAGAAAGGTTACTCTGTTGGAGACAGAGCTGAGCCCGGATCCTGGTCCCACTTAACAGCTTTCAGGAGGAAACCCAGAGTAGGAAAGTCCGCCACTGGGGCTAAGCACAATGGTCCACACATGTCCACATGGGGCAAATGTGGGGAGACAGGCATATCCAGGTGAAAAAAGGTGGTTTTCCTAGAGAGAAGAAAGGTGGATATAAGCAAGAAAATAGTGGTTTCCCTAAGAAAAAAGAAATTTAGGTTTGTTCAGAGGAAAGGGTGGTTTGTCCATGGGGGAGAAAGGTAATTTTCACTGAGAGAGAAGGGAGATAGGCATATGTAAGAAATAGGGTGATTAAACCTTTTTTTATCATTTATATTTTTAATTAATTTATTTTTGATCTACTGTGAGATACACAATTCCAAGTAGTTCATGATTGAGTTTCAGTCATACAATGTCCAACCCCTTTACCAGGGTACATTTTCTGCCACAAAGTCCCCATTCTCCTTCTACACTCCACTGTGCCCTTCCCCTGCCTTTCTTAATGGCAGACATATTTTTTCTCTCTCACTTCCTTTTTTTAAACACTGCTTGCAATGATGTTAGAAGGTATATCATGCATATCCTTTAACTCCTTTCAGGACCCAGATATTATCTAAAGTGATCATTCCCAGCTATCATAATGGTCCCTTCTCTGCTGTCCCTGCCCTTTGTAGCAAGTTTTTTTTACTGTGAACTAGACCTCCTGAGAGAGAAGGGAGACAGGCATGTCTGAGAAGAAAAGAATGTTCTTCTGAGAGAAGAACAACAGGCATGTCCAGGTTCCAGGGGTGGTTTATTCTGAAATTGCAGGGAGACATGTATGTCCAGAAGTAAATGTGGTCTCTTTGGGAGAGAAGGGAGACAGCATGTCTTGGGGAAATGGTATTTTTTTCTTAGGGAAAAGGAGACAGACATGTCAAAGTAGAATGAGTGGTTTTTCTGAGAGAAAATGGAGGCAGACATATTCAGGAAAAAAGGGTGTTTTGTTCAAAGGGAGAGAATGTTTTCTATGACAGAGAAGGGAGACAGGAATGTTCTGTGGGAAAGAATGGTTTCTCTGAGATAAAGGGAGAGTCATATGCAGTAAGAAATGGTGTTTTCTCTGAGACAGTAAAAAAAAAAAAAAAAAACAGTGCTATCTTTAGGGAAAGTGGGAGACATGAATACCCAGGAGGAAAGGTAGTTTGTCCAGATGAAAGAGTGGTTTTTTTCTGAAAAAGAAGGGAGACATGTCTAGGGGAGAGGATGCTTTGTACAGTGGGAAGGGTAGGTTTTTCTGAGACAGAAGAAAACAGACATGTCCAAGAGGAAAGTGTAGTTTCTCTGACAGAAAAGAAATTCAGGCATGTCCAGGGCAAAATGGTGTTAGTCCAGGTAAAGGGTGGTTTGTCCAGTGGGGAAGGGTGGTTTTCTCTGAGAGAGAAAAAGATAGCATGTCTACGAGAAAGAGTGGTTTTCTTATATTTTAAGTTATATGTTTAATAAAATTAATTGTAATTAAATCACAGTGAGATACACAGTTCCAAAGTTGTCTGTGATTGAGTTTTACTCATAAAATGCCCCACAACTACACCAGGGCACATATACCACGACTAATGTCTCCATTTTCCTTTTATCTTTATTCTCTCCCCTGCCTGCCTCCATAACAGACATTTTCTTCTTTCTCTCTCTTTCTCACTTTTTTATTTAGGCACTGTGATTTGCAAAATTTTTAAAGGGATAGCAAGCCTATTATTTTAGCTCCTTTCAGCACTCAGTTCTTGTCCAGAATGATCATTCCCAGCTACTGTTACAGTGATCCCGTCTCTGTCCTAATTGCATTCTCCACCATTTGTAGCCAGCTTCAAGCCATGAATCTTCCTGAGAGAGAGGAATATCTGAGGGGAAAGGGTGGTTTGTTTAGGGGGGAAAAGTGGTTTTCTCTGAGACAGAAGGGAGACAGGTATGTCTAGAAAAAAATGTTGGTTTTATTTATTTTTAAATTTTTATTTTTAAGAAAATCATAAAATACAAAGTTCTTTGTGTTTGAGTTTCAGTCATACAATGTCCAACTTCTTTAGCAATGTACATTTCCCACCACTAGTCCCCATTTTCCTCCTTCTCTCCATAACAGACATTTTCCTTTTCTGTCTCTCTCTTCCATTTTTTATATTTAGACACTAGTTGGCAATACTGTTATGAAGGGGTATCATGCATATCAATTATCTCCTTCTATCACCCAGTTCTTGTCAGGGTGATCATTCCCAGCTATCACTGTCCTAGTGCTCCCTTCTCTGTTCTAATTTTACTCCCTGCCCTTTTGGCAGTTTCATACCATGCACAGGTCCTTCTGAGACAGAAAGGAGACAGCTATGTATGAGGGCTAAGGGTGGCTAAGGAGTATAGCAATCAATTAATCTTTAAAAAGGGGGGCAAGAAATGCAAAATGAAGCAGAGAAAGCCTCTTCAACAATTGGTGTTGGCACAACTGGTCAGCCACATGCAGAAAAGTGAACTCAGACTTCCATCTAACACCATGCACAAAGGTCAAATCCAAATGGATTAAAGACCTGCATATGATACCTGAAACCATAAGGTATATTGGACAACATGTAGTTAAAGCACTACATTACATTGAGACTAAAGGCATCTTCAAGGAAGAAACAGCACTCTCCAAACAAGTGGAAAAGAGATAAATGAATGGAAATATATTAAGCTGAGAGGCTTCTGCACCTCAAAGAAAAATAGTACCCATATATATATATATATATATATATATATATATATATATATATATATATATATATACAAAATACAAAATACAAAGCCACCCACAGAATTGGAGAAACTATTCACCCTATACCCATAAGACAAGGGACTAATATCTAAGATACACAAGGTACTGACAGAACTTAACAAGAAGAAAACATCTAGCCTCATTAAAAAATGGGGAGAAGAAATGAACAATTTCTCATTAGAAGAAATACAAATGGCCAAAAGGCACATGAAAAAAATGTTCCACATCACTAATGTTCCACATCCACATCACTAATTCCACATCAGGGAAATGCAAATCAAAACAGCAATGAGGTGCCATCTCACACCACAGAGACTGGCACACATCACAAAGAACAAAAACAATCAGTGCTGGCGGGGATGTGGAGAGAAAGGAGCTCTCATTCACTGCTGGTGGGAATGCCGTCTAGTCAAGCCTTTATAAAAAAAATAATATGAAAATTCCTCAAAAATCTGGAAACTGAGCTCCCATATGATCTAGCTATACCACTCCTAGAGATATACACTAGGAACACAAAAATGCAATATGGGGCCCAGAGAGATAGCATAGAGGTAGGGTGTTTGCCCTACATGCAGAAGGATGGTGGTTTGAATACCAGCATCCCACATGATCCCTGGAGGCTGCCAGGAGCAATTTCTGAGTGTAAAGCCAAGAGTAACCCCTGAGCACTGCTGGGTGTGACCCAAAACAAAAGAAATGCAATATAAAAATCCCTTCCTCACCTATATTCATAGCAATGCTATACAATAGCCAGACTCTAGACACAACCAAGATGCCCTTCAACAGAGAAATGGCTAAAGAAACTGTGGTACATATACACAATGCAATATTATGCAGCAGTCAGGAGAGATGAAGTCATGAAATTTTCCTATACATGGATGGACATGGAAACTATTATGCTTAGTGAAATAAGTCAGGGGGAGAGAGATACAGAATAGTCTCACTTCTCTGTGGATTTTAAGAAAACTAAAAGACATTATTGGAATAATGCCCAGAGATGAGGGCTGGAAGGACTGGTTCACAATATGAAGCTCACCCTCAAAGAGGGGTGAGTGCAGTTAGAGAAATAATACATTAACAGATACCATGACAATGTTAATGAGTGAGAGAAGTAGAATTCCTGTCTCAAATACAGGCAGGGGGTGTTGGAGGAGGGAGATGGGGAGCATTGGTGATGGGAATGTTGCACTGGTGAAGGGGGATGTTCTTTTTGTGACTGAAACCCAACTACAGTCATGTTTGTAATCACTGTGTTTAAATAAAGATATTATTTTTAAAAAAGGAGTATAGGGGACCGAAGAGATAGCATGGAGGTAAAGCGTTTGCCTTTCATGCAGAAGGTCATCAGTTCAAATCCTGGTGTCTCATATGGTCCCCTGAGCCTGCCAGGAGCAATTTCTGAGCATGGAGCCAGGAGTAACCCCTGAGCGATGCCGGGTGTGACCCAAAAACAAAAACAAAAACAAAAAAGAAGGAGCATGTTGGGGTAAAATGATGTGTTACTTATTTTTTTTCTGAGAATGAATGGAGATGAGCATATTTGGGAGGAAGGATTTTTTTTTTTTTTTTTTTTTTTTTTTTTTTTTTTTTTGGTTTTTGGGCCACACCTGGTGACGCTCAGAGGTTACTCCTGGCTATGCACTCAGAACTTGCTCCTGACTTAGGGAACATATGGGACTCCAGGGATCAAACTGAGGTCAGTCTTGGATCAGCCTCGTGCAAGGCAAATGCCCTAATGATGCGCTATTGCTCCATATGTCAAGGAAATAAGGGTGGTTTTCACAAAAAGAAAATGGTTACAGGCATGGTCAGTAGAACAGAAGGAAAGGATGGTTTTCTCTGAAAGAGAAGATACACAGGCATATGCAGGGGGAAAGTGTTGTTTCTCTCAGAGAGGAGACAGGCATATTCAGGGAGCAAGGGTGGTTTCCTGAGAGAAAAGGCAGACAGTTATGTCCAACGAATAGAGTGTTACTCAGAGATAAAAGAAATTCAGGCATGTCCAGAGGAAAAAGGTGGCTTGTTCATGAAAGGGTAGTTTATTCTGGAATAGAAGAGAGACAGGCATGTCTGGGAAAGGATAGTTTCTCTGAGAGAAGACAAAACAAGCATGTCCAGGAGGAAAGGATGGTTATCCAGGGGGAAAAGATCATTTTTCTCTGATAGAGAAGGGAGACATAAAAGGGAAACAAGCATGCCCAAGGGGAAAGGGTGGTTTCTCTGAGAAAAAAGAAGACAGGGGGAGAAAAGAAGGCATGTCCAGAAGGAAAGGCAGGTTTGTAGTAGGAAAAGGTGGTTTTCTTTGGGAGAAAAGAAATTCAGTCATCTCCAAAGAAAAGGTTCCTTGTACAGGGAAAAGGATAGTTTTCACTGAAAGAAAATGAAGACAGGAATGCTAGAAGAAACAGTAGTTTTACCTTTTTTTATAATTTACATTTTTAAGAAAATTAATTGTAAAAAAAAAGAAAATTAATTGTTGCATTTAGTCACTGAGATACACAGTTCTAAAATTCTTCATGGTTGATTTCAGTCATACAATGTCCAACTCCTTCACCAGTGCACATTTTCAGACACAAGTGTTTCCATTTCCCTCTCACCAGACTGCCTCCATGACAGACACTTTTTTCTCTCTTCCTCTTTCTCTATTATTCTTTTTTTTTTTTTTTTTTTTTTTTGGTTTTTGGGCCACACCCAGAGGTGCTCAGGGGTTACTCCTGGCTGTCTGCTCAGAAATAGCTCCTGGCAGGCACAGGAGACCATATGGGACACCGGGATTCGAGATTCGAACCAACCACCTTAGGTCCTGGATTGGCTGCTTGCAAGGCAAACGTCACTGTGTTATCTCTCCAGGCCCTATTATTCCTTTTTTATTTAAACACTGTGACTAGCAAAACTGTTATAAAGGGGTATTGTGCCTATAACTTTATCTCCTTTCAGCACCCAGATCACCAGAGTCATTTCCAGCTATCATTGTCATAGTGCTCTCATTTCTGCCCTCACTGCATTCCCCGCCCTTTGTAGCAAGCTTCCTACCACAGAAGGGTTCTCCTGAGTGAGAAGGAAGACAGACAGGCCTGTCTGAGGGAAAGGATGGTTCTTCTAAGAGAAAAGGAGGCAGTCATTTCAAGGTTGAAGGGGTGGTTTTCTCTAAAAGAAAAGTTAGGGGGGAAAAGATAGTCCAAAGAAAGGGGTGGTTTGTTCAGAGGGAAGGGATGGTTTTTCTCTGAGAGAAGGGAGACAGGCATGTCTAAAACAAAGAGTGGTTTTACTTTTTTTTTTAATTTATATGTTTAATAAAATTAATTCTGTAAATGAATCACCATGAGTTACAAAGTTTCAAAGTTGTTTAAAATTGAGTTTCGATCATACAATATCCAACCCATTTCATCTATGCACATTTCCTGCCACCAAAGTCCCCTTTTCCTTCCTGTCCTCCATCCTGCCCTCTGACAGACATTTCTTCTACTTTTGTTCTTCTCCTCTCTCTTTTTCTTCTATTATTTAAACACTGTGGTTTGCAATATTGTTATGAAGGATTATCATGCATAATACTTATCTCCTTTCAGCACTCAGTTCTTGTCCAGAATGATCTGTTTCAACTCTCATTGACAATGTGACAATAGTCTCTGCCCTAACTGCATTTCTCAGTCTTGGGCCAAGCTTTCTACCATGGATGGACCCTCCTAAAAAGAAGAGATACAGGCATGTGTTGGAGAAATGAATGGTTTTTTAGAGAAAAAGAGTTAGTCATGTCAAGATAGAAAGACTGGTTTTATCTGAGAGAAAAGGAAGAGAGGCATGTTCAGGAGAAATGGTGTTTTCTCTGAGACAGTTAGAAAACAGTCATGTCTTAGAGGAAAGTGCGAGACAGGTATGCCCAGGAGATAGGGTGATTTATCCAGAAAAAAGTAATTTTCTCTGAGAGAGAAGATATATAGGCCTGTCTAGGGGAAAGGGTGTGTTTTTACAGTGGGGAAGGATTGTTTTATCTGAGAGAGATGCAGACCAGCAAGTACAGTGATAAAGGATGGTTTCTCTGAGAGAAAAGAAATTCAGGCATGTCCAGCAGAAAAGGGTGGTTTGTCCAAGGACAAAGGATTGTTTTCTATTATGGAAAAGGCATATAGGCATGTTTGGGGAGAGGATGTTTTTTCTGAGAGAAGGAGGCAGCCATGTCAAGATAGAAGGGTGGTTTTCTCTGAGAGAAAAGAAATTCACGCATATCAGGGTGGAAAGAATGGTTAGTCCATGGAAAAGGGTGATTTGTCCAGAAAAAAAGATGGTTTTCCCTGAGAGATAAGGGAGATAGGAATGTCTGAGACAAAGAGTGGTTTTACTTATTTTTTCATTTATCTGATTAATAAAATAAATTATTTAATTGAATCACCATGAGAAGCACAGTTCCAAATTTGTTCAAGATTGAGTTTCGGTGTGATACAACGTCCAACCCTTCACCAGAGCACATTTACCACAACCAAAGTCCCTGTTTCCCTTCTGTTCTTCACTTTGACCTCCCTCCTGTATGCCTCAATGACATTTTTTTCTGTTCTCTCTTCCTTTTTTTATATTTAGACACTGTGGTTTGCAATGTTGTTGTGAAGGAGGCAGCCATGTCAAGGTTGAAAGGGTGGTTTTCTCTAAAAGAAAAGAAATTCAGGCATGTCAGGGGGGAAAGAGAAGGGAGACAGACATATCTAAAGAAACTATGGTTTTACTTATTTTTAATATTAGTTTAACAAAAGTAATTCTGTAAGTAAATAGCTATGACAGATACACAGTTCCAAAAGTTGTTCAAGATTGATTTTCAGTCATACAATGTGCAACCCACATCATCAATAAACATTTCCTGCCACCAAAGACCCCATTTCTCTCCTGCCCTCCATCCTGCCCTCTCTATTGCCAGCCTTACAGACATTTTTCTACTAGTTCTTTTTTGTTTTGTTTTGTTTTTTGTTTTTTGGGCCACACCCGGCGGTGCTCAGGGGTTACTCCTAGCTGTCTGCTCAGAAATAGCTCCTGGCAAGCACGGGGGACCATATGGGACACCGGGATTCGAACCAACCACCTTTGGTCCTAGATTGGCTGCTTGCAAGGCAAACACCGATGTGCTATCTCTCCGGGCCCTCTACTAGTTCTTATTCTCTCTGTTTCTTTTATTATTTAGATACTGTGTTTTGCAATATTGTTATGGTTATCATGCTTATACTTATTTACTTTCAGCACTTAGTTCTTTTTCTTAATAATATGTTTATTTAAACGCCATGATTACAAACATGTTTGTAGTTGGGTTCAGTCATAAAAAAGGAATACCCCCCTTCACCAGTGTAACATTCCCTCCACCAATGCTCCCCATCTCCCTCCTCCCTATTTGCAACAGGCATTTTTTCAGCACTCAGTTCTTGTCCAGAGTGATCTCTTTCAACTCTCATTGTCACTGTGACAATAGTCTCTGCCCTAACTACACTTCCTACTCTTATGCCAAGCTTTCTACCATGGATGGGTCCTCCTGAAAGAGAAGGGAGACAGGCATACCATGGGGGATAGGTAGTGTTTTAAGAAAAAAAGAGTCAGTCATGTCAAAATAAAAAGTCTGCTTTTATCTGAGAGAAAAGGAGGACAGGCGTGTTCAGGAGAAATGGTGTTTTCTCTGAGATGGTAGAAGACAGACATGTCCTGGAGAAAAATGGAAAGCAAGTATATCCAGGAGAAAGGTGATTTGTCCAGAAAAAGAGTATTTTTCTCAGAGAGAAGACAGAGAGGCATGTCTGAGGGAAAAAGTTTATTTAGCATGGGAAACAATCATTTTCTCTGAGAAAGATGCAGATAGGTATGTACAGTGGTACAGGATGATTTATCTGAGAGAAAAGAAATTTAAGCAAGTCCAACAGAAAAGGGTAGTTTGTCCAGGGAAAAATGGTGGTTTCTCTTATGGAGAAGGCATATAAGCATGTTTGGAGAAAAGGGTGTTTTTGAGAGAGAGAGAGAGAGAGAGAGAGAGAGAGAGAGAGAGAGAGAGAGAGAGAGAGAGAGAGAGAGAGAGAGGCAGCCATGTTTTTCACTGAAATGGAAGGGAAACAGGCATGTTCAGAGAAAGGATGGTTTTTACAGAGGGAAAAGGTGTTTTCTCTGAGGAAAAAAAAAGAGATAGGCTTTTGCAGTACAAAGAAATGTTTCTGGGAGAGAGGAAAAGACATAATTTCCTAAAGGAGTCATTTCTCTGAGAGTAAAGGGAGACAGGTATGTCTGGGGAAATGGGTAGTTTTTCTAAGAAAAAAAGGAGGCAGCATGTCAAGATAGAAGGGTGGTTTTCTCTGAGGGAGAAGAAATTCAGGCATGTCAGGTTGAAAAGAATGGTTCGTTAAGGGAAAAAGGTGGTTTGTCCAGCGGAAAAAGTGGTTTTCTCTGAGAGAGAGAAGGGAAACAGAAATGTCTAAGACAAAGAGTGGTTTTACTTATTTTTCATTTATATAGTTAATAAAATTAATTATTTAATTAAATCACTGTGAGAAACACAGCTCTAAATTTGTTCAAGATCGAGTTTCAGTATGATACAACATCCAATTCTTCACCAAAGCTTATTTACCACCACCAAAGTCCTTGTTTCCCTTCTGTCCTCCACTCTGACCTCCTTCTTACTGCCTCAATGGCAGACATTTTTCTTCTCTTCTCTCTTCCTTTTTTTTATATTTAGACACTGTGGTTTGCAATGTTGTTGTGAAGGGGTATCATGCATATCACTTATCTCCTTCCAATACCAAGTTCTTGTCAGAGGGACTATCATTGTCATAGTGTTCACTTTTCTGCCCTACTGCACTCCCCTTCCTTTGTAGCAGGCTTCCTACCAAAGAAGGGTCCTCCTGAGTGAGAAGAAAGCAGGCCTGTCTGAGGAAAAGGGTGGATCTTCTAAGAGAAAAGGATGCAGCCATGTCAAGATTGAAAGGGTGGTTTTCTCTAAAAGAAAAGAAATTCAGGAATGTCAGGAAGGAAAGGATAGTTAGTCCAGGGAAAAGGGTGGTTTGTCCAGAGGAAAGGGGTGGTTTTCTCTGAGAGAGAGAAGAGAAACAGGAATATCTAAGACAAAGAATGGTTTTACTTATTTTTTATTAATATGTTTAATAAAATTAATTCTGTAAATGAATCGCCATGAGATACACAGTTCCAAGATTGAGTTTCAATCATACAACATCCAAACCACTTCATATTGCACATTTCCCCCTTTTCCCTCCTATCCTCCACCCTATCCTCTCTCCTGCCAGCCTGGCAGTCATTTCCTTTACTTTTTCTTCTTCTTCCTCTTATTTTTCCTCTTCTTCTCCTTTCTCCTCTTCTTCTTCTCCTTCTTCTTCCTCTTCTTGTCCTTTTTCTATTCTTCTCTTCCTTGTTTTTATTTTCTTCTCCTCCTTGTCCTTCTCCTTCTTCTTCTTAATCATATTCTTATTCTCATTCTTCTACTTCACCTTCTCCTCCTCCTCCTTCTTTACCTCCTCCTCCTTCCTCTTCTCTCTCTGTTTCTTTTATTTTTTAGATACCATAGTATCTAAAATAGATATTATGGTATATAAAAATATATACTATGGTTTGCAATATTGTTATGAAGGGTTATCATACATAATACTTATCTCCTTTCAGCACTCATTTCTTGACCAGAGTGATCGGCTTCAACTATCATTGTCATTGTGACAATAGTCTGTGCCCTAACTGCACTTTCTACTCTTGTGCCAAACTTCCTACCATAGATGGATCCTCCTAAAAAGAAGAAAGACAGTCACATATTGGGGGATGGATGGTGTTTTAAGAAAAAAAGAGTCAGTCGTGTCACGATAGAAAGACTAGTTTTATCTGAGACAAAAGAAAGACAGGCAAGTTCAGGAGAAATGGTATTTTCTCTGAGACAGTAGGAGACAGTCATGTCATGGAGCAAAGTGGAAAATAGGTATACCCATGAAAAAGGGTGATTTGTCCAGAAAAAGAGAAATTTTTTCTAAGATAGAAGACAAAGAAGCATGTCTAAGGAAAGGGTGGGTTTTTTTTAACCATTGGAAAGGATCATTTTCTCTGAGACATGGCATGTTCCGGGTTAAAGGACATTTTTCTGAGAGAAAAAATTTTATGCATATTCAGGAAAAAAGGGTGGTTTGTCCCAGAGAGAGACATGGTGGTTTTCTCTTATGAAGAAGAAATGTAGGCATATTTGGGGGAAGGGTGCTTTTCTAAAAGAGAAAGAGGCCATGTTTAAAGAAAAGAATTGGTTTTAACTGAGAAAAGTATGTCCCAGAAAAGGGTGGTTTCTCTGACAGAAAAGAAATTTAGCCATGCCTAGGTTAAAAGAGTGATTTTTTTCAGAGATAAAGATTGTTTTCTCTGAGAGAGAAGGAAGACAGGCATGTCTACAAAAAAGAGTGGTTTACTTATTTTTAATTTATATGTTTAATAAAATTAATTATTTCTTTTTTTGGGGGGTCACACCCGGCGTTGCTCAGGGGTTACTCCTGGCTGTCTGCTCAGAAATAGCTCCTGGCAGGCACGGGGTACCATATAGGACACCGGGATTCGAACCAACCACCTTTGGTCCTGGATCGGCTGCTTGCAAGGCAAACGCCGCTGTGCTATCTCTCCGGGCCCCAAAATTAATTATTTCATTGAATCACCATGAGATACACAGTTCCAAAGTTGTTTATTATTGAGTTTCAGTCATACATTGTCTTTCCTTCACCAGGGCACATTTCCCGCCACCAAAGTCCCAGTTTCCCACTTGCTCTCTGCCATGTCAGCCACTTAACAGACAAATTTTCTTCTTTTGCTTCTTTTCTCTCTCTTCCTCTTTTTATTTAGACATTGTGGTTTTCAAGTTATTATGAAGGTGTACCATGCATATCACTAATATTCCTCCAGCTCCCAGTTCTTGTCCAGTGTGATCTCTCCTAACTTTCATTTTCATAGTTTTCCCTTCTCTGCCCTTACTGCACTCCCTGCCCTTTGTATCAATCTTCCTAACATGGACGGGTCCTCCTGAGAGAGAAGGGAGAAAGGTATGTCTGTGGAAAGGGTGGCTTCTCTGAGAATTAAGACAGGTGCACCCTAGTGGAAGTAGCTGTCAGACCTTGGGACACTAGGAAAGGACAAAGTGATGGTTGGGGACTGCAGGCCTGACTCTGACCCAGTCAAATATAGGACCCCCAATTGCCAGGCTCCTCCTTTCCCAGGAGACTTGTGGAGCATGCCCTGCCTTGCTCTGCTTGGGCAAATGGGTCCAGGCTCCTGGTCTGTCACTGCGTTAGCTTTGTCCTGCTCTGAGTCTCAGCTGAAGGGTCCCTGCGGGCTGCCAAGCACTGACTCCCTCCAGTTGCAGTGATGTGGGAACAGACACTGAACTCCCTACTGTGTGAGACCCAAGGCAGTGCCACCCAGTCATTCTGGCAGGTCCCGACCTCACGAGGTCCCCCGAAAAAACATGAGAGGCAGGTGGAGGATGTGGTACAGAGGCCAGAGATGGGACTGAAGGTTGCAGATGGAAGCAGGATGGCTGGGGGTGCCTGCAGCTCAGCTCAGATGGTCCCAGGGGGGCTGTGGTCCCCCACACTGACAGCTGCTAGCCAGCCCAGCATGAACCATATGGGATCTGAGGCCAGGCCATCCTTTATGTGTTTGACTGCCAGAGCACTTGGGATGTTCTATGTAATGGGGCCCAACAGTCCATCATATGGTCCTGCACAGGCTGGAGGAGCAGCACATAGGTGTGGATCAGGGAGAGCCTGAGTACCCCAGGGCAAGCCTGTCACATGAAGCTACCCCGAGAGCCCTTCCCAGCAGTCCAGGGCCACAACCCACTGCAAGCCTGGCCCAGGAGTCACCAAGCACTGTCCCAATGTGGGCCCCGGAACACCAGACCAAGCATGTCACAGTCAGACTGTGCAGCTCAGGGACACACCTGGGGAGATTGTGCTGTCACCTGGGCATCACTTCCTTGGGCCTTCATCTAGGTGGGGACCTGCCATGATGGTCTAAATGCCTCTACACAGACTCACATGGCTGAGCTTTACCAATGCAGCCTCCCTGAGCTTCACAATAGCACTTACACACTCACAAAGAAATACACTCATCTCACTTGAAGAAACATTTACACACTAACCCTCAAATGAAGAAGCATTTCACACACTCACACACCAAGAAGCAAAGTCATACTTGCATCCTTGTGGGATTAATAGGATCCCATCCTGTTCAGTATTTGACTTTTTACTCATTGATTGAAAAACGTCTTTGAATATAGCATCTTGAATTGGAATTTAGATCTCCTAATCCCACCTCAGGTGTGGTCTGTTCCTTTCTAATAAATACTTGGATTTTCAGGACTTCCCACACAGCTTCTTAGGGGCTAAAGGCTATATATTGGAATTCTTGAATCTGTTTCTCCCTCCTTGTATGTGTGCGTGTGTGGATTATTTTCTAGACTGACATTTGATTCCAGACACGTGTCTCTCCAATGTCCTGGCTTTAGAACCTGAGGGGTATTTTTAATATTTTTTTATTGAAACAATGTGAATTACAAGTCTTTCACAGTTATATTTAAGGTGCATAGTGACAGTGAATTAGGACAATTACCACCACCAGTGTTGACCTCCCTTTGCCCTAGTTCCCAGCATGCATCCCTTAACCACCACCCCCTTTGCTCTCTGGACTGCTAATGAAACAGGTCCCCTTTGTATATAACTTGTAGGTTGTGATTCTGTTATGATCTACTTGGGTTTGGTATTTAGGCCTGATCATTTTTTTTTTTTTTTTTTGGTTTTTGGGCCACACCCGGTAATGCTCAGGGGTTACTCCTGGCTATGTGCTCAGAAGTTGCTCCTGGCTTGGGGGACCATATGGGACACCGGGGGATCGAACCACGGTCCATCCAAGGCTAGCACAGGCAAGGCAGGCACCTTACCTTTAGCGCCACCGCCCGGCCCCTGATCATTTTTTATTTCCACTCAATGTTCATGTGACTGTTTGCTCACAGTACCATCCATTTTTTCCCCCTCAATTTATGAGCCAAAACAAGATGATTCAAGTTCTGTGGTTCTGTTGGAAAAAAAAATCTGGGAGAAGTCTGTCTAGGAGCTAACAATATCCATGTAAAAGGAGAAAGGGGGAGAAAAGACAACGACACAATACACAACAGCCACAATAAACAACTACTAAACAACAACAACAAAAGAAAAACAAGAAGAAAAGGGAAGGAGGGCTGGTGTGGCAAGGTTTTGTGCTTTTTAATTTTTGCGTAGGCACAGTAAGAATTGGAGAAATTAGAAAGGGAATTCTCTTGGCCTAAGAAATACAGGGTTTCTTCACCCTTAAAGCATACTTTCATGGGAACAGCTACAGGCTCTGGACATGCTCATTCTCAAACCCTAAAGTCTTTTTTTTTTTTTTTTTTTTTTTTGGTTTTTGGGTCACACCTGGCAGTGCTCAGGGGTTACTCCTGGCTCCAAGCTCAGAAATTGCTCCTGGCAGGCTCGGGGGACCATATGGGACGCTGGGATTCGAACCAATGACCTTCTGCATGAAAGGCAAATGTCTTACCTCCATGCTATCTCTTGGCCCCATAAACCCTAAAGTCTTTTTATGGTGCCAGGAAATGTTCTGGTCAGTTACGGCTGACAAAATCAGTCCTCTGTAATTAGAGATTTTGAAATTTTCGGGGCCGGTGAGGTGGCACTAGAGGTAAGGTGTCTGCCTTGCAAGAGCTAGCCAAGGAAGGACTGCGGTTCAATCCCCCGGCGTCCCATATGGTCCCCCCAAGCCAGGGGCGATTTCTGAGCGCTTAGCCAGGAGTAACCCCTGAGCATCAAAAGGGTGTGGCCCAAAAAACAAAAAAAAGAAAGAAATTTTCACAGATAATAGGACAAAGTCTAGGGTAGAGTCTTTATGGTATAACCTGAGGTTTAATTCTGACACATTCACTCACACAAAGAAACATACTCACAATCTCATGCACTCACAAAGAACCACACAATTCATTTCACCCACACTTACACATAGAATCAAACAAATAAACACTCACACTCTCACTCACACAAAGAAACATGCTTACAAACACAAACACACTCCTACTTACACACTGACTCACACACACAAAATGACACACATTCAAACTAAACTGACCTATACTCAGTCCCACTCACAAACTCCACAGAAGCTGCTCCCCAGTGAACAAGGTGGCACTGCAGGCCCCAACTATTTTCTGGGGAACACAGAAAGAAGCAACAGCAGGGGCAACAGGACAAGGGCAAAGACAAGAAGGGAGGCTGGGGTGGCTAGACCCACTGACTTGGGCTGGTGATAAGAATACAAACAGGGGGCCGGGAAGGTGGCGCTAGAGGTAAGGTGTCTGCCTTGCAAGCGCTAGCATAGGACGGACAGTGGTTCGATCCCCCGGCATCCCATATGGTCCCCCCAAGCCAGGGGCGATTTCTGAGTGCATAGCCAGGAGTAATCCCTGAGCGTCAAACGGGTGTGGCCCAAAAACCAAAAAAAAAAAAAAAGAATACAAACAGGGTGCAGAACTCAGGAGACATGCCGGCCTGGAACAAGGGTAGACCTGGAGAGGGACCTGGGGGATAACAGGTGACCACAGAAGATACCCAGGCAGACTCACACTGGTACAACTACAGCAGGTACAATCTCCCTGAACCTAACCAGAGAATTCTCATACAGAAAGATACACACAAACACAATACACACACAATGTTTCCATTGGCTCTGATTCTCCTTATGGTCAGAGGAGGTATTGCTGGAATCTATTTCTAGATATGGGTTCTATTAAAGTGCTCAGGAGCAGAAAGAATGGGAGCACACACACACACACACTCCATGGACTCTTCAGACCCCACGTAATCCAAGTCAGATTCTCAGGCCCTAGGCTGCAGGATCCTCTTCTCACAGTCATATAACCTCACACTCTGTGTGTGTGTCTTTCTGTGTGTCTCTCTCTGTCTCTCTGTCTCTCTCTCTCTGTCTCTCTCTGTCTCTCTGTCTCTCTGTCTCTCTCTCTCTCTCTCTCTCACACACACACACACACACACACACACACACACACACACACACACACACCTACTTCCCCCCATGTGATCTGAAGAGGCACTGCAGGTTCAGGTTGCAAGAGTCTCTCCCAGACCTGCGTCCTACTCAGGGACAGATGCAGGGAGAAAGAGGGATCCTGTCAGACAGTAGGGGCCACTGAGCTGGCAGAGGAGAGAGGGGCCAGGAGCAAGGGCATAACAAATGGGCCAGGCCTGGAGGCTCCAGGCCATGGGAAGAGGAAACTCAGGTACTGACCTAGTCAGTGTCCTGGGCTGATGGCCTGAGGGACTGTGTGTACTCTCGCTGGCCAGACCTACAGTCCAGAGCTGAGTGAGAACATCAGAAATCACGCACCCAAACACAAACACACTAATAGACATTCACACACATACTCATTCACACATTCATACATATAATAAATACAGAGAGAGAGAGAGAGAGAGAGAGAGAGAGAGAGAGAGAGAGAGAGAGAGAGAGAGAGAGAGAGAGAGAGAGAGAGAGAGAGAGAGAGAGACATTCAAATTCACTTATGGGCTCTGCTGCCACTGTGTGGCTTCAGGCAGCACTGCAAGCCCCAGGTGAAGGAGCCTTTTCCCACACTTGGTCACTGCAGGAGCGGACAGAGGGCAGAGAGATGGGGAGGGGGGTCAGATGAGGGCGGTCAGAGCACAGGTACATGAAGGACTGAAGAGCCAGAGAGGGGTCAAGGCCAGGCATGGGGCGGCACAACAGTCCCTGCAGTGGGACTACAGCCCTTTTTAGTGACTAAGGCTGATGCCTACCCATCAGTCACATTGATCAGTTCCACAGCCTAGACAGCTGAATGGCTCTCAGCATTCGCTAATGGTGCACACAGGCATAATGGAACACTCGCATATACCCACACTCACACCAACACAGAATCACACACATGCATATTCAGAAACACACGCACAGTGTTTTTCCATGGGTTCTCCTGCCCCCATGTGGATTTACAAGGTATACATGACCCAGGCTGAAATCTATTTTCAAAAGTCAGCTTTACTAAGGGGGTCAGAATACAGAGCATGGATGACACAGATATGCACAGAGAGAGAGATACACACACACCTCACCCCATGGACTCTTCTGGCCCACTTGATCTAAGTCAAATTCTCAGGCCCAAGGCTGAAGGAGCCTCTTGCCAACAGTCATGTGATCTCTCTCTTCTCTGCCTCTCCCTCTTTCTCTCTCCCTCTTCCTCTTTCTCTCTCTATCTCTATCTCTCTTTATGTATGTATAACTTTATCTCACTTTCTCTCTTCCTCTGTCCCTGAACCCTGCTGATACCATGTGATCCAATTTGACATTGTAGGTCCCAGGATACGGGGATCAATTTCTAAAAAATGAATCCTGCTAAAGGGATCAGAATGCATAGAGAATGAGGAACATGCACACTCTATGAACCCTTCTGGCCTCCATAATTCCAAGTCAAGTTCTCAGCCCCAGGTTCAGGAGCCTTGGCCCGTAATCACATTAGCTCACTCGCTGTCTCACATTCTCTCTTTTGGTTTCACTTTCTCCTCTACAACCCCTCTCTCTCTGATCCCATATGTGATCTCTCCTGATCCTGTATGATCCAAGGTGGCATTGTAGGTCCCAGGCTCCTGGGATCGATTTCCTGAAATAGGTGCTACTAAAGGGTCAGGATGCAGAGAGAATGGAGGACACACAGACAGACACACAGACACTCACACTCCATAGACCTGAGTCACAATTGCAGGACCCAGGATGCAGGATTTTCTTGCTAGAGCTCATGCACTCACAAACACAGAGTCAGTGTCCTGGGCTGACAGCCTGAGTGACCGTGTGGGCAGGACACTTGTGAACTCTCACTGGGCCAGACCCAGAGCCCAGAGCCAATCAAGAACATCAGTATTCACACACACACACACACACACACACACACACACACACCACATAGTCACACACTCATAGACACATCATTCACGTACACACGCTCACACACTTCCATGGGCTCTGCTGCCACCGTGTGGTCCAAAGCAGCATCGCAGGCCCCAGGTTGCAAGAGCTTTTTCCCACACTTAGGTCCCACAGGAGGGAACAGAAGACAGAGAAACGGCGGGACAGTGGGACGTAACAGCACAGGAACAAAGTAGGGGTGAAGAACCAGAGAGGGGTCAGGGCCAGGCTTAGAGCAGCTCAATAGCCCTAAATTGGAACTGGGACCCTGGTTGGTGACAGAAGCTGATACCTGCGCTGACCATAGGGCCCATCACAGTCACACTGTGGCAGTTCCACAGCCCAGAACATCTGAATGACCCTCAGTATTCACTCATGGTGCTCACACAGATGAAAATTATACAAACATTCACATATACCCACACTCATACCAACAGAGAACCACACACATGCAGATTCAGAAACAGTTATTTTTCCATGGGCTCTGCTGCTCCCTTGTGGTCTTACAAGTAATTACAGGACCCAGGCTACTGGTAATCTATTTTCAAAATCTGGGCCTAGTAGGGGGTCAGTATGCAGAGTAAATGTGTGACATAAATATACACATTAACCTCATGGACTCTTCTGGCCCATTTGATCCAAGCCAAATCTCAACTTCAGGAGCCTCTTGCCAGTAGTATGAGCTCTCTCTCTCTCTCTCTCTCTCTCTCTCTCTCTCTCTCTCTCTCTCTCTCTCTCTCTCTCTCTCTCTCTCTCTCTCTCTCTGGCTCTCACTTGCTCTGATTCTATGTCTCACTTTCTCTGTCTCACTTTCTCTTCTGTGTCTCATTCTCTCTTTCTCTTTCTCATGCTTCTCTATCTCTCTGAGCTCTGCTGACCCCATATGATCCAAGGTAGACTTGTAGGTCCCAGACTGCTGGAATGGATTTCCTGAAACAGGTGCTACTGAGGAGTTAGGATACTGAGAGAATGGGACACACAGGCACTCAAACTCCATGGACCGAAATCACAATTGCAAGCTCCAGGATGCAGAACATTTGACAGTCTACATGCATTCACAAACACAAAAATATATAGATGCACAGAGATACAAACACAGAAACACACACACACACACACACACACCATAGACTCTTTATCCAAGCAAGGTTCTCAATCCCAGATGCAGGAGCCTCTTGCCAGCAGTCACATTAGCATTATCTGTCTATCTCTCTCAAACTCTGTCTTTTTTTTTTGGGGGGGGGGGCACAGCTGGCGGTGCTCAGGAGTTACTCCTGGCTGTCTGCTCAGAAATAGCTCCTGGCAGGCACGGGGGACCATATGGGACACCGAGATTCAAACCAACCAGCTTTGGTCCTGGATCAGCTGCTTGCAAGGCAAACGCCACTGTGCTATCTCTCTGTCTTAAGTGTCTTAACAGACACTCTCTGTGTCTCTGTCTCTCTGTGTCTCTGTCCCTCTGTGTCTCTGTCTCTGTTCTGTGACTCTCTCATATTGGACCCTGCTGCCCCCATGAAGCGACATTGCAGGTCATAGACAGACACTAATGTACAAACACAGTCACACAATCCATAGATTTCTCTGGCCCCATGTGGTCCAAGTCACAATGCCTCAGAAACCTCTTGCCAGCCCTCCTGCATTCGTGTACACACAGACACATATACACATACACAAATACACACACATTCCATGGACTCTTCTAGCCCCATTTGGTCCAAGTTACAATCGTAGGCCTCAGGCTGAAGGACCCTCTTGTTCAACTTCATTCTCATTCACTTACACACACACACACACACACACACACACACACACACACACACACACACACAGTGGACTCTTCAGGCCCACTTGACCCAAAGCAAATTTCTCAGGTCAAGGCTGCAGAAGCTCTCATGAACTCTATCTGTCTGTATTACTCACTTTGTCTCTCTGTATTCTCCGTGTGTATCTCTGTCTCATTTTCTCTCTCAATTTCTATCTATCCTTTGACTCTTCCGTCCCCGTGTGGTCTGTGGTGGTACTGCAGATCCAGGCTGCAGGAGTCTCTCCCAGACCTGGGTCCTGCTCGGGGTCCTGCTCAGATGCAGGGAAAAGGGGGATCCCGCCAGAGATAGGGGCAGGTGAGCTGGCAGAGGAGAGAGGGGCATGGAACAAAGGCAAACAAGGGGAGGGGACAAAGGGGACAGACTTGGAAGATCTGGGCTACAAGAACAGGAAACTCAGGTGCTGACCTGGTCAGTGTCCTGGGCTGACGGCCTGAGGAACAGTGTGAACTCTCACTGGGCCAGCCCCAAAGTCCAGCGCTGAACGAGAACATCAGCGTTCATAACACACTCACACTCACACATATACACACATTAACACATACATATTCACACACTCACATACATTCTGTGTACTCTGGTGCCCTCGTGTGGCCCAAGGCAGCATCACAAGCCCCAGGCAGGAACCTCTTCCCAGCCATGGGTTCCTACAGGGAAGACCAATGTAAGCAAAGTAGAGGACATAGGGATGGGGCCCCACAGCCTCTGTGATGGGGGCTTGCCTGTTTCTGAGCAGGACAGTCACAATGGGCAATCAGAACTGTTTTTACCCCACACCCTATACTCAAACCCCAAACTTCACAGGAACAAGGTCCCAGAGATGGAATTACCCTGGGCTGCTGGTTGTGGGTCCCAGCTGTCACAAACTGTGGGTGAACTTGTACCCTACTGAGGGTGCCAGGGAGTGAGCTGTGTGCATCACAGAGTTTGGTAAATGTCATGGCTCTATGACTCACCTGTCGTCACTCCCTGTCTGACCAGCTCAGACACAGAAAGCCCAGGGGGTCTTTCAGGGGACCCTAGTGACCTGTAAAGATGCAGGCTCGGGGCCCTAATGCCATCCATGGCCCTGACCCACTAATTCCTCCACCTGAGCCAGGAGGGCCTTGAGTCTGAATCTCAGATAGTGCAAGGGAGTGGTTATGAGACACTGACCAGCCTCAGGACCAGTCAGAACAGGACAAGTCCAGAGAGGCTCACAGGACACCAATCAGCTGCAGAATGACCAGTCTCCACAGTGGTGAGCTCAGAGGGTCAGGCTAAGGGACTATGCAGGGATGGCTTTCACCTGAAGTGACAGAGCTTTGAGAAACCTTCATGCATGGGTGATCACAACTCAGGACTGTGGGGCCTGGGGCATTCTAACCAGGACTGTTCCCCCGACCAGGCCACATTCAGCAGTCAGGATCAGAGTGGCACCATCTTGGCCTTGTGAGGTGGGGACTGAGAAGCCCCTGGACTGTGAGACAGGACCCCCAAAAATGTCTGAGGAGGACCCCTGAACACTTTGGGTCACAGCCTCCTAGCCTAGCGTGCCGAGTGGGACCCTGATCAGGTCATCTGCCCCCAGGAAACATGTCAGCAATTATAGCCTGCACACCCCATCCTGGCATCTGGGTTGGGATTTAGTTGAGTGAGACCCAAATGGAGAAGGACTGGCTGGGCCACAGAGCATAACATGAGGCACTGACCTCAGACATGCCCCCCCCCCATTGATCCCAGAGCACTACCACATTTGAAGAAGGAGTAGGAGAGGAAGAAGAGAGAGGAGGTAGTGGAACAAGAGGAAGAGGAATGAGGAGTGTTGATTTACTCCTATACTGGTTATCGATGGATCCTCAAAGAGCTCCCAGAATGAAAAATTGATTCCCATTCCCTATCCCCTAGGATGGGGAAGCAATCCTGGTAATATATATCCGTGGCAAATAATTCACACAGCAGGAGGGTAAAAAGGCAAGAAGGTCGGACACAGAATCCTTTGTCAGCCTACTAGCAGCTCCCAAAAACCAAAGCCTCCCAGGTAGTTGCCCAAAAGACCCTCAGCACCTCGCTCGACTATTTATTAAGCTCTCAATAGCGCCCCCACCTGGAAGATTGTAAATGGGACAATAGGCAGAGATAAGAATATTATAGAGAAATATTATAAAAACCTCCATAAATAACAATCCCCCCTTCTTTAGTAAAGCAACAATAATAAGATACAAAATTAAGTATCATCCCTATAATTACAAAAAGAAAAACTAAACAAAAAGAAAAGGGTGGCTCTTTGCATAATCACATCACAGGGAAAAGTAAATAAAAACTTCTAACCTGTAACTTAAACTAATATGCATATGCAAGGAAATGTAAAAAAAATACTATGCCTTCAAAGTTTAAGGAGTTACATAAGTTTTATGGCCTTAGATTGTTTTGTGTACTGCTAAGAAATGTTATAATGTACTACAATCTGGGGACTTGAGGGACAAAGTAATTGTACATGGGTTCTATTTTACTTTTCTTAATGTTCTTTGGATGAAAGTTCAAAATTAAGGTATCAGCAAGGGGTTTTCTTCTAAGAATTCTGTTTATGGGTGATTGTCCTTCCACTCTAACTTTACCTTGTCCTCTTTCTTTGCATCTTTGTTCTCACAATTAAAAATAAATTTATTTAAAAAAAAAAAACTTCTGGGCCCGGAGAGATAGCACAGCGGCATTTGCCTTGCAAGCAGCTGATCCAGGACCAACGGTGGTTGGTTCGAATCCTGGTGTCCCATATGGTCCCCCGTGCCTGCCAGGAGCTATTTCTGAGCAGACAGCCAGGAGTAACCCCTGAGCACCGCCGGGTGTGGCCCAAAAAACAAAAACCAAAAAAAAAAAAAAAACTTCTAACCTAAACACAGGGTATCCAAAACCAGAAACACGTGTCAATGAATCAGCTACAAGCTCCAGAGATGATAGATCTACGAAGTACAAGATGAAGAATTCGAAATAAATTCTTCCATGAAAGATCGAATGAAGTATCCAGAATTCAATGATCGAAGATTTAGTAGGCTGTGGGGAGCTCCCAAGGCAATCAAAAAGCCCAATTGTAATCCGAAAACAGAGATCCTTCAAAGAGTTGCTAGAAAGGCTATGTAGCAGGCGAATGAAGCAGATTTCCATTCATGTCCAGGCTGACAAGGAAGCCCATTTTTGAAGACACTGGTTTGGGCGGCCCCTACCTAGGAGAAGTAGACACACCCCCAAGATCACTGGGGGGAAAATTGTAATGATGACCCAAGTTCTTCTTCCACATGTAAAGTCCATGCAGAAAGGTCCAAAATTGATGTACAAAGTTCAGAGGACTATAACCAATTATTTATTAAAGGAAACTTAAGTCACAAACCAAAACAAAATGTTTCAGGCCAAGAGCCTCCCAGTGTAGATAAATAACTTGAGATTCCATCCATAATGGATAGAACCTCCTTTTGAACCTACAATATTTTTCCTGAGATGCGCCCAAGCAAAAGCAGTGAGAACAGGCAAAAATATTATTTAGGAAATTATCAACAGTACAACCAACCCACTAACCTAAAATTAAGACAGCAAAAACCCTTAAGTAACACAAAATTAATTCCTAAAAGTAAAAAATTGAAATGGGGAAGAACATTAATTATAGTCAAAGGAAGGCTAGTATCAAATATAAAGTCAAAGAATTATAGTCAAAAGAAAAATACAAAAAGTAAATTTTCTACAGAGTCCAATGCAAATCTGTAACAATGAGGGATCTGGAACTCTGAAAAATTCGTCCAAAGAAACTTGAGGAGTCTGGAAAAGCAGATCACAGCTTGGTACAGGATTCAAAATTCCAAAAGCCAAGGATTTCTTCCTAAGGCCAAAATCAGGAAGCTTGTAGTTGTGGGTGAAGGAGATGATTTGCAGAGATGAAAAAAATTCTGAAAAATGAAAGTTAAGGACTAGGGAAAGAGAGGGAAGGATAAGGTAGAAAGAATAAATTGGGGAAAAGAAAGTTAAGAAAAAAAGAACTATATACAAAATATACCAAATGAGCAAACAAGTAACAAGACAGACAAATACAGAATTCACAAAAAATCATGGCCACCACACTCACTCATATTTACAAAAAAAAATTTTACCAAAAAGCTGATGAAATGGATCCAAAATAGAGCAAAAGAAAAATTCAGCTGAATCAACAAAAGGTGCTTCAAGACATAATAGTCAACAAACTGGTTAGAAAAACAACTAATTCACAAATTTTTTCCAAAATCAGAGTAGAGCAGATCTGAAAGAGAATTTCATGCACAATAAAAAACATGGAGAAGACTACTATAAGTATTGAATGGTAACTCTATAATAATCAACCACAGATGAGGAACACTGTGAAAGGAGTCCACCTAAAAAGTATCATCTTGCCAAAATTATGTATTGACTTCTGTCTTGAAACCTAAATTGAGGAAAATAAAGCAGTGATGTTAGAATAGAAGAATGAAAGTCGTGAACTGGAGAGATAGCATGGAGGTAGGGCATTTGCCTTGCATACAGAAGGATGGTGGTTCGAATCTTGGCATCCCATATAGTCCCCTGAGCCTGCCAGGAGCGATTTCTGAGCATAGAGCCAGGAATAACCCCTGCCGGGTGTGACCAAAAAAAAAAAAAAAGAATAAAAGTGTTAAATGAATATACCTAAATAAATTGTTATGGAACAACATTAATATGATGAGAAATTTTTCTTTCAGGAGAACCCTGAGTAACAAGATATAAAAATTTTATGAGTAACTATGATCTAGGTCCTAAAGCAATAACAAAAGACAAGACATAAATTCACCATAAAAGCAACTGAAGTGGGAATCCATCATTTTCAATTCCTTTCAGCAACCATACCTGTGGAAAAAATTATAGAGCATTAATAGAAACTGAAAAGGAAGGGAAATGATTATCTGGCATTCATTATAGTTCTCCAAGAAGTATAAAACAGGATGTATGGCTCTGTGAATTTCACCAACATATTAAAGACTTTTTTGATCTTCTTGTCATCAAAATTGATCCAGTGTTGTCTTGCAGCAATTTTACAATATGATGTACAGTGTCCACAGTGAACTTTACCATAATGGTTTGAAACTGATGGTAAGTTGTATTTCTCAATATTGTTTTCATTCTCGGGAGTCAATTCTGCTAAATTGAGATCTTCTAAAGAAAAATCCACATAAGTGTGTAGTTTTTTTTTAATTTGTTTGCCATCAAAAGCAAAACATTTTAAATGTATTATTTGTACTGGTGACAGTTTGCATATGTATATTTTCTTTAAAAATCCCTTTTAGTATTGCATTTGTTGCAATAGACTTTGTTGTCATCTCTTAACTCTTCTTCCTTGAAAAATTCAGTGAGGCATTCCTGTAATGTACATTTATCTGTAGGTATGACAGGCAGCGACAAATAAACAAAAATCACATAAACCTCAGACTGTTGGTGGCATGTGAGGCACTAAAGTATAGATTTGAACTGTCTTTGAAAGAGAGCATAAATAACAGACTCGTGAGCCTTTTGGTGTTCTTGTCTAGATTGTTCATAATTGTCATTGTCCATAAGGTGTTTAGCTATATCTGTCACAGAACTTTCTTTTAACAAATCCTGGTGTAGGCCCTCTATGAGAAACATCAATAGTTTGTGAGGATCCTTCTGATTGTGTCCATGAACTGGTCATTAAGTAAATCAATTGTTACTTTTAAACTTTCAGGGTTAATATATTTTTGATATCCATTTTCCCTGGTTTTGATGATCTGACCAATTTCTTTTGGGGGGGGGGTTCGGCCACACCCATTTGATGCTCAGGGGTTACTCCTGGCTAAGCACTCAGAAATTGCCCCTGGCTTGGGGGGACCATATGGGATGCTGGGGGATCAAACCGAAGTCCTTCCTTGGCTAGGGCTTGCAAGGCAGACACCTTACCTCTAGCGCCACCTCGCCGGCCCGATTTGACCAATTTCTTCAGCTAATTTACCTTCATGTTCCAGAGGATTTTTCTTGTTAACATCTTTTTTATAATAATCTTGATTAAAAAAAAATACTGAGTCAAGTCTGAAATATTTTACAGGCATTGCAATATTGAGTTCATGTAGCATTTGGAGCCCAGTTTAAATTGGTTCCTGTTTTTCTGTTGTATCCTGAAATTTGAGGGCTTACCACTATTATCAGTCTCACTCAAGTTGTGGGGTGTGAGTGTTAAATCTTTGTTACCTGTCACAGAGGTCTCAGCAATGGTACTGTTGTCAGTGTTTTGAGTATTTTGACTTTGGTCTGAAGGAGAGTTTATAGTCCCAGCAGTTTGAACCTGATCATTTGTTCTAGCCCAATTTCTGACGAGGCGTAATGGGACCCAAAATTTCTTGGGAGAGTTGTCATCTGTAGAAATATAGGCATATCCCCTCCCTTTTGAGAGGAGATATCTAGCTATCCATTTATCATTCTCCTTAGTCCAAATAGGTGTATGGATTATTTCCTGTCTCTGAATGTCTTCTTTAAAATGTCTTTCAGCTGCAGTGTAAATTTTCCTTTGGGATAAATTTAAGTAGTTTAGTGTGATGAGAGTCAATGATAACAAATCTGTTGGTGGTAAACCTCTTTTTTTATTTTTTGTAATTGAGTTTTTAAGGTGTTGTGAGTCTTTTCCACAATGGCTTGCCCATGACAATTATGAGGAATCCCCTTCAGATTCTTATCTGCCATTCTTTTTTTTATCTGCCATTCTTTACCCAAAAAATTCAAAAGTTTTGCTAATATAGGTGGGCCCATTATCAGTTTTTATAGAATATGGAATACCCATCACAGAAAAACCCTGTAAAAGAAAACTACAAACAGCCTTAGACCTTTGAGAAGACATAGGAATTGCCCATAGAAATTGAGAATATGTGTCCACCACAACATGGAGATACGGTTTTCTTGGAAATAAATCTACTTGGGTTATATCCATTTGCCAAAGTTTGGTAGTCTATAAAAAACTCTTGGGTTTGCTCCTGTTATGTGAGTTTTCTTTGTTAATGGTACACAAATGTTTCAGTTCTCTATAAATTCTCTGGCCTGCCTCCATGAAATTTGGTAATTCACATGTAAATGGCATGCATTTGTATATAGAGCTGAATGTTCTTCTAAAGGTGATTTAACTATAGGCATTGCTAATGAGTCAGCAGTTTTATTCCCTTAAGCCATCCAGTTCTAGTTATCCTGAGTGGGCTCTAATATGAGTGATGCTTGTGGGCTCAGTTCATTTCTGAAGAAGTTGTTGTAATCATTTAAGTAAATTCTGTATAATCAGGTTATTGGCATTTTGAGGGAGGTGGTGGCTATTGCAGGACAAAGACCTACCACATATGCAGAATCACATACAATGTTACATGGTTCTGTTACATTTTCTAATAGGTGAATTAAAATTACTAATTCAACTTGCTGTGCCAACTTGTATGTAGTATGTACAGTGATATTAATGTTGTCCCTGATGATTCCCCTATTCCCATTTTGAGATCCATCAATGTAAAAAACCTTGACATTGGAAATAGGGGAATCCTGAACAATTGAAGAAACAACAAACTGGGTTTTCTTAAAAAAAAGTCCCAAAAAAGGGGGCCAGAGAGATAGCATGGAGAAGGATGGCGGTTCGAAACCTGCATCCCATATGGTACCCAGAACCTGCCAGGAGCAATTTCTGAGCATAGAGCCAGGAGTAACCCCTGAGCACTACTGAATGTGACCCAAAAAAAAAAAAAAAAAAAAAAAGCCCAAAAGTTTTCTACCAGATGGAGGTAAGGCATTTGCCTTGCATGCAGAAGGATGTTGGTTCGAATCCTGACATCCCCGAGCCTGCCAGGAGCAATTTCTGAGCGTAGAGCCAGGAGTAGCCCCTGAGTGCTGCCGGGTGTGACCCAAAAATAAACAAAAAACAAAAAAACAAAAAAATAAAATTTCCTGCTGGATAATGGAAGGATATTTCTCCAGTGAAATCTGACAGGGCCCTTTGAAGTGAGTCATTAAGAGACAATATTGGCTCAATTTCCTTTTTTGGTATTGGCAAAATGTCTGGATCGAAACCCAGCAGAGACATAGATCTGAGTCTTGCTTTGGTGATAAGCCCTGAAATCAATTCTAAATAGGGCACCACTAAACGAGTTTGTTTGTTGTGTAAATACACCTGCTCCAAGGATCCAGATTGTTGTGTCAGTGCAGCTGTGGACATTTCTATTGTAGAGAAAATCAGCAGAAAGGCCTTTTCTCAGGCCATGAACCTGGAAAGAAATGATTTTTGTAGTCTGTTCAAGAATTCCAATTCTTGGGGCCGGGCGGTGGCGCTCGAGGTAAGGTGCCTGCCTTACCTGCGCTAGCCTAGGAGACGGACCGCGGTTCGATCCCCCGGCGTCCCATATGGTCCCCCAAGCCAGGAGCGACTTCTGAGCGCATAGCCAGGAGTAACCCCTGAGCGTCACCGGGTGTGGCCCAAAAAACCAAAAAAAAAAAAAAAAAAAAAAAAAGAATTCCAATTCTTGGGCCGGAGAGATAGCATAGAGATAAGGCATTTGCCTTGCATGCAAAAGGTTGGTGGTTCGAATCCCGGCATCTTTGAGCCTGCCAGGAGCGATTTCTGAGCGTAGAGCCAGGATTCCAATTCTTTTTGGGCAACTGGTGTTAGCTGTCTCGGGCTAGTTAAGGCAGGGTCTACCTCCAGAGTTTGAAACAGATTAAACAGTTCTGCATTCAGGATTTCTAGCATAGAGTAGAGCCAATTTACATCCCCAAAAAGTTTCTGAAAATCATTAAACGTTCTGAGAGTTTTTTTATTAATGGAATTTTTTTTTTTTTTGGTTTTTGGGCCACACCCAGTAATGCTCAGGGGTTACTCCTGGCTATGTGCTCAGAAGTTGCCCTGGCTTGGGGGACCATATGGGACGCCGGGGGATCGTAATGGAAATTTTTTGCAGACATATTGACTTTCAGTCTAAAATGAAACTCAAGTATTGATAATGTGACATAGTCTGTATTTTTTCTAAAGCTATTTTTAGTCCTAATGCTTGTAAACAATCAGTAACATAAGAGTATAAATTCTGTAAATCTGTCTCATTGTTCATTGTCAGCAAGATGTCATCGGTATAATTAATAATCATGGCTTGAGGGAACTTTTCACCAGCAGGGCACAAAATCTTATCTACAAAAAAATGACACATTGTTGGGGAATTCACATGCCCTGGGAAGAATGGTCCATTGAAAATGCCTGCAGGGGGGGCCGGAGAGATAGCATGGAGGTAAGGTATTTGCCTTGCATGCAGAAGGTCATTGGTTCGAATCCCAGCATCCCATATGGTCCCCTGAGCCTGCCAGGAGTGATTTCTGAGCGTGGTACTTGGAGTGGCCCCTGAGCGCTGCCAGGTGTGACCCAAAAACTAAAAAAAAAAGAAAAGAAAATTAAAGAAAATGCCTGCAGGGATGAGTATTATTGAGAGAAAGAACTGAAATGCAAACATTTTCTATCATGTGGGTGAATAGGAATATGATAAAAGCATCTTTTAGATCAATTATTATTAATGATCAGACCTTTAGAATAATTACAAGAGATGGTAAACCTGTCTGCAGTTTACCCATGGGTATCATGGATAAATTCACAGCTCTAAGATCTATCAAAAGTCTCCATTTCAGGGCCCAGAGAGATAGCACAGCGGTGTTTACCTTGCAAGCAGCCGATCCAGGATCTAAGGTGGTTGGTTCAAATACCGGTGTCCCATATGGTCCCCCGTGCCTGCCAGGAGCTATTTCTGAGCAGACAGCCAGGAGTAACCCCTGAGCACCTTAAGTCTCCATTTCAGGGCCGGCAAGGTGGCACTAGAGGTAAGGTGTCTGCCTCGCAAGCGCTAGCCAAGGAAGGACCGCGGTTCAATCCCCTGGTGTCCCATATGGTCCCCCCAAGCCAGGGGCAATTTCTGAGCACTTAGCTAGGAGTAACCCCTTGAGCATCAAAGGGGTGTGGCCCAAAAAAACAAAAACAAAAAAGTCTCCATTTCCCAGATTTCTTTTTTACCATAAATATGGGTGAATTTCATTAAGAAAAAGGAGGTTTAATATGTCCTAATATTAGCTGTTCATCCACTTATTCTTTCAGCACCGTTAATTTATCCTGTAGCGGGCCACTGAACTGTCCAAACTGGTTCATCAGATTTCCATTTTATTTTTATCGGATTTTTAATGGCAGTGGCCCTTAAGAAGAATTTTGAGTTTTTGAATTAGAGAAAGGTTCAGGTTCTTCTGGGGCTAGGGGGATATGGAAGTCTTTATTCCACTGTTTTTGTAGGTCACAACCCCTCAAGGATGATGAAAACAGGTCCACATGAGGTCTGATTATAGCTCTGTGATTTTCTGGGCCTTTAAACACCATAGTCTTTGTATTCAGCAAACAGGGACTTAAACCTCCTATTCCCTCCAAAGAATACGGGATCTCCGATAGAAGCCAATTTTCTGGCCATTCTTTTTCAGAGATTATGGTAACCTGTGCTCTGAAATCCAGCATCCCTTCAAATGTCTGCCCTTCCAATTGAAGTTTTATCATTGGATTTTCATCTCTCATTTTAGCAACCATAGCCATGAGTGTATTATGGACTGCACCCAAATTTGTGCTTCCAAAACCTCCGATTCTTTTCTTATTTGAGTTTCTACTTTTGACATAAGGTACTATCATGAGCTAGGCCAGTGGTCGGCAACCTGCGGCTCGCGAGCCACATGTGGCTCTTTACTCTTTTAATTTGGCTCTTCTGTGTGCTGGGCAGCCGCTCCAGGAGTCAGGACTCTGCTCCTAGCCTCTGTCAGTGCGCACCCTGTGTGGGTCGGCTCCAAGAGTGTAAGATGATACCCAGTATCAACCCCAAACAAAGGTGTTCCGGCAATGTCATCCTTTCTTAAACCTCTTCCTCTGATATGTAAAAGCCACCTGAATATGTACTTTTGTCTCTCTCTCTTGACCTGAAGCCTCCTGGTATTGGGAATTGGTTTTAATAAAGAAAGAGGTGTTCTAGCTTTTTGGGCTGGAGGCAGAAAGTACAAGGTAAAAGGCCATGGACTCCATTATCATCCTTTCCTGGCTAGCTTGGTTTATTATTTCTTTCCTGCTACCCTGCTTCTTCAGACCAGGTTGAGAGGGGTTTAGAAATACAGTGCCTGGAGTGATCTTAAAACACATATTTTATTTTGCACAAGAGTGGGCATCTTCCATGAAGAGATTCTCAACCAGAGTTTTCTTTTCTGTGGATTCTCATGTTCAGAGTACTCATGATTAAAGTTGTGAGCTTGAAGGACCCCCGTTTGGCGACCCCTCCTCTAGTCTCAGGATCTGTGCGCACCCAAAGAGACTCAGAGACCGAACTTGCTGCAATCACACGAGGGTTTATTCGAGCAGAGAGTCACACCAGCATGCTGGGACCAAATCTCATACCTCAGAGTTGAGTAGAGGAGATTCGGCCCCGTTCCAGAATTTAGCAAAGCTTTTTTTATGTTTATAAAAAACATACATGTCAGGGGCCGGGCGGTGGCGCTGGAGGTAAGGTGCCTGCCTTGCCTGCGCTAGCCTAGGACGGACCGCGGTTCGATCCCCCGGCGTCCCATATGGTCCCCCAAGAAGCCAGGAGCAACCTCTGAGCGCATAGCCAGGAGTAACCCCTGAGCGTCACAGGGTGTGGCCCAAAAACCAAAAAAAAAAAAAAAAAAAAAAAAAAAACATACATGTCAGGAAGGAGGCATTTTTCTTATCTCACGCCACAGAAGAAATTATGCGTCAGAGCCCAGGAAGGAGGTAGCTTGTTTATCATGTGCAACAGATGGGGTCGTCTCCCGGGCCTGGGGGCATGTGCGTATCTATGCCCTTCCCCTGACGACATGTGCTATCTAAAGTGGGCTAGGGGCTTTCTGAGAATTGTTGCCCAGATCTGGCCATCTGGCATTTGGCCAGTTCAAAGGGTGGGGAGGTGGGGAGTTCTCATCCTACTTGTAATTTTTCCAGTCCTTACTTACTCTTTCATTCCCCACTTCTTTTCTTGTGCATAGCTCTAATCTTAGAACGACCCTTCATTCTGCTGTAAGGTATGATACTGTTGCCTGAGAATCATTACATGGATTGTAGCTATTCTTTGTTTTACAAAACCAACTAACTTATTTAAAATACAAGGACCAAAAGTAAGCAGGAGGAATAGAATTATCAGAGGGCCTGCCAAGGTGGAGATAAGGGTTGTAAACCAAGGGGACTTGTTAAACCATCCCTCAAACCAGCCTTGATGGGAGTCCCTTTCTTTTTGGCGTTTGTCCAATCTTTCTCTTAATTTTGCCATGGAGTCTTTGACGACTCCGGAGTGATCTGCATAAAAACAACATTCCTCTTTCACGGCTGCACACAGCCCTCCTTCCTTTAAAAACAAGATATCTAGACCCCTTCTATTTTGGAGGACTACCTCTGATAGAGATGTGAGAGATTCTTCGAGCTTAGTGATGGACTGCTCTATTATCCCCAAGTCTGCATCCATGGCAGCACATAGCTCGTTGTAGTAGTGGGGCATTTGGACCAGAGTGGAGGTCCCAGTTCCTATCCCTGCTGCAACTCCTAAGCCTAGAAGGACTACCAGGGTAATGGTTACAGGTTCCCTCTTCCAGCGGGTTCTTCTATCAAACTCATCTACAAAAGACTCGCTGTCGTGATACAAGAGTCAGGGAACTAACTGAACTAAAATACAGTAATCCTGAGATTCGTTGAATACGCTGGTGGAGATGCACAGAGTGAGTCCTGTGTTACAGGCCCAGACTGTGTCTGAAGGGGGAACAAGGTATTGGTCCTGATTGAAAGATGATCATAGGGTCGAATTACAGAGGTGCTGTCTATCAGGGGGAACTGTGCCCAAACAGAGGCCCTGCCTGGATACGGCAGCTAAGGTTAGCTTCCTACTCGCTCCCCAAGCGCATACAGAGGAACTCTCACCTTCATTAAAGGTCCTGTTCTGAGCAATCCCCTCATAGTAAGGGGGGCTTGAGGTATAGCAGAGCCAACAGGATCGGGTGATATCAGGATTGGTTCAGTTGAGTACCAAAAAGGCTCCTTCTATTAAACTTAAAAGATGGTTCTCCATTCCCGGGGAGGTAGGGGTCTCTCTGGATGTGTGGGTTGCTAGGTCTGAGTCTAGGGGTTTTAAGGAAACAGGAGTAGCAAGGGCTAGTGTAGGCTTAGGTTTGGGTAAAGGCTGGGTGTCCGGTAGGACGGGGTTGGGCCCTACCAGTTGAGAGGGAGGATTTTGAATTTTTAGTCTAAGCTTGAACGTGAACCCCGGATCGGTTCCAGAAACATAAAATCTCAGGCTTCACTGTTTCCCTTTTATCCAGCCGCCTTTCTCCTCCCTCCCTTTCTGTGTGAAGGTGATGTTCAGGGTGTCACCCTTATTGCCTCTAGTTACTGTAATAAGGTCCCAGCTGGATGAGGGGTTCCAATAAGTAGTGCCGGTGGTTTCGCATCCCCATGCTTTACAAAAGAAACTCTCTATTCCTCCACACTGGCGACCCTCCTTCTTAGACTGTTTCTCTCTAGGACAGACATAGAACGTTGCCTGTCGCAACTTTCTCTGCTTGGCCAAGGTACTGCACCCTGGCAAGTCTGCCACATACTGGCCTCTAGTGTACACTCCCTGTGTGAGAGCCCGTTTCTGAAAGACGACTTTTTCCTGGGGAACAGTTTCAGGTGACTCTTCAGGGATGTCCCATGACTCTACACCAGCAATGAGGGTGCAAACTTCTGGGCGTAGGGGTGGCCACCAAGTATACGGGGGGGGGGGGCTACCTTGGAGGTGCTCCACACAATGTCCCCAGCTTGGGAAATGACTTCCTAGGTCAGAGTCATAAGAGCGTGGGGATTACCGCGCTAGGCAGGGGTGACGGCGTAGGTGAAGCTTAAGGGGATTATCAGTTGTCTCCACGTTCCATCCATCATCAAGCTCTCTGGCAGGGGCTTTCTTTGCATGCGATGCGTGGACCCAGGCAGCAATCCCATCTACTTTCATAGCTGTTGGGGTGGTCAACAGTACCAAGTAGGGTCCCTTCCACCTGGGCTCGAGGGTTCCCACTCGATGTCTCCTGACCAAGACCAGGTCGCTGACCTGGATCTTGTGGGGCACGGCAGGAGTCCCAGGCGAGTAGGCTTCCTTAATCTGGTCCCAAATCTGGGTGCGGACAACCTCTAGAGCTTTAAGGTGAACAAACAAAGCAGAGGGTGAATGGGAATCTAAGGCGGGGTCCAATACCCCGTCTGGTCTGGCCAAAGGGGGAGGTCCCCCAAAAAGGATTTCATAGGAAGTGAGCCTGAAACATCCAGGTGTGTTTCGGGCTCTGAGGAGCGCAAAGGGAAGGAGGGCCACCCAGTCTTTCCCGCCGGTCTCAATAGCCAATTTAGTGAGGGTCTCTTTTAGAGTCCTATTCATCCTCTCTACCTGTCCTGAACTCTGGGGTCTATAAGCACAATGCAATTTCCAATTGGTCCCCAGTTGTTTGGCCAGTCCCTGACTTATCTGGGCGACAAATGCGGGCCTGTTGTCAGAGCCGATTACCTTCGGTATCCCGAACCGGGGCAGAATTTCTTCTAGAATCTTCTTTGTGACTATCTGGGCAGTTTCGGACTTTGTAGGGAAAGCTTCAATCCATCCTGAAAAGGTGTCTATGAAAACTAAAAGATACTTATTGCCATACCTACCAGGTATGATCTCTGTGAAATCTACCTCCCAGAAGACTCCTGGTCTGTCTCCCTGCAGCCGTTTTCCTGGTTCTACAAGCGGGTGGTGGGCATTTGTTAAAGCACAGGCTTCACAAGACTGAGTTACCTGTTCCGTTATAGATTGTAGTTTGAGTATGTGATAATTGGAAGCTTTCACCAGTTCGCACAATTTCTTCCTTCCTAAGTGCATCAGGTGGTGAATATGTTTTACATAGGATTTACCTTCTTGATAAGGTAAGATGATCTTGTCGTCTTTAGTTTTTGCAATCCCATGGCAGTCAAATCCGCTGGATAATCCTTTTTCTTTTAGGCTTTCGATTTCCTCACAGTCCTTTGGTGTGTAGTTTAGACTGAAATTATCTTTCTTTGGCGGAGGGTTTTCTTGTCGCATGTATAAGGCACAGGAGACAGTTCCTTGTGCAGCTATCTTAGCAGTGTGATCCGCCATTCTGTTTCCGGTTGCCATGGAGTCAATTCCTTTTTGATGTCCAGGATAATGAATAATAGCTACTTTCTTCGGCAGATGTATGGCTTCTAAGAGAGCAAGGATCTCTTCCTTGTTTTTTATTTCTTTTCCAGCGGATGTGAGGAGCCCTCTTTGTTTGTAGATTGCTCCGTGAATGTGAGCGGTGGCGAACGCATATCTGCTGTCAGTGTAGATGTTAATAACTTTGCCTTCTGCCAGCTCAAGAGCTTTTGTCAGGGCTTGCAGTTCAGCTTTCTGCACCGAAGTTCCTTCGGGAAGGCTGCTAGCCCATATTACTTGCTTTCCAAGTCCACTATGGCTGCTCTGGCTTTCCTTTTTCCATCCACTATAAAGCTGCTGCCGTCAGTGTACCAGTTTGGCGCCCCCTGCCAGGGCAGATCTGTCAAGTCTCTCCGGGTCCCAGTTTCCTCAGCTAAGATGTCCGTACATGAGTGTACCGGCTGGGATCCGTCTGCCTCCGGGAGCAGGGTGGCGGGGTTGAGGATGGCAGGTGGCCCAAAGGTTATGCGGTCGTTTAGCAAGAGACTCTGGTAGTGTGTCATTCGGGCGTTGGTTAACCAACGGTCAGGGGGCTGCCTGACTATACTCTCTAATGCGTGGGGAGCGACTATAGCAACATGCTGCCCCAGAGTAAGTTGGTCAGCGTCTTTTACCAGGAGGGCAACCGCCGCTATTACCTTCAGACATGATGGTCATCCACTTGCCACCGGGTCAAGTTTCTTTGATAAGTAGGCTACCAGTCTTTTCCATGGTCCCAAGGTCTGGGCTAGCACTCCGCGAGCCACTCCTGCACGTTCGTCCACGTACAGGGTAAATGGTTTAGTTAGATCCGGCAGAGCCAGGGCCAGTGCCGTGAGTAAAGCAGTCTTTCTTTTTTCAAAAGCTTCTTGATGCTCTTGTGTCCAAGCAAAGGAAGCTCGGTCCCATGTAAGTGAATACAGGGGAGCGGCTAGAGAGGCGAACCCGGGTATCCAAAGTCTATAGAAACCGGCTGTCCCCAGAAATTCCCGTACCTGCCGTGGAGTCTTGGGGATGGGAATGGTGACCACAGTCTTTTTCCTGGCTTCTGTGAGTCACCTTTTGCCGTTTTTCAGGACATACCCTAGGTATGTCACTTCGGTGCGGCATAACTGAGCTTTCTTGGCCAACACCCGGTACCTCAACTCACCCAATTCCTTTAGGAGTTCTCTGGTTCCTTCTTCACATGTCTCCTTGGTGGAGGCTGCAAGTAACAAGTCATCCACATACTGAAGAAGGGAGACTTGGGGGTTCCGGGGCCTGAAAGGGGCCAGGTCTCTATGGAGCGCCTCATCGAAAAGCGTGGGGGAGCTCTTAAATCCTTGGGGCAATCTAGTCCTTGTTAGTTGCCCAGTGTGTCCCCCTTCTGGATCTCTCCACTAAAAGGCAAACATCAGCTGGCTGCTGGGGTGTAATTGGAGACAGAAGAAAGCATCTTTTAAGTCTAGCACTGTGTACCAAACCCACTCCGGTGGGAGAGAGCTCAGGAGATTGTAAGGGTTAGGCACAGTAGGGTGCAGATCTTGGACCCTTTTATTGACTTCCCTTAAGTCTTGTACTGGCCGGTAATCACCAGTGTCAGGTTTCTTCACTGGCAGCAAGGGTGTGTTCCAGGGAGATCAGCAGGGTACTAGAACTCCTTGCTGCATCAGTCTCTGGATGTGGGGATGAATGCTTTCCCTTGCTTCTTTACTCATGGGATATTGTCTTACCGAGATAGGTGAGGTGTGCACTTTGAGTTCCACCACTATTAGGGGTACTTGTTTAGCCTTGCCGATTCCTGCCTGTTCAGCCCAGACCTCAGGGAACTGGGTAAGCCATTCTGAAGCAATTGCCTCTCCAGGCTTTGTTTCATGGGGGCGATATTCCTCCTCGATTCCAACTACCAGACAAGTCACAGGGGCTTCTCCCCAAGTCACTTCGGGTCCTTCAGGGGTAAACTGAACTTGTGCTTTTAATTTGGTCAACAAATCTCTTCCTAAGAGAGGCGCAGGGCACTCAGGGATGACCAGAAAGGAGTGAGTTACTTGGCCCTTCCCAATGTCCAATTTCCTTTTAGTGGTCCAGGGGTAGAATTTGCTGCCCATGGCCCCCACAACCATAGTCCTTTTCGTTCCTAATTGTCCTGAGGGCCTGGTCAATACTGAATGTTCAGCTCCGTGTCCACCAGGAAGTTGATGGGTGTCCCCTCTACTGAAAGCGTTACCCTGGGCTCGGGGAGGGGGACCGAGCCCCGTCCCCCCTAATAATTGAAAGCCAGGACCTTGGTCTTCCTGGGTTGCTTCTTCAGGCACTCCCTAGCCCAGTGTCCTTTTTCTTTGCAATAGGCACACTGGTCTTTTTTGAGTGGACGGTCTTGGCTTCTCGGGATTCTTCTTGCCCTGTCGCCCAGGTGCCCTGTCTGCCTTTTTCTTTCTCTTTCTGCTATACTATCCCTTACCACTGCGACCAGTATTCTAGTTAAATTTCTCTCCTGCCGGCAATCACGCCGGTTCTCTCTGTCTTCCATCTCTTTCTTTTCTCTTTTCTTCTTCTCCTCCTCTGTCTCTCTCCTGTGGAACACTTTCTCTGCTTCCTTCACTAAGTCTTGCAACAAATAATCCAGAAGTCCCTCTAGTCTCTGAAGCTTACGTTTTATGTCTGAGGCTGACTGTCCAATGAAGGCCATTGCTACAGCTGCCTGCTGTCCCTCTGAAGCTGGATCAAAAGGGGTGTACCTCCTATAAGCCTCCATTAGGTGTTCTAGGAAGACCGAGGGCAGCTCAGCTGGACCCTGGATAACCTCTCTTACCTTAGCCAAATTGGTGGGATGCCTTGCGGCTCCCTTGAGACCTGCCACCAGAGCCCGGTGGTAGACTGTGAGACGCTCCCTACCTTCCACTGTATTGAAGTCCCAGGATGGCCTGGTCAATGGAAACCCTTCATCTATGAGGTTAGGGAGATTGGTGGGAGTTCCATCTGCCCCCGGGACATTTTTTCTGGCTTCTAGGAGGACTCTTTCTCTTTCCTCTGTCGTGAAGAGGACCTGGAGCAATTGTTGGCAGTCATCCCAGGTGGGCTGGTGAGAGAACATAAGGGACTCAAGGAGTCCTGTCAGGGCAGAGGGATTATCTGAAAAAGAGGGGTGCATAGTCTTCCAATTATAGAGATCTGCTGAGGAAAAAGGCCAATACTGTAAAGGGGGGAGTTGGTCGTCTCCAGACGGGGGCCCCATTGCCCGGAGGGGGAGGGCAAGAGACCGTGGTTCGAAGGGGCGATCAGTTTCTGGACTGCAGCCCTTCCGGCTCTGGGTTCCTCCAGCTGGTCCTGGTTCAAGCGGACTGGCCACCGAGGGTTGCCCCACGGCGACACGTGGCTCGTTCGGTCATGCCGGCTGGGGAGAGGATTGAGGTTGGGAGTACGGAGATGGGGAGAAGTCAAGAAAGAGATCGCTGTCTATCTCAGGGTAGAGGGGTGGGGGAGCTGAAGGTCACAAGGGAGTAGGCAGTTCGGGCTCGGGATCTGAGGCTACTGCTATTGTAGTGGAGGTTGGCTCAGAACGGCCAGAGATCCAAGGCTTGATCCATGCCGGTGGGTTTTGGACGAGGTCTTGCCAGATGAGAATGTAGGGGATTTGGTCCGGGTGTCCCCCTTCGGAATGAAAAATGACCTTCTTTACTGCGGAAATAGGAGAAAGGTTAAAGACACCTTCTGGCGGCCAGCCAACCCCAAAGGTTGGCCACTCGGAGGTGCAGAAGGTCTGCCAGGGGCCCTTCCATACCCTGACAGACAGATTGTGAGCCCTAGCTTTGACGTCAGTGCAGTGGTTGAGGGTAAGAGTCAGGGGAGTCATCACTGTCTGTCCCATCTTAGTCCTAATTTCAAGAAAAACCGACACAGAAGTAACAATTAAAAGAAAGATAAACTAGAACAAGTGCCGTTCGTGCATTGCCCAGAGGCACTTGAGAGAGTCGGATGGCTGGGGCCTCTCCCACCAGCCTAGACCAATGAAGAAGCTGCTGTCCTCGCGACTCTCCAGACAGGGGTATACCAGGCGTCCCTGGTCGTCCCCTTTACCTCCTGGGACGTCTCCCAGGGTGATCAGACAGTGGACCCCCAGATACGTCTATCCTTATCCACGAAACCTCAGACTCGCTGAGCGTCCGTAAAACCGAAACTGCGATCACACCAGACCTTCAGATAGAGAAAAGTACAGCCAGAAGCACAACAGTAAACATAAACCAGACTAGAGCAGACACAGACACAAAAGCTCACCTCCAAGTGGGTCTGGGGTCTCTGGGTGGTCGCAAGAATCCCAGACGAGCCCCCAAATGAAGGACCCCCGTATGGTGACCCCTCCTCTAGTCTCAGGATCTGCACGCACCCAAAGAGACTCAGAGACCGAACTTGCTGCAATCACACGAACGTTCACACCAGCATGCTGGGACCAAATCTCATACCTCAGAGTTGAGCAGAGGAGATTCGGCCCCATTCCAGAATTTAGCAAAGCTTTTATAGGGCAAGAACTATACATATAAAAAACATACATGTCAGGAAGGAGGCATTTTTCTTATCTCAAGCCACAGAAGAAGTTATGCGTCAGAGCCCAGGAAGGAGGTAGCTTGTTTATCATGTGCAACAAATGGGGTCGTCTCCTGGCCCTGGGGGCATGTGCGTATCTATGCCCTTCCCCTGACGACATGTGCTATCTAAAGTGGGCTAGGGGCTTTCTGAGAATTGTTGCCCAGATCTGGCCATCTGGCATTTGGCCAGTTCAAAGGGTGGGGAGGTGGGGAGTTCTCATCCTACTTGTAATTTTTCCAGTCCTTACTTACTCTTTCAAGCTAATGCACTTAAATGCTGTTTTTCATATTGATTATGACTTTCTGCATAATAAAAGTGCCAATCAGAAAATTTTTGTAAGAGTGGAAACATTTCAATATCTCCTTCTCAGACACAGATTCTTTTTTGAACACATCCATCTTATGTCTCACTGTAAAAACTACTTGTGAAACTCCCCTGCAGAGAAATATTAAATTCATAGAGAAAATGAACAATGTCTGCCAAATACACAAGCTTAGCTACCCATTCCTTGTCCAACTGGGGCTGTACAAAGTCAGAGTTCTGCTCTCACAGAAACTGCACTACTTCTTCACTCTTGCCAACAAGGTGAGAAACACCCATCCCCTGAACAGCCACTTCACTTCTTCACGGAGAAGATGCTAGTAGTGGGCATCCATACTCTCACCCAGGATGGTGAATAGCCTGGATTTGGTCACAATTGTGAATTTCACAAATTATCTTTACTGTGTCATCTGTCACAGAGTTCAGCAGGGAGTTTTTTTTAATCCAGTCTATCATAAAATGAGTGGATACAATGTACAGGTGTGCAATTTCTGTTTCTTGTGACTACACAAAAACACTAGCCATGCACAGTGCATCATCTGTACATAATCAACACATCAGATTATTATTCTGAGTGAAATGAGTCAGAAGGAGAGGTGTAGACACAGAATAATCATTTGTGGCATATAAGAATAATAAATGGCAATATGATAATAATATCTAGAGAAAATAGGGATGAGGGACAGGAGGACTAGTCCAAGATAGGAAGCTTGCCATAAAAAGTGGTGAGTTCACTTAGAATAGAGAAAGGTACATTATGATATTGATAGTTGGAACATATCACTCTGGACAAGAACTGGATGCTGGGGCCGGGCGGTGGCGCTGGAGGTAAGGTGCCTGCCTTGCCTGCGCTAGCCTAGGATGGACCGCGGTTCGATCCCCCGGCATCCCATATGGTCCCCCAAGAAGCCAGGAGCAACTTCTGAGCGCATAGCCAGGAGTAACCCCTGAGCGTCACAGGGTGTGGCCCAAAAACAAAAACAAAACAAAAAAAAAAAAAAAGAACTGGATGCTGAAAATGGATAAGTGACATGCATGGTACCCTTTAATTAACAATATTGCAAACCATGGTGTCATAAAGAAAATTTTGCAAACCTCAGTGTCATAAAGGAAAAGAGAGATAGAGAGAAAAAGGCAAAATGCCTGTCCCTGACATAGGCAGAGGAGAGTGAAGGAGAAGGAAACAAGGAACATTGGTGGTGGGGAAAGTGCACTGGTGAAGGGTGGTGTACATTCTATGATTGAAACTCAAGTATGAATAATTTTGTAACAAATATGTTTAAATAAAAAATTATTTTTAAAATGTTTCAGGCACTCTATCATAATTCCTTTATGATATATGCCTTTAACAAAGTGCCTTTTTGTTTTTGTTTGTTTTTGTTTTTGTTTGGTTTCTTGCAGCACACACTAAAGTGTCAATAATTTTTTTTCTTTTCAGTGAAATCACTACTTTTCTCTGGAACACTGTCCTTGCTTTTAAAGATTGTTAAAAGGTTTTGCTCTTTATTTTGGTGGCGGGGGCGTTTGGGTTTTTGGGTTTTTTGGGCCACACCCGGCGGTACTTAGGGGTTACTCCTGGCTGTCTGCTCAGAAATAGCTCCTGGAAGGCATGGGGGACCATATGGGACACCGGGATTCAAACCAACCACCTTTGGTCCTGGATCAGCTGCTTGCAAGGCAAACACCACTGTGCTATCTCTCCGGGCCCAGGTTTTTCTCTTTTACCTGTTTCATCTCCATATTGTAGGGTTTCAAATTTTCAGCACATTTTGGTTATCAAGAGAAAACGTTTTGAAACGTTTTGCTTACTTATTATCAGAAATCAAAGCATTTTTCCTCGAGAAGGGTGTTCACAATCCAGAATTAACAAACGATCAGTGGATTCAAAAACTGTATTTCATAGTGGATGTTACTTCACATCTAAATCAGCTTAATCATAAACTACAGGGGAAAGGAAACTCAATTTTTTCGATGTTAGAATAAGAAGTTATGGGGGCCGGGCGGTGGCGCTAAAGGTAAGGTGCCTGCCTTGCCTGCGCTAGCCTTGGACGGACCGCGGTTCGATCCCCCGGTGTCCCATATGGTCCCCCAAGCCAGGAGCAACTTCTGAGCACATAGTCAGGAGTAACCCCTGAGCGTTACCAGATGTGGCCCAAAAACCAAAAAAAAAAAAGAATAAGAAGTTATTTCATTTGAAAATAAATTATCTGTTTTTGCTCAAGATTTTGACTGAGAAACTTTGATTCACCTTCCAACCCTATTGAAACATCGCCAAGAAAATATTCTGATATTGACATTACCTATTTTAAAACAGCACTTTTAAATATGAGGGAAGCTTTTCTCAAGAGGTTTCAGAATTTCAGAAACAGCAAAGCGATGGTGGCCTTTGTTAAAAACAAAAACAAAAAAATCCTCTGGATGCCACTGTAACGGAATTAAATTTTTCTCCCTTTAATATCAACATTGGCAACTTTGAAATGCAATTGCTGGATTTAAAAAAAAACAAAGAACTGTGGAGCTTGAAATTTGAACGTTTTTGTGCTAATTTAGAAAGATTGGAGAAACACAAATGTGAAATTAGTTCAGAGCACAAGTGGTCTGCTTTGAAAGACCTGGAGAAGGAAGATATGTTGTTTTGTGTGTGTGTGTGTGTGTTTTGTTGTTTGTTTGTTTGTTTTTGGGTCACACCCGGCGGTGCTCAGGGATTACTCCTGGCTGTCTGCTCAGAAATTGCTCCTGGCAGGCACGGGGGACCATATTTGACACCGGGATTCGAACCAACCACCTTTGGTCCTGGATCGGCTGCTTGCAAGGCAAACGCCGCTGTGCTATCTCTCCGGGCCCAGATATGTTGATTTTTAACACCTGGAATAGTATTCCTGACTCATATGATCAACTGAAAAAGCTATCATTTGCTGTTCTTTTCTTGTTCGGGTCTACATATTTATGTGAACAATCATTTTCAAGCATGAATCTTATCAAGAGTAAATTGAGAAATCATCTCATCGGTGAGAACCTGGAATCGTGCCTAAAATTAAAAACAACAACATACAAACCTGACTTACTCAAACTATCCAAGGAAATGCAAGGCCAATGTTCGCATGAGTGTTTGTGACTTTGTCAGTCATTGTCAGGATGTAATTTTCTCTACATTGTAAGCAAATTTTATGGAATTTAACATTATTGATAAATAGTATCGTTCTAAAGTTTTTGTTTTATTAGTTGTGTTATTTGTATCCTCCCGACCTATGTGGATACTTGCATACAGAATATTCTCAATAAAAATTTATTGGAGGGCCTGGAGAGTTAGCACAGCGGCGTTTGCCTTGCAAGCAGCCAATCCAGGACCAAAGGTGGTTGGTTCGAATCCCGGTGTCCCATATGGTCCCCCGTGCCTGCCAGGAGCTATTTCTGAGCAGACAGCCAGGAGTAACCCCTGAGCAACGCCAGGTGTGGCCCGCCCCCCCAAAAAATGTGGCTCTGGGGCGGAGAGATAGCATGAAGGTAAGGCATTTGCATCTCATGCAGAAGGTCAGTAGTTCAAATCCCGGCATCCAATATGGTCCCCTAAGCCTGCCAGGATTGATTTCAGAGCATAGAGCCAGGAGTAACCCCTGAGAGCTGCCCAAAAAAAAAAATCCCCAAAAACCAAAAAAGAAAGTGGCTCTCAAAATAAATTTCAGAGAACCGCGTGGGAAGTCGGAACCCTGGCTAGTAGCCGAGATGTCCCTGCAGGCTGATTTCGATGGGGTTTCAGCTGATGTGAGGAAGCTAAAAACAAGACCGAATGATGAGGAACTAAAGGAATTGTATGGGCTCTATAAGCAGTCGATCATTGGAGACATTAATATCGGGTGTCCAGTGCTGTTGGATATCAAGAGCAAAGCAAAGTGGGAGGCCTGGAACCTCAAGAAAGGACTCTCAAAGGAGGAAGCCATGAAGGCCTACGTGTCAAAAGCTGAAGAGCTGATTGAAAAATATGGAATTTAGAACGCAGAATCCAGAAATTTTGCCTCTCCGCAGACTCTGCAACTGTCATTCTAAGGGGAAAGACCATCCGCTTTATGTTTAGTGATTTATTTGTTTTGCTAGTAACGTCAATTGGGAGGTTTAAGGAAGGTGTTTTTGAGACTCCATATTTAATGAAATGTAACTTGCTATAAAAATAAATAAATAAATAAATAAATTTCAATCGTGATTTTGGCGAGATTTGGCTCAGTTGAAAACAAAGGTTGCCGACCACTGAGCTAGGCGATTGCTTCACCTTCCTTAAAGGTACACATAACCTGTACACTAATAATCACAATTATTTCTCCCATTGAGTCTGAATCCACAGCCCTAGTGGTTATTGATATCCCCTTTACATTGAGGGAACTCCTGCCAAGAATCAAACCCATTGCATTTGGGAGTGCTGGACCTATAATGCCAGTTCTCAACATATAAGGACGTTGTCCTGGGTAAATGGTGATGTGCTCCAGGCATATTATGTCTAACCTTGCACTTCCCTAAGTCGAGTGATTTAATTCTCCTATTGTGTAGAATTTTCTTGGGGTGGGCCAGGGAGCATTATAGTCTGAGGGTTTTGCCCCTGGTTTTGTGGGGGCTGGGGTGTGCCCCTGTAGATGTTTCCCTGCATCATATATTCGTGCCCCTAGGGAACTGCATTTAAAAGGAGCCAGCAATCTCTTTTGATGTGCCCTGGTTTTCCACAATGGTGTTAAACAGTTACTCTGCCTCTTAGAGGTTGCATTCAAACTTCTCCCCAGGTTGTAATTAAAATGGTTTGTGAATTTGTAATCTCTTGCCCAGTGCTTACCTTTTCCACAATGGGGAAGAAACCAGGGTTTTTTTTTTTGTTTTGTTTTTGGTTTTTTTTGGTTTTTGGGCCACACCCATTTGACGCTCAGGGGTTACTCCTGGCTATGCGCTCAGAAGTCGCTCCTGGCTTGGGGGACCATATGGGACACCGGGGGATCGAACCGCGGTCCGTCCTAGGCTAGTGCTGGCAAGGCAGACACCTTACCTTTAGCGCCACCGCCCGGCCCCAGGGGTTTTTTTTAATGTGTTTTGTCCCTGGTGGATGGAAGGCATCATTCCCTTGGTAACCGTGAATAATTCAGCTCCTCCTTGTCCAGTGAAGGCAAAAATAGTGATTTGCAAGTTGAATTAGCATTATGGTAAGCCAAACTCTTTTCAAGAAATTCTCTTATCTCATCTTTTTTTGTTTGTTTGTTTGTTTGTTTTTGGTTTTTGGTTTTTGGGTCACACCCTGCAGCGCTCAGGGGTTACTCCTGGCTCCACGCTTAGAAATCGCTACTGGGGGCCGGAGAGGTGGCGCTAGAGGTAAGGTGTCTGCCTTGCAAGTGCCAGTCAAGGAAGAACCGCGGTTCGATTCCCTGGCGTCCCATATGGTCCCCCCAAGCCAGGGGCAATTTCTGAGCACTTAGCCAGGTGTAACCCCTGAGCATCTAATGGATGTGGCCCAATAAACCAAAAAAAAAAAAAAAGAAAAGAAAAGAAAAGAAAAGAAAAGAAAAGAAAAGAAAAGAAAAGAAAAGAAATTGATCCTGGCAGGCTCAGGATGGCAAGATTCTAACCAATGACCTTCTTCATAAAAGGCAATCGCCTTACCTCCATGCTATCTCTCTGGCTCCATCATCTCATCTCATCTTTGATTTGTAATTTCAGCGCATCTTTAAGCCTACCCACAAACTCTAAATATGATTCAAGGGAGCCTTGGATAATTTTTAAAAAGGTTCCTTGTGACAGAGAAACCCATAACTCTTAGGCCAAGTGAATTCCTTTTCTTTTCTTTTTTTTTTTTTTTTTTTTTTTGGTTTTTGGGCCACACCCGGGCGGTGCTCAGGGGTTACTCCTGGCTGTCTGCTCAGAAATATGGGACACGAGGCCTGGAGAGATAGCACAGCGGCGTTTGCCTTGCAAGCAGTCGATCTAGGACCAAAGGTGGTTGGTTCAAATCCCGGTGTCCCATATGGTCCCCCGTGCCTGCCAGGAGCTATTTCTGAGCAGACAGCCAGGAGTAACCCCTGAGCACCGCCGGGTGTGGCCCAAAAACCAAAATTTAAAAAAAAAAAAAAAGGCCGGGTAGGTGGCGCTGGAGGTAAGGTGTCTGCCTTGCAAGCGCTAGCCAAGGAAGGACCGCGGTTCGATCCCCCGGCGTCCCATATGGTCCCCCCAAGCCAGGGGCGATTTCTGAGCACATAGCCAGGAGTAACCCCTGAGCGTCAACGGGTGTGGCCCAAAAACCAAAAAAAAAAAAAAAAGAAAAAGAAATATGGGACACGGGGATTTGAACCAACCACCTTTGGTCCTGGATTGGCTGCTTGCAAGGCAAACGCCGCTGTGCTATCTCTCTGGGCCCGTGAATTCCTTTTCGAATGACCCCAATATTTACTGTGCCAGAGAAGGAGGGGGAAAAAAAGCACAAAACATTGCTTACTTTTTATATATTATTTTTTTACCTTCATTTATTATTATTATTATTATTATTATTTTTACTTACCTAACTATCTTTGGTCGATTTCTCTGTTTGGGTGTGGTTATTGAAGCTGTTGTCCCCAGTTATACCTATTTTTTTCTCTTCTTTTTTTTTCTTTCTTTACGGGCTATGTCATGTTTCTTATCTCAAGACCATGGCGGTTTTTTGTTTGTTTGTTTGTTTGTTTTTTGTGCATGTGTGGTGCTTACCATTATTGTTGGAGTCCTCACTGGATATTGGACACTTTTTTTTTGTACTGATGGAATGTTTCATCTTCTTTTTCTCCTTCACCCCTCCAATCGATGATAAGAGCCGCTAGAAGGACTCCGCCCACTTTCGGAGTATTAGACTTTTACCCCAGTTTACTAATTTTCTCTTCTTCAAACAAAACCACGCAAATTGAACTAGCTAGGCCTGCCTCCCAGTTAGAGGGAGAAATTAGGGAGGCACCTAGACCAATCAGGTGCAAGACTACTATGTAGTAGGATAGGTACATAGGGGACCACATATTCTAGCAGCCCTGGGGGTGAGGGAAGAGGATACGGGAGATAGGACAAAAACGGAGGTGTAGGGGCCGGGCGGTGGCGCTAAAGGTAAGGTGCCTGCCTTGCCTGTGCTAGCCTTGGACGGACCGCGGTTCGATCCCCCGGTGTCCCATATAGTCCCCCAAGCCAGGAGCAACTTCTGAGCGCATAGCCAGGAGTAACCCCTGAGCGTTACCGGGTGTGGCCCAAAAACCAAAAAAAAAAAACCTGAGGTGTAGGGAGGACAATTTGGTGATGGTAATCCCCCCTGATGTTATGTAAATATTTAACTAAAATATTATTGTCAACAATATGTAAAACAATATGATAAAAATAAAAATTATATTTAAAAAAAAAAAGGTTCTGGGGCCGGGCGGTGGCGCAAGAGGTAAGGTGCCTGCCTTGCCTGCGCTAGCCTTGGACGGACCGCGGTTCGATCCCCCGGCGTCCCATATGGTCCCCCAAGCCAGGAGCGACTTCTGAGCGCATAGCCAGGATTAACCCCTGAGCGTTACTGGGTGTGGCCCAAAAAACAAAAAACAAAAAAAAAAAAAAAAAGGTTCCTTGTACAAGTGTTCTTAGAATCCATTTTTTTCCATGAGGACAATACAGTATCTTTAATTATTTTTAAATTTCCTTTCGTAAAGCAGATTGCGTTTGAACATTTGCATATTGATTTTCTGCCATCAATAATTCATATGAGAGAATGACCCCTGCCACCCATTTTTTTTAGTTTCATTCACAAATTATGATTGTTTTTAATTCTCTATAAGAATGCACTATACACAATCTAATCCAGGAAGACTTTCTTCAGTAGTTTATCATCACCAATGATGATTTGCCTAGAAAATAGAAACCTTTACATCTAACTTGCCAGCTTTATATTTCTAAGCATTCTGACCCATTCCACCTAGGTCAGCTGTTCAACTGAAACCCAGTGTCTGTCTATGTGTGTACATGAGTGTATGTGTTGGCCACCTCAATGTCTGTGTCCATCTATAATATACATAATGTCTTTCTATGTTGTATATTATTCTCTCCCTGTTATATAGAACCTTTCCTTCCCCCACCCCACTTACCACTTTATAAATCCTTTTATAACCCTTCACTCTCACCCCCAATCTGTTATTTCTCCCTATTTAACCATTTTTACCTCAGTTCATAACTCCTCAGGAACCGGAATGTTCCCCTTACCCCAACCAGCTGCCAAACTGCTCCCAAAGTGAAAACACAAATTCCCAGCCTGCCTTGGCTCAGCCCCAAAAGAAGCTGCCACCAGTGCTACTGCTGATTTGTTCTCAGCAGCTCCTTTTCTCCTACTACCCTTCGCTATGGACTGTTGCTCACTATCAGATTCGGCTTTTGAGAAACTCCCCAGCTTGAGGACATCTCCTGACATGTGACTGACTGCTGGGAGCCGTTAGCTGTTTCTCAGACTCCGTAAGACCATGTTGCAGGCTGAAGCTGTGCTCTAGATTTTATTACCCACCCCCCCCAAGACTTTTCTTTTTTGTTTTTCGGTTTTTTGTTTGTTTGTTTTGGTTTTTTTTTTTTTTGGCTCACACCCAGTAGCACTCAGAGGTTACTCCTGGCTCTTCGCTCAGAAATTGCTCCTGGTTTTGGGGATCATATGGGATTCTGGGGATCGAACCCATGTCCATTCTGGGTCAGCCGCATTCAAGGCAAATTCTCGACCACTGTGCTACCACTTCAGCCCCCCTCAGACTATTTCATAAGATTTAATTTATATTTCCTTCATATATTTCTTTAGATGTATTTCTTTAATAGGTATAATTCATGTTGTCTATTTCCTTATGTAGAGGTAATTTTCCCCATTCCTTTTTTTTAATCTGTTTAGTAGGAAATTCTAGTAGATAAGTTATCTTGGAGTGTGAGTTAGAACCAGGTTTGGCTCATTATTTTTACCCCCATAAGCACCAGTAATATCATGTGGCATAGACACATTAAAATGGGAAATCTTACATATAGAAAGAAATTCTTATCAAATATGAATAAGAACTCATAAATTGGGTCCGGAGTGATAACACAGCGGTAGGGTGTTTGCCTAGCACACGGCTGACCCAGGACAGACCTGGATTGTACCCCCTGAATTGCGTCCCATATGGTCCCCTTGAGCCAGAAATAATTGATTTCTGAGTGCCAGGAGTAACCCCTGAGCATCACCAGGTGTGGCCCAAAATTTAAAAAAAAAAAAAAAAAAAAAAACCTGGGGCCGGGCAGTGGAGCTGGAGATAAGGTGCCTGCCTTGCCTGCGCTAGCCTAGGACGAACCGCGTTCGATCCCCCGGTGTTCCATATGGTCCCCCAAGAAGCCAGGAGCAACTTCTGAGCACATAGCCAGGAGTAACCCCTGAGCGTCACAGGGTGTGGCCCAAAAACCAAAAAAAAAAAAAAACCCTCATGAATTTTATATTGCAGGGAGGTGCCTTTTACTCTGAACATTTATCATAATGATCAGTTGATTGGACATCAGCCATTCACCCCAGAACCTTGTATTCCATCTTTGGACTGGCACAATTTTCTGTACCAGCACTAGGAATCAGACTTCTACAGGGAAGGCCTTAATGCTGCCCTGGCACCAAATTGCTCCAGAGTGGGTTCATATGACATCCTGATAATTTGGAAACAACTTGCCTTTCAGCACATGGTTACCTGCATTGCCACATAACAGTGAGATGATGCTCCTTGACATCCTGATTTCAACATAGGATCTGTGCAAAAAACAGGATCTCCAACTACAGAAACCTGACTGTGACAACTGTGATTGAGAAGAACTTTTACCAGAACCACAAAGAAAGACTTTGGAATTAGACAATTTAGTATGCCCAAAGCCTGTAGTTGGTCTTATGACATGATGCTTCATGGGCAGGGTCTCCCCACTTTTAGGCCAAACGTTTTTCCTTTCTATTTTTTCCATCTTTTGCTGAGCCTATGAAACCGCACGCACGCACGCACGCACGCACACACACACACACACACACACACACACACACACACACTAATTTTTCTTTTCTTTTTTTAATTTCTTATCTTTTTGGGGAGGGTGGGTCATACCTGGTGGTGCTCAGGGGTTATTCCTGGCTCTGCTCTCAGAAATCGCTCCTGACAGGTTCAGGGGACCATATGGAATGCTGGGAATCAAACCCAGGTTCATGTGGGCCACATGCAATGAAAACGCCCTACTGCTGTGCTATCATTCCAGTCCCTATTATCATTTTTTTAATCTTTATTTAAGCACCATGATTACAAGCATGATTGTAGTTAGGTGTTTTTTATCCTTTAAACGGGGGCTCCCACCTTTTTCACAGAACCTTGGGACACGAATTACTTTGTTTTACCACATATTTCAGCATTTTTTTTATTAAATAAAGGAAAAAGGAAAAAGGAAAGGCTGGGGACCAGGGACCAAGTGATCTCAGATGCATTAACGGAGAAAAATAAGAACAGAATTAAGGGGCCAGAGGGATAGCACAGCAGTAAAGCGGTTTGCCTAGAATGAGGACAACACAGGACTGGTGGTGTTCAAATCCAACATCCCATATGGTCCCCTGCACCAGACAGGAATGACTTCTGAGCGCAGAGCCAGAAATAACCGCTGAGTGCCACCAGGTATGAGCCCCCCCCCCAAAAAAAAAAAAGAACAAACTAAATAGCCAAGCCAAAGTCAATGACAATAGAAATCAAGAGACCTAAACTTTAACAATGTAACCTTAAATGGGCCTTTTATACTGGCAAGCCAAGGATGGTGGTATAGGGTTCACTCTGGGTTCATTGGTGGAGGAAAGTCAACGTGGTGGTGGGAATGGCCCTGACTCACTGTATATCTGAAATTCAACTATGAAGGACTTTGTAGGTCACAATAGTTTCAATAAAATTAAAAAAAAATTTTTTTTTGGTTTTTCAGCCACACCCAGTGACGCTCCTGGCTATGTGCTCAGAAATCGCTCTTGGCTTGGGGACCATATGGGAAGCCGGGTGATAGAACTGCAGTCCGTTCTATGGTAGCATGTTCAAGGCAGAGAAGCCTTAAGGGTTGTGCCTCCGTTTCAGCCCCAAAATAAAAAATTTTAAAACGTTTTTATTTACATCACCCTTCCCCATAATAAGAGTCTACCTATAGCTCTTACCTGACCCTGAGTTCCAAATACAGACATTGAGCAAAACCGGCCACCACTTGGAAAGTCATAGGATCAGTTGAAAGTTTCTTTTTTTTTTTTATAATTTTATTGTGATCAAAAAGTGAATAACAAATCTTTCAGACTAATCTTTATGGTACATAGTGACAATGAATCAGGGCCAAGAACAAATATTTTTGAAATAAAATTAACACACTAATAACTGCTGCTAAATTCTACATTTTTTTAATAATAATTTTTATTTTGACCAAAGTGGATTACATATCTTTCACAGTAATATTTTAGGTACATATTAACATTGAATCAGGGGATTCCTATCACCAAAGTTGTCCTCCCTCCACCCCCGTTCCCAGCTTGCATCCCTTATCCCCCTCCTACACCCCCCGGGTTGCTAGTATAAGTGGTCCCCTCTGTGTCTAGCTTGTTGTAGATTGGGTATCGATTCTTTTGTCATTGGCTTTGGATTTGGTGTTTAAGTTTGATCATATTTATTACTGCTTAGTGATCACACAACTGTTTGGTCTTGTTACCCTCAATTATTTCCCCCCAATTTGAGAGGCAGAGCAAGATGGTTCAAGTTATGTGGTTCTGATTGAAGAGAAAAGCAATAAAATGGGGTAAAAATCAAGCAAGTCGAAAATGGGCAGAGTCCTTAGAGGCTCTCAACATCAGTTTGAGAGAAGAAAGGGAAAAAGGAAGAGAAACACCACAGCAATACAAAAAGAAAAATCAAACAAAAAATCCAATGAGCACTACAGCAATAAAGACAGGTACCGCATAATAACCACGGTCCTGAAATAAAAACAAAATGGAGCGCAAAAGAAAAAAAAATGAAAACAACAACAATAACAAAACCAAAGACCAACAAATATAGATAAATAAAATAAATATTTTGTGCTACTTTTTTTTCCGCATAGGCACAGTAAATATTGGGGAAATTAGGGAATTCCCTTGGCCTAAGAGATACAGGGTTTCTCCACCCTTGAAGTATACTGTCACGGAATAACTACAGACTCCTTGCATGTTCATTTACCCTAGATCCTTTTGTGGTGTATGGAAGACATCTGGTCCGTCATTGGTGATAAAATCAGACCTCTGTATCTAGAGATCTTGGTATCTGCACAGGTCAAGAAATGGAGCTTCGGGGCCGGAGGAGATAGCATGGGAGGATAAGGCGTTTGCCTTTCATGCAGGAGGTCATCGGTTTGAAATCCGGCGCCCCATATGGTCCCCCCGTGCCTGCCAGGAGCAATTTCTGAGCCTGGGAGCCCAGGAATAAACCTCTGAGCACTGCCGGGTGTGAACCCAAAAACCACAGAAAAGAAAAAAAAAAAAAAAAAAAAAAAAAAAAAAAAAAAAAAAAAAAAAATGGAGCTTCTTAGTCTTTCTTCACGGTTTTAGAAGTTCTCTTCCTTCACTGTCGTTTTAATCAGTCTTCTGTAGTTGGTGTGGTCTTGGTCATTGCTCTGATCCTAGGATGAAGCCTGGGATAGCATCTTTCGTTAAGTTTCCAGAAGACCAGTTCAGTTGCAGTTGTCTCAGTCAGACCTTTGTAATTAGAGATCTTGGTTGTACAGATCGTAGGTCAAACCCTAGACTAGGGCTTTTTTGTTGGACCCAGGATACGTACTGCCAAGTCATGGCTGTCACAGTCAAATGACTGATAGTTTTTCAGACCTCTTATCTAACTAGGGTGGTCTACAAATGGAAAGCGCGAGCAAAAGACTGAAGCAATAGCACACATGCCTTGCAAGTGCCTGATCCAGGTGGGGTGTGTGTGTGTGTGTGTGTGAGAGAGAGAGGGGTGGGGGAGAGAGAAGAGGAGAGGAGGAGGGAGGAGGAGGAGGAGGAGGAGGAGGAGGAGGAGGAGGAGGAGAGAAAGAAAAGAAGGAAGAGGAGGGAAGAGGAAGAGAAGGAGGAAGAGGAGGAGAAAGAAAAGAAGGAAGAGGGAGGAAGAGGAAGAGAAGGAGGAGGAAGGAGGAGGAGGAGGAGGAGGAGGAGGAAGAAGAAGAAGAAGAAGAAGAAGAAGAGAAGAAGAAGAAGAAGAAGAAGAAGAAGAAGAGAAGAAGAAGAAGAAGAAGAAGAAGAAGAAGAAGAAGAAGAAGAAAGGAGAGAAGAGAGGAGAGAGGGAGAGAGAAGAGAGAAGAGAGAAGAGAGGAGACGAGACGGGAAAAGAGGGAGAGAAAAAAGAAAGAGGGAGGAGCGAGGAGAGCGAGTGAGACGAGAGAGAAACGCGCGCCAACCCAGCCATCAATCAGGTCCCCGCCGCGCGGTCGCTCCCGCCGCGATGCCTTCTCCGGGACTTGTAGTCCTCCGGGCCGAACTCGCCGTCCCGGCAGGCCCCGCGGCGCTCAGGGTTACGTGGCAACGACCGACTGCGGCTGCGCGGCAGGTGTGGGAAGATGGCGGTGGCGGTGCGGAGCGTCCGGCCCGCGGCCGGCTTGGCCCGGCTGGTGCGCGCTCTGGCGCTGCTGTGCTGCTTCGCGGCCCGCGGGAACGCGCTGTACTTCCACATCGGGGAGACGGAGAAGAAGTGCTTTATCGAGGAGATTCCGGATGAGACCATGGTCATCGGTATGGGCGCCGGGGGAGACGGGCCGTGGCGGCGGGGCGGGCTGGCCGGTGTGGTCCCGCAGCTCTGGCGCCCCTGACCGCTGCTGCGTGCTTCCCTGCAGGGAACTACCGCACGCAGCTGTACGACAAGCAGCGCGAGGAGTACCAGCCGGCCACCCCCGGGCTGGGGATGTTCGTGGAGGTGAAGGACCCGGAGGACAAGGTGAGCCCCCGGCGCCGAGCGTCTGTCTGCAAGCGCGTTCCGGCCTGCCAAGTGTCGGTTCCGGTTCCGCATCTTCTCCCCTGGCTGCTTTGCTGTGGCTCGGATGAGCTACCTGGGCCGATCGTTTGCGGTGCTTTGGGCACCTCTGAGATTGGGTTATCTCGTCTTCCTTTATTGTTTGTATGCTTTTGGGCTTGGAGGCGATGCTCATGGTTTACTCCTGCCTCTGCACTCAGGAATCCGCTCCTGCCTGGGCTCGGAGGATCAAATGGGATGCTGGGAATCGAACCCAGGTCAGCCGCTTGCAAGGCCCGATCCCAAGGAGCAGCTTTTTAACTTTTGGCAGTTTAAGATTTCGGAATATAATCCAGATCCTGTAGCTGTCACCATGTACTTCAAATTTAAAATCACACTGGGACCAGAAATAATACTTTGGGGGGACACAGATATAGCACAGCCGTAGGGCGTTTGCCTTGCAAGCGGCCGACCCAGGAGGAATGGTGGTTCGAATTCCGGCATCCCATATGGTCCCCCGTGCCTGCCAGGAGCAATTTCTGAAAAGAGAGCCAGGAGTAACCCTTGAGCGCCGCCGGGTGTGGCCCAAAAACCAAAGGAAAAAAGAGGAAATAATACTTTGGGCCTTGCATGTGCACTCAGGGATCACCTGAAGTGTTTCCTGAAAAGTTCAAAGCCGGGAGTAAGCATTGCTGGTTGTGGCCCCAAAACAAACAAAACAGTTGTTTTTAATCACACTATTGTCCAGGAGGGAATTTGGACCAGAGGACATATTTATGGTTTAGATTCTGGGCACTGTTTGGTCCCCCTGACCAGCACCTGGAGTGACACTGGAGCTGGAGCAGCTCTTAAAATACAAGATTGGGAACCAGAGCCATAGTACAGTCCCTAGGGTGCTTGTCTTGCACTAGGCTGACCAGCTTCAATTATTGTCACCCTTTATGGTTCCCTGAGCACTTCCAGGAGTGATTTCTGAGAGTGCAGAGCCAGGAATAAGCCCTGAGTTTTAGGTGTGATCCTAAAACTAAACAAAAACTTAAGATCTGGAACCAAGCCAGTAACAATGACCTGCCTGGTATTGGACCCTCCCAGGTGGGGAAAGGGATGGGGCCAGCCTTCAGCAGAAATGGCTTCCCAGCTAAGAGGCTGTGTAGACATTTACAGAAGTGAGGCTGGAAGGAACAGTATAGACATGTAGCAGCTTAGACTGGAACGTGGTATATATTAAGAAGTAGGAGGCACGGGGTTGGGGAAGAATTTTGAGTTGGTAATTGAGAGCATGATGGGTCAAGTCCTGTTTGGGTGGAGTCAGTGAAGTGCCTGGGAGGCACAAGGGAACAGCTGAGAATGGTGGGCAACAGAAAGGACCTCAGTCAGGACAATAAGCCATCATTGGACTTAGGTTGGGGTTGGAAACAATAAGGAAGCATGAGTAGGAGCTGGGGTTGCAGGTAAGATGGGATGGTCCCATAAACCAAAGCAGGCTGTTACAAGACTTGAAGACTTCGGGGACCAGATTGAAAGAGCACAAGGTAGGGTATTTACATTGAATGCAGCTGACCGGGGTTCAATCCCAAACCCTTTATGGTCCCCCAAGCACTGCCAGGAGTAAGCCCTGACTATCACCTGGTATGACCCTAAAATAACATTCAGCTCCAGATTTTTTTTTTTTTTTTTTTTTTTTTTGCTTCTTTGGGCCACACTCGATGATGCTCAGGGGTTACGCCTAGCTATGTTCCAGGAAATTGCTCCTGGGGGGCCAGAGAGATAGCATGGAGGTTTGCCTTGCAGAAGGTCGGTGGTTTGAATCCCGGCATCCCATATGGTCCCCTAAGCCTGCCAGGAGCGATTTCTGAGCATAGAGCCAGGAGTAACCCCTGAGCGCTGCTGGGTGTGACCCAAAAACCAAAAAAGAAAAAAAGAAAAGAAAAAAGAAATAGCTCCTGGCTTGGGGGACCATATGGGTCACCAGGGAATCGAACCGCAGTTGGTCTGTCCCAGCTCTATACTTTTTTTTTTTTTTTTTTTTTTTTTTTGGGCCACACCCGTTTGACGCTCAGGGGTTACTCCTGGCTATGCGCTCAGAAATCGCCCCTGGCTTGGGGGGACCATATGGGACACCGGGGGATTCGAACCGAGGTCCTTCCTTGGCTAGCGCTTGCAAGGCAGACACCTTACCTCCAGCGCCACCTACCCGGCCCCTCAGCTCTATACTTTTGAGGTCTTTCCTCACCTTAGCCTGTGGCTCTGTGACTGCAGAGACAGCGAGAGCCTTTGCTGGTCCCCTTGCAGACTCCCCATCCCTGGCTACTTACAGGCCCCTCTTCACAGGTCATCCTGGCCCGGCAGTACGGCTCCGAAGGCCGCTTCACCTTCACCTCCCACACCCCTGGCGAGCACCAGATCTGCCTGCACTCCAACTCCACCAAGTTCTCACTCTTCGCTGGAGGCATGCTGGTAAGCGGTCCCTGTGTTGTCCTTCTCTGTCTGGGTGGGCACTGGGCACAGATTAGGATCTGGAATCATAGTACAGTCGGGGGGGGGGGGCTCTTTTGTATAACCCAGCACCCCATATTGTTTCCTGAGCACAACCAGGAGTGATTTCTGAGTGTATAGCCAAGAGTGTGGCTCACACACAAAAAAAAAAAAAAAGATTAAAGAAAAAAATAGGGCAGGCGATTTAGAGTTCAGAGTACACTGGGAAAGTGTAAACTGGTGAGAGCACTTGCCTTATACATGGCCAACATGGGTTTGATCTCTGGCATCACTTATGGTTCCCCGAGCACTGCCAGGTATGACCCCCAAAATGTTAAAAATGGACCATTTTAGGGATGGAACAGCAGGTAGAGTGCATGGCCAACCCAGGTTTGATCCCATACAGTCTCAAGCTCACCAAGAAGAATTCCAGAGTGGCATTAGGTGTGGATCGAGTGGTTCCTAGGGCCCAGGGGTGGGTATGAGGTATGCATGAGCTGCCAGGGATCACACTCAGGAATTCAAGTCCCTTTTATGTCCTTCCAAATCGAAGTTCATGTTGCAGTGCTCAAGTCAGTTCTGATGGCCATCATTTCTCTCCGGGTCTCATGAGAAAGCAAAACAGAGCTCCAAAATTTGGGTTTGTTTGATGGGTATGTTTGTTTGATGGTGTGTGGATATATGTGTTCATATCCAGTGGTGCTCAGAGTTTGTTTCTGGATGTATCTGCTCAGCAGTGAACTCTGGCAGTGTTCAGAGATTCAAGCCAGGGCCATAGCTGTTTTAGCCACATCCAAGACAATTGTTTTATCCCCTGACCTATATCTGGCTTCCAGTTTTGGTTAATATTTTTTGTCTGATTTTGTTTTGGGGCCACACCTGGCAACTGTCAGGGCTTAATCATGGCTCTCACTCATGGATCACTCCTTCCAGGTTTGGGGGAACCCTATGGATGCCATGGATTGAAACCAAGTTGGCCATGGGCAAGGCAAATACCCTTCTCACTATATTATTGCTCTGGTCCCAGTTGATATTTTTTGAACACCTACTCTCAGCTCAGTGCTTGGGGTTTCAGTCCTAGCTCTGCTTGCAGGGGACTATGTTGTGTGGGCAATCAAGTTGCTGCCTCTTGCTGTGCACTCCAGCCCACTGGGCTTACAAGATTATCCGTGATCCACTGGATCTCCTTTGTCTCTGCAGCGCGTCCATCTAAGTATCCAGGTGGGTGAGCACGCCAATGACTACGCAGAAATTGCCGCCAAGGACAAGCTAAGTGAACTGCAACTGCGTGTGCGACAGCTTGTAGAGCAAGTGGAACAGATCCAGAAAGAGCAGAACTACCAGCGAGTAAGAAGTTGGGGGGAGTAGGGCATGGAGGGATGCATGACATAGTCTTACCAGGAGCTGACACTTATGTATCCAGTTCAGGCTGAAGGCCAGCTAAGGAACTATCTGTGACACCCTGCCCCCCGTTAGTTGAAGGGGGCAGAAGCAATAGAGCAAGTAGGGGACATATCCTCTGAGGTTATAGCCCCTCAAGATGTTGGAGCACTGCTGGCACCCCAGCAAATACCAATACCAATAAAGGAAAAGGTGGAGAGGGGCTGCAGCAATAGTACAGCAGGGAGGACAGTCACCTGGCACATGGCTTGCCCAGGTTCAACCCCTGGTATCCTATATGGGGTATACATACAGGAATTGGTCCTGGCAGTGATCAAGTGACCATATGGGATGTCAGGGATCAAATCCAGTTTGGCCACATGTGAGGCAAGCACCCTACCTGCTGTACTTACTGGTCCATCTCCTGTTTTAAAATTTTTATGTACTTTATTTTTTGTTTTTGTTTTTGTTTTTGGGCCACACCCAGCGGTGCTCAGGGGTTACTCCTGGCTGTCTGCTCAGAAATAGCTCCTGGCAGGCACGGGGGACCATATGGGACACCAGATTCGAACCAACCACCTTAGGTCCTGGATCAGCTACTTGCAAGGCAAACACCGCTGTGCTATCTCTCCAGGCCCAAAATTTTTATGTGGGGCCTGAGAGATAGCATGGAGGTAAGGCGTTTGCCTTTCATGCAGAAGGTCATCGGTTCGAATCCCGGCATCCCATATGGTCCCCCGTGCCTGCCAGGAGCAATTTTTGAGCATGGAGCCAGGAGTGATCCCTGAGCACTACCAGGTGTGACCACAAAAAAAAAAAAAAATTTATGTACTTTATTTCTGTGGGGCTGCAGATCACTTTTGCCAGCGATCAAAACTAGGCCTCCCACATGGAAAGTACATGTTTCACTCATCAAGCTTGCCCCCAACTATAAATGTCAGCTCTTACGAGTGACACAAAGTGCCCCTCATCTGCCTGGCTAGAGCCCCTGGGTCACCAATTTGCAGCCTGTAACCTCAATTTCCATGCAGTACTTTGGGGAGAAATGGGCAGCAGGTTCAGAGCACTTCAGAGTGCTCCTGAGACACAGGGTGGAAGCAATATTTGCCACATTCGTGTGTGTGTGTGTGTGTGTGTGTGTGTGTGTGTGTGAGATGAGACACAGGGTGGAAGCAGTATTTGCCACATTTGTGTGTGAGTGATGAGACACAGGGTGGAAGCAGTATTTGCCACATTCCTCTGTGTGTGTGTGTGTGTGTGTGTGTGTGTGTGTGTGTGTGTGTGTGTGTGTGTGTTGCTTTGTTTTTGTTTTGTTGTTTGTTTTTTTGTTTTTGGGTCACACCCGGCGTTGCTCAGGGGTGACTCCTGGCTGTCTGCTCAGAAATAGCTCCTGACAGGCACGGGACACCGGGTTTCGAACCAACCACCTTTGGTCCTGGATCGGCTGCTTGCAAGGCAAAAGCCGCTGTGCTATCTCTCCGGGCCCGTGTGTTTTGCTTTTGAGTCACATCCAGCAGTGCTCGGGTTACTCCTGGCTCTGCCCTCAGAAATCGCTCCTGGCAGGCACGAGGGACCATATGGGATGCTGGGATTCGAATCACCATCCACCCTGGATCAGCTGCGTGCAAGGCAAATGCCCTACCGCTGTGCTATCCAGCCCCAATTCCCAAATTTTTTTTGAGAGTTGAAGCCAAGCCCAACAACGTTCAGGGCTTGTCCCTAGTTCTACACTCGTGTAATGTTTAGGGAAGCATAGGTAGTGCAGGCATTAGACTGTGTGACCTGCAGGTAAAGCTACCACCTTGCAGCTGGAACAATAGTACAGTGGGGAGGGCTCTCACCTTGCATGTGGCTGACCCGGGTTCAATCCCTAGCACTCCATATGGTTCCCTGAGCCCTGCAGGAGTAATTCCTGAACACAGAGCCAGGAGTAAACTCTTGAGCATCGCCAGGTGTGGCATAAAAGGGGGGACATCTTTCCCTCGTGGTCCCCAAATTTTCTAGAAGGGCTGTACCTGACAGATGAACAAGCAGGAAGAGAAAGGCACAGGCTCAGTGGAGGTTTTCCATGCACAAGTCCCACTGGGTTCCCCAACCACCACTGGGAGTGTCCACTCCAAAAACAAGGCTGGGTGAGCTGGAATGATACTAGGTAGGATACTTTGCTTGTATGCAGCCTACCTGTGTTTGGTCCCTTGAGCCCCTCCAGGATGATCTCTAAGCATAAAGCCAGGAGTAAGTATAGCCAGATTTGTGGCCCAAAACACAAACAGCAAGGAAAATTAAAAACAAAACAAAACAGGGAGATTGGAGTGGATAGGGAGTTTGTAGCTGCCCTGGGTTCAATCTCTAGCATCCCATATGGTCCCCCAGACTCCTCTAGTGATTTTTCTGAGCTCTACTAGATTTGGCTTTAAAAAAAAAAAATAGGGCCCAGAGAGATAGCACAGCGGCGTTTGCCTTGCAAGCAGCCGATCCAGGACCAAAGGTGGTTGGTTCAAATCCCGGTGTCCCATATGGTCCCCCGTGCCTGCCAGGAGCTATTTCTGAGCAGACAGCCAGGAGTAACCCCTGAGCACCGCCGGGTGTGGCCCAAAAACCAAAAAAAGAAAAAAAGAAATAGATTGGGAGCTGGAGCAATAGCACAGCAATAGGGCGTTTGCCTTGCCAACCCAGGACAGATCTGGGTTCAATCCCTGGTATCCCATATGGTCCCACAAGCCTGCCAGGAGCGATTTCTAAGCACAGAGCCAGAAGTAACCTGAGTGCCGACAGGTGTGGGCCCCCCTCAAAAAAGACTGGGGGGATATGATCTTTTCCCTAGGGCAATCAGGATCCCTGTGGCAGGTGGCCCTTGGCTGCCCCTAGCCTCAGCTGTTCTGTGGATCCACCCCATCCTCCTCTGTCCTTTCCTGCAGTGGCGAGAAGAGCGCTTCCGTCAGACCAGTGAGAGCACCAACCAGCGGGTGCTGTGGTGGTCCATCCTGCAGACCCTCATCCTCGTGGCCATTGGCGTGTGGCAGATGCGACACCTCAAGAGCTTCTTCGAAGCCAAGAAGCTGGTGTAGGCACCGCTGGCCTCTGGCCATCTGTGCTTTCAGGGAGGAAGAATCTCCAGAACTGTTGTTTGGCAGGAGGGCTGATTACTAGCTATGAGGCTGGGGGGGAGGGGAGCGAGTGCCCCTGGCTTTTACTTACCAGTGACAGGACACAAGCCGATCCTCCCCAGGGCCCCAAGCTCTTTGCCATGATCAACCAGACCAGCTGGAGCTGTGGGGTGCATCTTTAGCCCTCCCATCCCCAGAACCACAGTGTTACCTAGTCAGGGTGTGCCAAGTTGGGAGGTTGGGTTGGATAGCAGTTCTGTCATTCTTTGGTCTTCCTTTACAAATTTGGGGTTGGGAACAGATTGGGGTATGGCTGTCATTCCCCACATCCTGGCACTTCACTGTTCCCTCTGGTTTTTACACCCAACATGCTGATTTTGGGAGGGGTGCAGGATGTAGCCTCTTTCCCAGGTTGTCCTTTCTGGGGCATGAACCAGATATGGCCAAGAAGAGACCTTGGTGCTGTGGGGGATGGGATCTGCGGAATCTTCGTTACTGATTTCATTTTCAATAAGTCTCAGTTTGTTACATCAGTTTCCCAATAAAATGAATGAACTTCTGATCCTGGAGTGCTGCTGGCTGTTACTGAAGGGAGCGGGGACAGTGTATGAGGTCCTCTGTAGCCTTGGCCCCTTATTGAACAGATGACCCAAGGCCAGAGTCTCTGAGGGTAAAAGGCCCACATCACCCTGTTTGCTCTGTGCTCATCTTCTGAGGAATAAAGCACCTGTTTCCCTCAGGAAGGCATGGAGGGATTCTACAAGCAAGCAGTGCTGGACTGGGGAAAGTCACAAATCCTTGGGTGATGCTACCAGAAGGATGCTGAGAGGCTTTGAGCGATTAGAAGCTGGGCAGGACTGTGGGGAAGGCAGAAAATGGAGGGCTGGAGATACTATCTCTGGCACCAAGAGTTCTACAATCTTATAACCCCCACTAATTGCCACCCCAGTCTTAATGGTAGAACGGTCTCTCAGAAGTGTTTGCCTCGAAGCCAAGCGATAGCACTTCCCTAGGGCGTTTGCCTTGCACGGGGCCAACACAGGATGGGCCCCAGTTCCATTCCCGGCTTCCCAATTGGTCCCCCAAGCCTACCAGGAGAAACCCGAGTGCCGCCAGGTGTGGCCCCAAAACCAAGAAAAACAAAAGAATTCTCTGCTGCAAGGGCTGGAGCAATGGTACTTCAGATAGGACTCTCTAGCACGCGGCCTTCCCAGGTTCTGTCCCCAACACCGGACTCCGGACCCAAACCCAAAAGAACTGAATTCCTAAGTGCAGAGCATCGGGAGAACCCATCTGGAGTCCGGAAGCGGAACCTTAAAGCCAGGAACTGAAGGCCAGCCCGGAACCGAAGCCCGAAGGACCGAGGCGTGGCCCGCCAGGACCTGAGCGGCCGCGTAGGAGCTCGGAGCGGAATCCCGACGGACCGGGGCTGGGGCGTCCGGCCCCGGGGTAGCGGGCGGGAGGCGGAGGCGCCGCGTAGGCCGGGAGGCCGGGCCGCCTGGCGGCGAGTGCCACCCCATGCGCCGCCGCCGCCGCCCCCGCGATGTTCCCCTCCCGGAGGAAAGCTGCCGCGCTGCCCTGGGAGGACGGCAGGTGAGCGGCGCCGAGCCGGGCGGGGCTGATCGTTGCCCGTAGGCCTGGGACCGCCGGGCTCTCCCCTCCCTGCCCTTTGCGAGCCAGTGCCCGGCGCTGACCTCTCTGGGCCTGGCCTGGCCTGTCGCTCTGGACCCCCTCTGCGGACCCCGCTAACCTGTCCCGGTTCCGTTTCTGGGACCCGAAGAACTCCCCCGCCTGCAGCTCTGGCCTCATTTCTGATCGGTTGTGCTCAGAGGACCCAGCTCAGCTCCGAGTGGTGTTGGGTGTGCTGCCCCCCGACTTCCACGAAGCGGGGGACCTGGCCCGCCTCCCACTCTTCAGCCCCGAGACATGCCCCAGAAGCCTTTCCCTCCAGAACACGAACACGAAACTGTAGGTCTCTGTGCTTGCTAGACTTCTCAACTTTCTCATATAGAGTGGGCATTCCTCCTTCGTCAGGAGGGATTTTTCTGGTTGGGGTTCTGGAGAGCACCGTATTGTGGAGCCTGCCTAGGCAGCGATTTTTCTGAATAGCCTTTTAAGAGTGCACATAATCTTTCTGATCTTAACTTTCCCCTATGAGAAATGGGGTATTCTGCAGTGCGGTGTGAGGATGACATCGTATATCATCTCCAAAGCAATGCTGAGAGGGCCCAGAGACCATAGGGCCAATCTTAGCAGTGTTGAGGCGGCCAAGATGGGGGCTTTGGGACCGAGAGATACAGGAGGTAGGTAGGACGTTGGCCTTACACGGGGCTGAGCTGGATTTAATCCGCTACATCCCCTATGGTCTCCTGAGTCCTGTCAGGAGTGACCTGGAATAACCCCTGAATATTGCTAAGTGGGGCTCAAAAGCAAACAAACAAACAAAAAAATGTACATGGTCCGCTGTGCCCCCAGGAGGGATCCTGAGCACAAAGCAGAACCTCTTAGCATTGTTAGGTGTGATTGATTCCATTCCCTCCTTTCCTCACCCAGCAAAGGAAAAAAAAAATTATGTGGGCCTTGGGGATTCAAACTCAGCATCAAATATGATGCTGTTCTCCAATTCTTTTAATTATTTCCACCTTTACTTCTGGGACACACATCTAACACTGCTTAAGGTTACTCAGGACTTTGCTTAGGAAGCCACACCAGGATTAGCTTTTTGTTTTGTTTTATTTTGTATCACACCCATTGGTGGTCAGGACTTACTCCTAACACTCAAGAGATTACAGCTGGTAGGCATTGGGGTACCAGATCACTATATTATCACTCTGGCCCCAGAGATCGTCTCTTTGCAAGGTAAAACTGCCCCTTTTCTTTGTTTTTGTCTTTTGTCTTATTTGAGCCACACCTGGCTGTTCTCTGGATTTCTCCTGGCTCAGAGCTTCAAGGCTCACTTTTGGTGGTGCTCAGAAAATTATCATATGTAGTGCCAGGGATCAAACCTTGATCAGTCGTATGCAAGGCCTACCTGCTGTACTATTGCTCTGGCCTTGCATAATTGTCTTAACTCTTGTTTTTGTTTGTTTTTGGGCCACACCCGGTGACGCTCAGGGGTTACTCCTGGCTTTGCACCCAGAAATCGCTCCTGGCTTGGGGGACCATATGGGACACGGGGGATCGAACTGCGATCAGTCCTAGGCTAGCATGGGCAAGCCTTATTGCTTGCGCCACCTCTCTGGACCCATCTTAACTCTTGTAATTTCCTATGTTTCCTTCTCAGCCCATTTATAAGTGAAACAACTCGGGGCTGTGAGTGGAGCAGCTGAGTCTTGGTGCTGGTTAGGGAAGCGATAAAAGGTGGAGGGGAGGTGGCGCTAGAGGTAAGGTGTCTGCCTTGCAAGCGCTAGCGTAGGACAGACCGAGGTTCGATCACCCGCCGTCCCATATGGTCCCCCCAAGCCAGGGGCAATTTCTGAGCGCATAGCCAGGAGTAACCCCTGAGCATCAAACGGGTGTGGCCCAAAAACCAAAAAAAAAAAAAAAAAAAAGGTGACGGAAATGAATTTCCATTTCCTGACCCTTTTCCAGAACCTTTGGAACATATAATAGGTATCAATTGATGTCAATCCCTGGTTTGGACACAGGTACAAAAAGATCCCTGAAACAGAGTCAGGCTCACGTGGCAGTTGTGATTGCTGCCTCTATAACTAATATAACTAGTTTTGATTTTGCCTTTTCACACACACTTGGGCACAGATTAAAGGGCCCACAAGCCTCTCTTACCTGCTCCTCCCAGCCCAGCCATCCTGGGCCTGCAGGCATGGAATTGGCTATCAGAGGGCGCCAGGTACAACTATCTAGTGTACTGCCCTGCCTCCCAAATTTAGTCACCTGCATAGTTGCCAGGCTTTTTTTTTTTTTCCCCATGGTATTTTGGAGCCACAACAGGTGATGCTAAGGGGTTACTCCTGGCTTTGCACTCAGGAATCTCTCCTGAGCAGTTCTTGGGGACCCATTGGGTACCAGCAATCGAACCCGCAGTGGCCACAGGCAAGGCAAGAGCCTTCCTTGCTGTATTCTCATCTGGTATTTGTTTGAGGTGTGTGTGTGTGTGTGTGTGTGTGTGTGTGTGTGTGTGTGTGTGTGTGTGTGTGTGTCTTTTCTAATTTTTTACCAAGTTGCTTAGAGTATAGTCATTACAGGCATTAAGTTCCAACATCATTCCCACCATCAGTGTGACCTTCTCTTCACCAGTGTCCCCAATTTCCCACCACCTTATCATGTTCCTTTATAGGCACAGATTGTCTTCATATTGCTTGTTATAACACAAAGCCAAGTAGGATTATCAAAACTGAAATCAGCACAGGTTAATTTGAAATTATTGTTCTGTCTACGGTGATACTAACGTCAGTTTCTAAGGATTTATTGGGCTGTGTGATTGGTGCTAGTTGGTAGATTACTATGTAACTCCCATCAGCCTTCTTGCAATCCTTTTGGGATGACACTACTATGAAATATTGAGGTGTCATGTGACCTAAAGCAGTGGCACAGTCCAGAATTTATAGATCTGAAACAAATAAGGTGGCTTAGCAGGTGATAAGGTGAAGACACAGAGCAGGGCTCCGTTCTGTTGGAGAGTGTTGAGATGGCGCTGGGTTGCTATAGTTCAAGGGGAATCTGTCCCTATTACTTTTGAGAAGGTCACAGAGGGATTAGCCCAGACCAGACTATTAGGAAGTATCAGCGGCTTTTATTTTCTTTTGGAGCTTTGGTGGAGGAGCCAGATTTGGAGACGCCTTAGATCTCAACATGCAAGTGCCCTGGGAAACATCCTCCTAGTAGGAAGGGGAAGTTGGTCCAAAGGACCATGTGTGACCATGAGTCGCATTCAATGCTTTTTCCCTCCAAGGCGGTCTTTTTCCGCCAGCACTGCTCCGAAAGCCCCATCACGCCCCTGCAAAGAGGCCAGAGGGAGAGAGAGAGTTTGCAGAGCATCTAGTCTCCCCCGACCATTTTGGGGATTGAGCCCTGGTCCTCCGGTGCCAGCTCTGGACCCTGGGGGGGTAAGTAGACACCTCACCTGCCTCTTGGTGTGGCTCTGGCTGCTGGCTTGTAATCAGGCCCTGATGCTTTTGAGAGACAGATTCCATCTGGCTCTAGTGTGTGATGTAATGCATGCCACATGCCAGCTGCTTGGTCCTTGTAGCTAACTTGCAAGCCCTGTATTGCTTAACAATCGGTAGATCCCCATTTGGAGAGAAGAAAAGGAGAGCAGGAGCTCAGACTGTAAAGGGCTGGAGAGATAGTACAGTGGGCAGGACACTTGCATTGCAGTGCTGATGCAGGTTCCATCTTGGTACCTCCAACTCACCAGGAATGATCCTGAAGTACAAAACCAGAAGTTACCCCACTTCCCCAAAGAAAATATCAAAAGCAGAACCCAGAAGAGTAGTAGCTCTAGATTTGGGCATGTTTTGGCTCCAGCCACATACAAGGCAAACACTCACAGCTGTGCTAGCACTCAGGCCCTTCCAATGAGGAGCTGTGGCTCTGGGTTAGCTGGTTGTGACTTCAGCATTAAAGGAACCAAAAGGGAGATGTCCTCAGACTCACACTGCAGACACACAGGAAAGGGCTGCAGGAGGAGGAAGGGGACATGGGGGTGAGGCAGATGACATTACTGGTCACTCAGACCAAAGAATTATCTGTCTTGTCAACAAACAGAAGCAGCTCAGCTTTCTGGAGGAGTTTTCCCAAATGGTGCTCAGCGGGCCTACTGGGGACTGTTGTGGCACTTGGGCCTGCCACCTGGCAGTGTGGGGGACCCCGAATTCTGGGGATCACTCCTAGGTAGATACCATGCCAAACATGGGTTTTCTCTCCCTCTCTCTCTCTTCCTATCTCACTCCCTCTCTCTACCTCTCCCTCTCTTCCTCTCTTCCTCTATTTATCTCTCTGTTTAGAACTTACTCCTTGGGAAAAGTATGGGATGCCAGAGATCAAACCCAGGTCAGCCACATTCAAGGGGAGTTCCTTACTCATTGTACTATTGCTCTGGCCCCTTGTTCTCCCCTCTTTTCCCAGGCGTTGCCTCTCAGACAGAGGCTGAGACCCTGTCCCTGATAGTGGGAGCTTGCAGAAGTTTGGGGATTCAGACCTGGTGAGCCTACAGTGAACACTGTTTTCTGTTTGAAAGCAGTGCTGGCCAGTATGCAGAGGCCGCTACCAGGTCTGTGCTTAGGGCTGGTTCCCAGCCTGGGGATCCCATGGTACTGGAGGACAGAAGCCAGGACTGCCAAGTGCATAACCACTAGGCCCCCATGTCATGTGGTTTTTCCCTCAGAATGGCAGCAACCTCTGAGCTCTTGGTTTGATAGGGTCCAAAGCCACCACAGTTTTGGGGGTGAGTTTTGGGAGGTAAAGACAGCAAGGCACAGCAGGCATCAGCCCTGGTTGGGAGCCTCAGCCCTGAGATCCCCTGGGGGTACTTCAGGCCTCCTTGGAGCAGGTTTGATAGGGCCCAGACTGGGGATGTACACAGCTAACCCAGTTCAATCCCTGGCACACTATATGGACTCCTGAGCACAGTCAGGCATGATTCTTAAGCACAGAATTAGGAGTAATCCCTGCACATTGCCAGGCAAGTCCCCTTCCCCCAAAAAATAAAATAAATCCCTTCTAACTGGAGAGATAGTACAGTGGAGAGGGCATTTGCCTTGCACATGGCCAACCTGGATTCAATCCCTGGCGACCCATATAGTCCCCTGAGTACCCACAGGTGTGTCCCACCCCCAAAAAACAACCCAGATGCTCAATGGAAGCATGATCCAGAGCACACCAGTTGCTTCTATACTAACACCCATAGGGCTGAGACAGCCCATCGCAGGGACCCAGGTGTTTCTCAGCTGCCCTCTGACTGCACCCCTTCTTCCCCCAGGCCCAGGCTACTTCTCTGTGGACTCCCACGAAAGTGCTCCATCTTCCACCTCTTCGTGGCCATCCTTCTCCTGGGCCTCCTCTCGCTGCTCTGGCTCCAGCTCAGCTGCTCTGGGGACGTGGCACGGGCACCCAAGGGAGCAGAGCAGGAGACCCTGGGGCCCCCCCGGGCCTGCCCTCCAGAGGTTCCCCCTGAGCACTGGGAGGAAGATCCATCCTGGGGTCCCCATCGCCTGGCAGTGCTGGTCCCCTTTAGAGAACGCTTTGAGGAGCTGATGGTCTTTGTGCCACACCTGCATCGCTTCCTGAGCCAGAAGAAAATCCCACACCACATCTATGTGCTCAACCAGGTCGACCATTTTCGGTAGGAGCAGTGCCTGGAGCCACTCAGGCCTCACTTTGCCCAGGGCTCTAAGCGTTGGTGCAGAACTCCTCAGCCCGGTGGCTGGGAAAAGGGTGGGTCCTATCCATGTCATTCCATTTTATCTCTTGGGGGAGGGTTACCTGGCAGTGCTCCAGTGTCACACTCAGTGGTGTTTGGAGGCCACACGATGCCAGGGATTAGACCCAAACTTCACAGGCAAGGCATGTGCTCTGCCACCTAACCCACATTACCCCAGGAATTTTTGTTTTGGTTTAGTTTTTTTATTTTGTTTTTTGACCACATATGGCAATACTCAGGAGTTACTCCTGGCTCCTTGCTTAGGAATTAACTCCTGGCAGTGCTCAGGGATCCTATGGGTGGCAATGGATCGAAACAGGATTGGCTGTATGCAATGCACACACCCTGCCTCCTACACTATCTCTTAGGCCCCCTGTTTTATATTTTTATTTTATTGATTTTGAGGCCACACATGGCAGTGCTCAGGAATTATTCCTGGCAGTCCTTGGGTAACCATATAGGATGTCAGGGATCAAACCTGATTTGACCATATGTCAGACAAGCACCCTCCCCACTATGCTATGGCTCAAGCTCAGGCTTGGCCTTTTTTGGGATCTCCCCAGGGCCTCTCTGTCCCACTGGCACCCCCTGGTGGACACAGAGTGACAGTTCCCAGCTCCTTCCTGTCCCAAAGCCAGTGATCAGGAAAGGACCAGGGCAGCCCCTGCATTGGGCCTGACTCCAGTTTTCCCACCTGCACCCCCAGGTTCAACCGGGCAGCCCTCATTAATGTTGGATTCCTGGAGAGTAGCAACAGCAGTGACTACATCGCCATGCATGATGTGGACTTGCTGCCCCTCAATGAGGACCTGGACTACAGCTTCCCTGAGGCAGGGCCCTTCCATGTGGCTGCTCCTGACCTGCATCCTCTCTACCACTACCCCACCTATGTGGGCGGCATCCTGGTGCTCTCCAAACGCCATTTCCAGTTGGTGAGGCCCCGCAGTAGCTGTGACTTAGGGCAGGGGCTGCTATCCCAAACTCACCAAGGGAGTCCCCAGCAAAACGAGAGGAGCCAGTTAATGGCAGAAAACTGGTGGATGCCCTGAATTTCAAAAACAGCAAAGCCTGGGCTTAACCAGAGGTGTTCCACATGAACCCTTGGCTGCAGACCAACCCTGAGTCACTGGTGCAGAGTGCTCCAACCTGAGATACCAATTCTTTCCAGAAAGTGGCATTTTTCTGGTTTGGTTTTGGTATTTGAAGCCACACCCAATGGCATTCAGAGATTACTCCTGACTCTGCACTCAGTGATCTTTCCTGGCAGGACTCAGAAGACCCTATGGAATAATGAGGCTCCATCCTAGGTTGGCTACATGCAAGCGAGTCTCTCTCAAACATAGTTATTAAATTTAGGGTCTCTTTCATAGCCTTTAGTTCCATCTCAGGCTGCTGGTCCCCAATTTCTAGTCAGTCACCATTGATACTAGCCTTTAGGGCTTAACATAAAGGAATTCTGCACTCAGGAATCACTCCTGGCAGGCATGGGGAACATGGGATGCCAGAGATTAGTTGCATATAACTGCCCTCCCTGTTGTACTATCACTCCAGCCCAAGACTATATTTTCTTTCTTTCTTTCTTTTTCTTTTTTTTTCTTCCTTCCTCTTTCTTTCTCTCTCCCTCCCTCCTTCCCTCCCTCCCTTCCTTCCTTCCTTCCTTCCTTCCTTCCTTCCTTCCTTCCTTCCTTCCCTCCCTCCCCCTTTAGGGGCACCGGGAGGCCTGACTTCCTCTCAGGACATAGCTGAAATCAGGCTGATGGGGAACTTTTGCAGAGATGGGTGGGGAGGTCCCAAAGTAGGATCAAGACACTAGGGCCCCCTCTTGGCAGTGATTCTCAGCCAACCAGGCTGGGAGGTCAGTGCAAGTCCTGAGTGCTAGGAATGATATTAACTGGATTGGGCCACTTGCCATGCAAGCACCTGAACCTCTGTGCTAACTACCCTCAAGGTGTTTATTTTGTTTCCTCTGTTTCAACCCTTATGGGACCCACCTCACAATTCTGAGGCTCAGAATGCGCCCTGCAGAACTCAGACTGATGTGAACTGCTGGTGCTTGGGGGTCACAAGGGCAATACCTGGGGATGCTTAGGGGACTGTGGTATGCTAAGAATATAGTCAGATCTCCTGCATAAAAGGCATTACTTTAACACTGAACTGAGTGGGAGAGGGTGAGGAGGGGGGGTTGAGAGTGTGTGTTAGGGTAAAAGTATGTATGTTTGCCTGCATATGCATACTAGGCTAGCTCACGCAGTGCTCTGGCCAAGGTTACAGTACTGCTGATGTCCCTCCCTGTGCTGGTGGCTCCCAGGTACTGAGCAGTGCTGAAGTTCCACCAACCCTGTGCTTCATCCCTGGCCTGACCGTGGCAGCTCAGTCATGCATGTGAAGGCCCTGAGGGAGGGATACAGAATAGCCCCCAGGAGAAGGAAAAGTGAGGGGTGCAGTGGAAACAACTGAAGTTGGCCCTTCTGCCCATCACAGCTCCCTCTGTCTCCCAACCCAGTCAGTTCTGTTTTTTGTTATTTTTTTTTTATTTTGAGGGGCCCCACACCCAGAGGTGCTCAGGTCTTACTGTAAACCTGACTGCACTCAGGGATATTCTTGGCAGTGCTTAGGGAACCATATGAAATGCTGGAGATTGAACCCAGGTCAGCCATGTGTGAGGCAAGCACCCTTTGCGCTATATTACTCCAGACCCACTCCCAGTGGCTTTTGAAAAGCTGGTGAGATCACCTCAATGGGAGGCCCAATTGGAACCAGGAAGTGCCCCAGTAGGACAGAGAGGGGCAGGAGGAAGGGGCCGGACTGGAGGCTTGCAGCGTGGGAGTGCAGGGACTCCCATATGTATCTGGAGTGATCATGCTGTCTGTCCCTGTCAGTGCAATGGGATGTCCAACCGCTTCTGGGGCTGGGGCCGCGAGGATGACGAGTTCTACCGGCGCATTAAAGGAGCTGGGCTTAAGGTAAGACATCCCCAGGTGTCCCCTACCCATCCAGCTATGTCCCACAGAGCGCCCCCAACAGCATGGGGCCTAACGCCACTCCCTCTGACCGCAGCTCTTCCGCCCAATGGGGATCAACACCGGCTACCAGACCTTCCGCCACCTGCATGACCCAGCCTGGCGCAAAAGAGACCAGAAGCGAACAGCGGCTCAAAAGCAGGTAAGCACATGGGGGGAGAGGGGACAGCCCAGGGCTGAAGCCGGGGACAATCAGGCCCGTCCCCCCACCCATGTATTGGTGGCCCAAGTGTGAACCAACACAGCCCTTGCACTGAGCCCAGCTCCAATCGCCTGGGAAAGCCCGGGAGTCGTCTCACTGCCTCCCTCTGGAGCCTCTGTTGGCCTGGCTGATGAGAACCCTGATCTCTGAGCCCTCCACTCCAACCCTGGGGCCTGAGTATCTGATCTTGATCAGGGGGTCCTTGAATGTGGGGGACCCTGCATTGAGCCAGTCCCCAACCCCCTTCCTTTCCAGGAGCAATTTAAGGTGGACCTGGAAGGAGGCCTGAGCACGGTCAAGTACCAAGTGGATATGCGCACTTCACTGTTGGTGGGCGGCGCCCCCTGCACGGTCCTCAACATCCGCCTGGACTGTGACAAGGCCGCCACCCCCTGGTGCACTTTGGGCTAAGTGCACGGACCTGCTGGGGCCCAAGCACAAGGAGGAGTCCGGACAGCGCCCAGTGCTGCCATGGCAACCTGGTGCTGCTTCCTGGGCACTAAAGTTTCCGAGGCTCCGGGGTAGCCACCGCACCCCAACCCGAATTCTGGGGCACTATGTGATTTCCGTAGATGGAAACAGGAACTTAGCTCTGGATCTCTGCCTTGGCAACCTGCCACTTTCCTCACCCTTTCACCCTGCCCAGCTGAGACCACCTCCAGCCAGGTGGTAAGGCCATGAGCAGGCTGGACACACCAGACCCGAGCAGACCCCATGGGCGAGGAGCAGCCAGCAGCAAGAGCCTCGCTGACCCCTTGCCACGAAGAACCAGGGGTCCTCTCCAGGCTTTGCCCGATGTTTGGACTTTTCACAGAAACTAAACTGAATGGAGGATTCTTTGGACTTTCCACAGAAACTAGAATGCAGGACTCTTCTCTGAACTTGATTCAGTTTTTAATTATCTCAACTAAGTGAAACTGGAAGAAACAAAAAATATGGATCCAGAGTGAGAGTACCACCATGACTGATTTCCTGTTTTTTTTGTGGGGGGGTGGTCACACCTGGCAGTGCTCAGGGGTTATTCCTGGCTCTAGGCTCAGAAATCACTCCTGGCAGGCACAGGGGACCATATGGGATGCCGGGATTCGAACCACCATCCTTCTGCATGAAAGGCAAATGCCTTACCTCCATGCTATCTCTTCGACCCCCCATGACTGATTTCTAAGTGTAGAGTCAGAAGTAACTCTTGGTATCACTGGGGTATGACCCAAAAACAAAACAAAAAAGACTACAGCAGACCAAAAAAACAATGAGGATTGCCATTGTCCTATGTGTGGCTTGGACTGGGAAGGGGGATCCAGGGTGAGCTGATGAGTGGGGATAGGGCCAGGACGAGATCAAGGGTCATGCCAGTAAGCAGAAGCCACATGCCCAGGTTATCCCTGCCTCATCTTCATCTGTGGTAATGCATTTGCCCTTAGGGCACTCTGATTATTAGTGGGTCTCATGCTTGGAGGATAGGACAGTGGTTAGGGCACTGGCCTTCCTGTAGTTGACTTGGGCAATGCCCTGCAATGCATCTGGTCCCCCATCGCACCCCAACACACAATCTTCCCTCAGCCTGTGATAAGGACTGTGACTGGTGTAGAAGAGAGCTGTGGAAGGGAGTGAGCCCTGAACACCTCCAAATGTGGCCCAAAACCAAACCACCCCTGACCTCCCCCTCCAAAAATGAAAGTCAGCTTTCCATAGAAAATCAGTTTCTGTGCTCTCATAGAGCACAGTTGGGTATGACTAGAACCAAAAAAAAATTAGTTTTAAACCATAAAATTTACAGGGTGAGCTAGCCCTACCAAATAAGCCTTGTGGTGGTTTGTATTGGTTTTATATATGAAAAGAGGAAAAATAGGGTGGGAGCTGGAGAAGGTGGAGCAGGCAGGTGCTTGCCTTACACACAGCCCACCCAGGTTTAGTCCTAGCAATCCCATATGGTTCTCGGGACCCAGTAGGAATAATTCCTGAGTGCAGAGCCCAGTACAGGAGTAACCCACATAGCTGGGTGTGGTCCAAAACTAAAAGTTTACTAGGATAGGCTAAAAAGATAGTAGTCACCTGTACATAGTGACTCTGGTTCAATTCCAGAATCCTGCATTTCTTTTTTTTTTTTTTTTTTTGGGCCACACCCGTTTGACGCTCAGGGGTTACTCCTGGCTATGTGCTCAGAAATTGTCCCTGGCTTGGGGGGACCATATGGGACGCCGGGGGGATCGAACCGCGGGTCCTTCCTTGGCTAGCGCTTGCAAGGCAGACACCTTACCTCCAGCGCCACCTACCCGGCCCCCAGAATCCTGCATTTCATGGAGCTATCTACCCCAGTTTGGAGAAAATGCAATTGGATCTGTCTCGTTATATAAAAATGAACTTTGGCGGCATCACATATGGTCCCCCGTGTCTGCCAAGAGCGACTTCTGAGCACAGAGCCAGGAGTAACCCTGAGCACTACCTGGTGTGACCCAAAAACAAAACAAAGTGTCTTTCATTTGGGGCCGGAGCAATGGTGCAAGCAGTAGGGCGTTTGCCTTGCACGTGCTAACCTAGGACAGACCACAGTTTGATTCACCGGCATCCCATATGGTCCCCAAAGCCAGGAGCAATTTCTGAGCACATACCCAGGAGTAACCCCTCTGAGGGTCACCGGGTGTGGCCCAAAAAACAAAAAATGTATTCATATATGTTTATATACATATACATGTATATATACACATATATAAGCTTTGGGGGCTAGAGATATAGTACAGCAGATAGATACTTATCTTGGCAGACCCAAGTTCTATCCTCAGCATCACAAATGTCCCCAGAGCCCATCTGGAATAATCCCTAAGTGCAGATCCAGGAGTAATCCTAGAACATGTATTCTCCCTTGAATACTTATTTCACTTGCTGATCTCCATTTCTTTACTTGCCTATTTCCACTCTGGAGAACTCTTGTGTTCTCTCTTAAAAAAAAAAAAAAAAACACACTCTCCCTTTCTCTCTCCTCACATCTAAATAAGTTTCAGTTAAAATATCTTTTCTAGGGGCTGAAGAGATAGCATGGAGATAAGGCGTTTGCCTTTCATGCAGAAGGTTATCGGTTCGAATCCTGGCATCCCATATGGTCCCCCGTGCCTGCCAGGAGCAATTTCTGAGCATGGAGCCAGGAGTAACCCCTGAGCACTGCCGGGTGTGACCCAAAAACCACAACAAAAAAAATCTTTTCTAAAGGCAAAAGTGATAGCACAGCAGCAGGGCATTTGCCTTGTACACAGCCAACCCAGGACAGACCGTGGTTTGAATCCCGGCATCCTATGTGATCCCCTGAGCCTGTCAGGAGCGATATCTGAGCACAGAGTCAGGAGTAACCCTTGAGCACAGCGGTAAGGCATTTGCCTTGCACGTGGCTGACCCAGGACTGGTGATGGTTTGAATCCCGGCATCCCCTGAGCATGCCAGGAGCGGTTTCTGAGCATAGAGCCAGGAATAACCCCTGAGCGCTGCCAGGTGTGACCCAAAAACAAGAAAAGAAAAGAAATTGGCAAAAACACACACAAAAAAGGGAAAGAAACTCGGCTTTAAGGCTCTTTCCAGTATCTGGCATCTATCCGGGGCAGAAATATTACTGGTTCTGCAAGCCCATCACAAGCTCTGAGCAAGAAGGCTGAGTTATCTGGAGGAGGCTCATAGGGGTCTTTGTTTCCAAGTGTCTGTTAGAGACATAGGAATCCAGTTCATAAAGCTTCTATCTATGTGGATCTTTTTTTTTTTTTTTTTTTTTTTTGGTTTTTGGGCCACACCCGGTGACGCTCAGGGGTTACTCCTGGCTATGCACTCAGAAATCGCCCCTGGCTTGGGGGGACCATATGGGACACCGGGGGATCGAACCGTGGTCCATCCTACACTAGCATTTGCAAGGCAGACACCTTACCTCTAGCGCCACCTTCCCGGCCCTATCTATGTGGATCTTGAATCCTTAAGACCATGTGGGAGGGACTGGAGTGGTGTATAGTGGCTAGTGCCCTCTATGTGTTGACCTGGGCTCAATTTATATGGTACCCCAAGTGATCATGAGCACAGATCTAGGAGTAAGTTCTGAGTACTGCTGAGTATGACCACACACCCAAAAAAAGGACTCCAATTTGAGCTTGAGAGACAGAGTTTAGTAACCTCTTGCCTTGCACACGGCTAAGCAGGGTTTCCCCCCCAGGGCCCTATACAGTACCCTGAACCCTGCCAGGAGCAAATTCCAAGCACAGAGTAAGCCCTGAGCACTCACGGGTGTGGCCCAAACCCTCACCAAAAACATTTTAGCCTGTGTAGTAATCCTGACAAGAATGTCTGGAGAGGGCCCTGGGCGATAGCCATGGCCTTGAACATGCCTTGCTCATGGCTGACCTGGATTTGATCCCCTGAGCCTACCAAGAGTCATTTCTGAGCATAGAGCCAGGAGTAACTTCTGAGTGCCACTGGGTATGGCCCAAAAACAAAAGAATGTCTGGGGTTCCAGAGGTGTGTGCCCCCACCAGTACCCCAGCAAAGGGGATGCTCTGGGACAGTATTGAGGGTGCAGAAGGTCCTTCCCACTGTGCATCTTTGCTCTGCTCTTCTTTTTTTTTTTTTTTTTTTTTTTTTTTTTTTTTTTTTTGGTTTTTGGGCCACACCCGGTAACGCTCAGGGGTTACTCCTGGCTATGTGCTCAGAAGTTGCTCCTGGCTTGGGGGACCATATGGGACACCGGGGGATCGAACCGCGGTCCATCCAAGGCTAGCGCAGGCAAGGCAGACACCTTACCTTTAGCGCCACCGCCCAGCCCCCTGCTCTGCTCTTCTCCCTGAGAAACCTTGGAGTGGTGGATTTTTAGGAACTGGGTGAGGGCTCAAGAGGCTGAGTGTGGGGCCAGAGAGATAGCATGGAGGTAAGGCGTTTGCCTTGCATGTAGAAGGTCGGTGTTTTGAATCCCGGCATCCCATATGGTCCCCTGAGCCTGCCAGGAGCGATTTCTGAGCATAGAGTCAGGAGTAACCTCTGAGTGCTGCCGGGTGTGACCCAAAAATCAAAAAATAAAGAGGCTGGGTTCATTTCTGGTCCACTCCAGGCCCTGAATTCAATGACCAGAACTACTGCAGGAACAAGACTAGCTATAACCCTGATGTCTCCATTGCACCACCAAGAGTTGTTCTTCTGGAGGGAAAAAAAATCGGCCTGGAGAGATAGTGCAGCATTTATTTATTTGTCTTGCATGTGGCGAACCCCAATTTGATCCTTGGTACTGCATATGGTTCCCTAAATACTGCTAGTAGTAGTTCCTAAAATCAGAGCCAAAGTAATCCCTGAGTAGTTCTAGATGCGCAACAAAGACAAAGAAAAGAACGAAAAAAGAAAAGAAGAAGGCAGAGGGGACAGAGAAGGAAAGGGAAAGAGGAGAGGGGAAGGGTGGGGAGGGAATTGTAATTCTTGCAATTACAAGAAGCAAAGCTAGTTGGGGCAAGGCCTGTCTCCTCTATTTCGGCAGGGGGCGCCATGTGTCTAGTGGCAGTCGCTGGTGCCTCGGAGGAGGAGGCAGAAGAGGGTGCTCGACTGTTCTCTCCAACTAGACTTAAACACTGCGTTGTTTTGTGTTGTTTGTCGTTTTGTTTTTTTAATACTGGGTCACATCTGGTGCTTAGGGTTCACTCCTGGCGGGGCTTGGAGGGCCATATGGGATGAGAACCCAAGTCAGCTAGCTATGTGCAAAGCCAGAGTCCTGCCCGCTGTACTGACCCCCCCCCCCATTCCCAGACTTTTTTTTTTTTTTTGGTTTGGGGGGTCATATTTGGCAGTGTTCAGGAGTTCCCCTGGTTCTGCACTCAGGAATTACTCACAGCAGGCTCAGGACCACATGGCATGTTGAGGATTGAACCCAAGTAAGCTGGCAAGGCCAAAACCCTACTTGTTGCCCCCTCCCCGGATGTACTTTTTTAAACATTTGCTTTGCCTTCAGCAGTGCCAGAATGCTCAGCAAATAGCACGTTGCTTTCAAACTACAAGCAAACACACGTAGCCTGCAGCTCTCAGTCTTTAGAAAAACATCAGTTAAGCCCCTGGACAAGTCTTAGCAAAGGTTGGGATTTATAGGCTGATCATTTCCAGCCCAGAAAATGTGTAGTAGTGGGACCAGCTTCAAAGTGTTTAGGTATGAGCACATCTGTTATTCACTGGATACTGGATCCAGTTCTTTTTATTTTAAAAAGTTTTCTATTAAAACTTCATTTTAGGGGCCGGAGAGATAGCATGGAGGTAAGGCGTTTGCCTTTCATGCAGAAGGTCATCAGTTCGAATTCCGGCGTCCCATATGGTCCCCCGTGCCTGCCAGGAGCAATTTCTGAGCATGGAGCCAGGAATAACCCCTGAGCACTGCCGGGTTTCACCAAAAAACCAAAAAAAAAAAAAAAAAAAAAAAAAAACTTCATTTCAACCCTACCCCTACCCCTCCCGCGCAGTCCCCACCCCAGGCTCAGCCTGGGCTGGCTCCTCCCCGGTCTCCTCACAACTGTTCCCACCCACCCCACTCGCCGCCTCCCCGCCACCTTACCCGGTCCTTAAAATAAAATAAAAAAAAAACTTCAGGGGGCCAGAGAGATAGCACAACTGTAGGGCGTTTGCCTTGCAAGTGGACAGACCTGAGTTTGATTCCCAGCATTCCATTCCATATAATCCCCCGAGCCTGCCAGGAATGATTTCTGAGCACAGAGCCAGGAGTAACTCCGGAGCGCTGCCGGGTGTGACCCAAAAACCCAAAAACAAAGAAAAAAAAACTTCATATAAAGTTTGGATTTTTTCTTGTGGGGGGATCGGAAGTCCAAGTTCTATCTTTTGAGGGTTTTATTTATGTTTTGTGGCCACATCCAACGATGCTCAGGGGTTACTCCTGGCTTTGCACTAGTAATCACTCCTGGCAGCGTTGGGCAATAATATGGGGTCCTACGAATGGCTGCGCGCAAGACAAGTGCCCTTCCTGCGGTACTACTACTTTGGTCCTTAATCTCTGTGTCTGAAACTTGTAGGTTAGTATAGTGCAACCAGCTGGAGTGCTACTTCCTTGGCCTGACAGTTGTGTGTAGTCTACAATCCAGTCCTGGAGGCTGCCAGAAACCACAGGGGCCACCCAGATTATCTGCCCATGTAAGTGTGGTGGGGGCTGTGCTTAGATTCCTCCCCACCTCCATGCCAAAGATCTCCCATCTATTTCCTGCTTCTGCACGCAGCAGGGGCCACTTAACAAGCAGAAAAAGCACCTTAAAGTAAGACATTAAGAGGGGGCCAGGGGTTCGGAGAGATAGCATGGAGGTAGGGTGTTTGTCTTACAAGCAGAAGGACGGTGTTTCGAATCCTGGCATCCCATATGGACCCCCGAGCCTGCCAGGAGCGATTTCTGAGTGATGAGCCAGGAGTAACCCCTGAGCACTGCCGGGTGTGACCCAAAAAAAAAAAAAAAAAGAGGGGGCCAGCACAGTCCCCTCCTCACTTCACTTCGTTCTGCCTTCTTGTACTTCTGGAAGATTTGGCAGATGAAATCATGCCCCACAAAGCCTATTACTATCAGGAATGTGCTTGGAATTCCTAGACCATGTGACTGTGAAACAACTTCAATTTTTGACTAATGTTATTCCTATAGGAACATACCAATCTAGGCACCAATGTGTACCTGATACCACAGAATGTTCAAAAACAAAAGAAGTAAAAGAATAATTAGCAACAAGAGCTTACAAAACCTTCTGACTATGACTTAATGACCTTATTAGGAGATACAATAATTTTCACAAATTTTCATGTTACTGTACTTTTTATTTATTCTTTTTTTTTTTTTTTTTTTTTTTGGTTTTTGGTGTGGGCAAAAAAAAAAAAAAAAAAAGAAAGAAAGGCAAAAAATGGAACCATGGGCCCGGAGAGATAGCACAGCGGTGTTTGCCTTGCAAGCAGCCGATCCAGGACCAAAGGTGGTTGGTTCGAATCCCGGTGTCCCATATGGTCCCCCCGTGCCTGCCAGGAGCTATTTCTGAGCAGACAGCCAGGAGTAAGCCCTGAGCACTGCCGGGTGTGGCCCAAAAACCAAAAAAAAAAAAAAAAAAATGGAACCAAGGACATAAGTAAAAGGTCCGAAGAGCAGACCTGATTTATATGAGGGCCCTATTGAGCCCTAGCACTGTGTGACTCCCCTAAAACCACAGGGGTAAATATTGAAAGATTCCAGGTCCTATGAACATTGAACTATCAGGCCCAGGTGACTGAGTATTGCTGTGATGGACCCCAGATTCCTCAGCACTGTTTTTCTTTCTTTCTTTCTTTCTTTCTTTCTTTCTTTCTTTCTTTCTTTCTTTCTTTCTTTCTTTCTTTCTTTCTTTCTTTCTTTCTTTCTTTCTTTCTTTCTTTCTTTCTTTCTTTCTTTCTTTCTTTCTTTCTTTCTTTCTTTCTTTCTTTCTTTCTTTCTTTCTTTCTATTTGTAGGTCATATCCAGCAGTGCTCAGTGCTCAGGGCAATGCTCAGACAGTGCTCCTGGCTCTGGACTCAGGAATCACTCTTGGAGGAACTTGAAGGACCATATGGGATGCTGGAAATAAAACTCAGGTCAGCTAAATGCAAGACAAGCACCTTACCTGCTATACTATTGCTCTGTCCCCTCCTGAACAGTTTGCGAGCACTCACCCCAAAATAAAACAAGGAAACTGTGTGGGCTGGGGAAGGGTTTGGAGGAGCTAGTGAGACTTTGCCTTTGGGAACCCTGCTCCATTCAGTCCCACAGGTACCCTGAGCACAGGGCCAGATGTAGAAGCTCGGCTGGAAGCAACACCAAAGCAAAGTGAGGGGTTGGAGCAACAAAGAGTGAGGAGGCAGTCGACGCAGAGGCAGGTAGGCCAGGAGAGGACCCAATGTCCTGGCTGCAGAGGCTGCTGTTTCCGTTCCAACACAGTTCCTCTGGCCCTGCCTGGTCTCTTTCCTGCAGAGACAGGAAATCAGGCTTTGGATGGGCACATCCACATTTTTTAATGATCATAGTCATAAGACACCAAACAATGGGTTGCAGCTGCCAGGTGCGTCAGAGGGACACAGGGTTTCAGCGAAACAGAGAACATGGAGCCTTCAACCACAACAAAATAGACCTCTCATCTCGATTCTCTATCCTAGTCCCAGTCCCTACGCTTGGGTCTCTTCCTTCTCAAATGTCATTCATCTGGTTGCTTTAAGTCATGCAGAATTATAAACAACTACTGTAAGTTTATTCGTGTTTGGTTTGGCTTTGGTTTGGGCGCCAAATCTAGTGGTACTGAGGGGTTACTTCTGGCTGTGCATTCAGGAATTACTCCTGGCAGTACTCAAGGGATCATATGGGGCTACCAGGGATCAAATCCAGATTGACCTAGCACAAGGCAAATGCACTACCTGCTATACAATTTCTCTTGTCCCTGTAAGTTTGTCTTTGCTCTTCATGGTTTTCGAAGTCACAATACACAGTACTCAGGCTACTCCTGGTTCTGTGCTCATGCTAGTAATGCTTAAGGGACCAAAATGATCCCAGCATCTTACATACAAAGCCTATGCTCAGCCACATTGATCCCCCTTTTAATGTCCCACTTAATGTTTTGTCACTTTTTGTGGGGGAATCACACCCAGCAGCGCTCAGGAGTTACTCCTGGCTCTAAGCTCAGAAATTGCTCCTGGCAGGCTTGGGGGACTATATGGGGTGCTGGGATTCGAACTACCATCCTTCTGCATGCAAGGCAAATGCCCTATCTCCATGCTATCTCTCCAGCCCCCTTGTCACTTTTTTTTTTTTTTTTTTTTTTTTTTTTTTTTGTGGTTTTTGGGTCACACCCGGCAGTGCTCAGGGGTTATTCCTGGCTCCAGGCTCAGAAATTGCTCCTGGCAGGCACGGGAGGACCATATATGGGACGCCGGGATTCGAACCGATGACCTCCTGCATGAGAGGCAAACGCCTTACCTCCATGCTATCTCTCCGGCCCCCTTGTCACTTTTCTTGTAGGGACAACAAGCAGTGATCAGGGGAGTTCTGCAATTCAGGGATCAAACTTGGGCCTCTCACATGGCAAACATGAGCTCAATTTCTTGAGAAGTTATTCTATTTGTTTGTTTGGGGGGAACATCCAGTGTTGTTCAGGAGTTACTCTTGGCTTTGAGCTCAGAGGTCACTCCGAGAGGGCTCAGGGAACCAAATGGGATCTTAGAGGTACAACTTGGCCACATGCAAGGTGAACACTTTACCACTATACTATCTCTCTGGACACCACCACCCCCCATTCTTTCCTGGAAGACAGTGAGTAGGGTGGGGTGGAACCTGCCTGGGGTGGTACCAGCCTGAGTGGTGAGTAATAACCACCATTCATTTACCACCTTTATAGTCCTTAGTCACTTCCACTTGGGGTCCAGGGCAATCACTTGATGTGGTCTCTTGCTGGCAACATTAACTTTGAGGTTTGGGAATACGGGGTGAGCTATACCCAGCGGTGCTCAGGTTTACTTCTGGCAGTGTCTGGGGGGCCATATGTGGTGCTATATCCCGGGATGCCTGGGGAACATGTGACAGGGAGCAAACTTCCCTCTGCTGCTCACAAGGCGCTCAGCTCAAGCCTTACTTTTATATAGGGGCCACCCGTGCAGATGTGGGCCTGGAGGCCACTCTGGGTAACGCAGCTTGGTTATGTGTTGTTGGGGCTACACCAGGCACCCCAGTGGTGGGAAGCAGCAACATGCGCTAGGGAACTATCCAGAGCCTCACCTTCTGGATGTGTTCCATCACTGGGCCACGCTTTCAGCTTTCCCTCAAATATAGGGCAGCCGGATGCCCAACACCAGGACCACCTCTCTGTGAGACCATCCCTTTCACCAAGTCCACTAGCACTGCCCACCAGCACCCTCCCTCTGCTACCCCCGCCCCTTCTCCAGGCAGCTCCGCCCGCTGCACCAGCTCTGTCCCTCCCCAACACGCCCCTCATTCAGCAGTGCCTCTACAATTCCCGGCCGCTCCTGCAGCTATGCCTCCTCCCAACTCTGCCCTTCCAGGTCCACCCCTCCAGCATCTCCCCTTAGCCTCACTCACCTTGGCCTTCCCAGCAGAGTCAGGGCACCTCTACACACACACACACCCTCCCACGGCCACCCCCGGGAATACCAAGATCAAGCTCACAGGCTCCAGCTCACTGCTATCACGGAAAAATTGGGGCTGGGGGCTGGGAGCTGGGAGATCAGCAGATGCAGACCCGAGGGTTAGCTCGGTGAAGTTACCGCCCCCCCCTCTACGGGCCTCTTCTAGTCTCTAAAATGGAGCTAATGAGCACCCCCGCACCAGGCTGTGATAAGGATCACTGAGGCAATGTCTGCGGAGCCTGGGCGGGCACTAGATGCAAAGCTCTTAGCACAGCACATTCCTGGAAGAGATCCAGCTAGGATGCTCCTGGCTTGGGGGACCATATGGGACGCCAGGGGAATCGAACCGCGGTTCGTCCTAGGCTAGCGCGCTCGAAAGGCAGACACCTTACCTCTAGCGCCACCATGCCGGCCCCTGAAAAAAAAAGTTCTTGAGGGGCCGGGAAGGTGGCGCTAGAGGTAAGGTGTCTGCCTTACAAGCGCTAGCCAAGGAACGACAGACCGCGGTTCGATCCCCCGGCGTCCCATATGGTCCCCCCAAGCCAGGGGCGATCTCTGAGCACATAGCCAGGAGTAACCCCTGAGCGTCAAACGGGTGTGGCCCAAAAACCAAAAAAAAAAAAAAAAAAAAAAAAAGTTCTTGAGGCCAGATGAGAACTCAAGAACATAGGTGAAGTCCCAGGTCTCATTCCCAGCACCGTACCCTCACCCACACTGTCCTCATCACTGGGAGAGACCTCATGGATGCCATGCACTCACTGCTGGGGTGTCCCTATATTAAAAAGACTGATTCTGCAGTGGGGAGTGTGCTTGCCTTATATGCAGCTGATCTGGGTTGGATCCCTAGCACCCCATATGGTTGGTCCCCCAAGCCTGCCAAGAGTGATTCCTGAGCACAGAGTCAGAAATAATTTCTAAGTAACGCCCAGTGAGGGCACCCAAAAAGAAGAGAAAAGGAGGCCAAACTGATAGCTCAACAAAACAGGTTCTGTATGAAGGAGGCCCTCCTTTGATCCCAGGAGAGGGAACAGAAGTTAATATACTTCCCTTGCATTCCACCAGTCCCAGCACAGCATAGGGTCCCTTGAATACCACCAGGGGTCATTCTGAGCACAGTCATGAATAGCCTGTGCACCACTGCATATGTATGACCCCCCACACCTAGCTCCCACAAAAATGTTGGCCTGAGAGATTGAGAGATAGTGTAAGAGCTAAGGCACTTGCCTGTGGCCAACTCCTATTCAATCCCCTAATGGCACAAGGTCCCCACTAAGCAACCCTTGATCATAGATCTGGGAGGGAAGGAAGAGGGAATAAGGGAGGGAGGGATGGAGGAAGGAAGGAAGGAAGGAAGGAAGGAAGGAAGGAAGGAAGGAAGGAAGGAAGGAAGGAAGGAAGGAAGGAAGGAAGGAAGGAAGGAAGGAAGGAAGGAAGGAAGGAAGGAAGGAAGGAAGGAAAGGAGGAAGGGAAAGGAGGGAGGGAGGGAGGCATAAAGCACAATTTCTTTGGTAGTCTGTATCCTTTCATAGGATTTCATCCCTGTCACATTCCAGCTCACAAGCAGGTTTCACAATCTTGTCAAAAGACTCTTGTTTTGGGCCAAAGCAATAGTACAATGAGCAGGAAGCTTGCATTGCACAGAGCTGGCTAGATTTGATTCATGGCACCTCTTATGGTCCCTCAAGCCCACCAGGAGTAACCCCTGAGCACTGCTGGGTGTGGCATAAAAACAAAAACAAAGATGGTACAGGGGACTGGAGAGATAGTACAGCTGATAGGTTACTTGCCTTATTCATGGTCAACTTGGATTCCATTCCATACAGTCCCCCAAGCTCACTAGAAGTGATTCATGATAACCCCTCAACTGCCAGTATACCCTCAAAACAAAACAAAACTGAGGCCGAAGTGATGACACAGTGGTAGGGCGTTTGCCTTGCATGTGGCTGATCCAGGACGGACCTTGGTTCGATCCCCGGCATCCCTTATGATCCCCCAAGTCAGGAGCAATTTCTGAGCACATAGCCAGGAGTAACCCCTGAGAGTCACTGAGTGTGGCTCCAAAACCAAAATAAAATAAAACAAAACAAAAACAAAAAGAGAATACAAAGGAGAAGGTGTATGCCCTGTACATGGTGTGGCCATGAACTTGGTCAGAACCCTTGTACCACAAATGGACCCATGAACATGGAGCATTGCCAGCTGTACCCAAAAAATATTGAATTGGGGGTAAGGCCAGAGAGATAGTATAGCAGGTAAAGTGCTTGTCTTGCATATGGTGAACTAGATTCAATTCCAACCATCCCATATAGTCCCCTAAGACTCACGAGGAGTGATCCCTAAGTGCAGAGCCAGGAGTAAGCCCTGAGCAACTCTGAGTATAATACCCTCAAAAAGTTTTTACTGAATTCCAGGTTTTTGTTGTTATTATTTTGTTTGGGGGCCACAACCAGTGATGTCAGGGGTTATTCCTGGCTCTGTACTCAAGAATCTGGGACTGGTGAGATAGCGTGGAGGTAAGGTGTTTGCCTTTCATGCAGTAGGTCATTGGTTCAAATCCCAGCATCCCATATGGTCCCCCAAGCTAGCCAGGAGCGATTTCTGAGCATGGACCTCAGAAATGAGCATGGAGGAGTAACCGCTGAGCGCTGCTGGGTGTTATCCAAAAACCAAAAAAAAAAAAAAAAAAAAAAAATCATACCTTGGAACCACCATGATTCTGGAAATTGAAAGCAGGTTGGCTGTGTACCAGGTTAATTCACACTACCTGTTATACTATCATTCAAGCCATGCATTTCCAGTTTTTAGAAGAAATAAATGTACTGTTTTGTTGTGATGGTGACTGTTGTTGTTTGAGGGGGGTGCATATCTAGTGATACTAAGGGTTGAATCCTGGCTCTGCACTCAGGAACCAATCCTCATGGTGCTCAGGAGACCATATGAAATGCTGGAGATAGAATCCTGATAGGTGAGCCAGAGAGATAACACAGTAGTAGGCATTTGCCTTTCATGCAGTCAATCCAGGAAGGATGGTGGTTGGAATCCAGGCATCCCATATGGTCCCCCATCCCACCCCCAGATGCCAGGAATGATTTCTGAACGTAGAGCCAGGAGTAACCCCTGAGTGCTGCCGGGTGTGTCCCAAAAACGAAAAAAAAAAAATGAACCCTGATCAGCTGCATGCAATGCAAATGCCCTACCCATTGTACTCTCTCCAGCCCCAAAATAAAATATTTCTCTCAGTCACCTGAAGCAATGGCTCAAAAGGCTGAACAAAGCAGGAAACCTAGGTTTGATCCCTGCTAGTGCCAGGAATTGCCCTTGAGCACTGCTGGGTGTGGCCCCAAAGCAAACACCACCACCTCCAAAAATCAAAGAGTTAATAAGAGGTCCAGGAAAGGACAAAATTCCAGAGAAGTGACTTGCTACTGAAAGGCTATTGTCAGGCTAGAGGCTTTTGGAAGCTTGAGAAAGATCAGGTTCACGTTTTCCTTGGTGGGGCAAGGTGGGGCAGGAGGTAACAGTAGGGGTGTTCCTGGCAGTGCTGTGGATCCATTTAGTGCTGGAAATCTATCTAGCTGGGATATATAGCGTGCAAGGCAAGCACCCTCTCTCCTGTATTATCTCTGGCTGACCAGGTTCACTTCTCATGGGTTTGTGTAGTGGGAGATAAATTCAAGCTTGAAGATCTGAGGGACTGATAAACAACTCCCATCTATCTGGGGTTGGGCCCCCAAAGAGCTGCACCCCAGAAGACAAGGTGGACCTCTGCCCTGAATGTGAGCCCGATTTTGAGTCAGCTGGTGCCTCAGGAGACAGACAGCTCCAAGTTTGACTGAAAACACCATTGGCTCAGCCCTCCAGGCACCTGGCATAAGCAGAAGAAAATTGTCTTTGGAGAAAGAATGCGAAAATTACCCCCATTACATGTTATCTCAGCAAATAACTTCAGCAACACAATATTCCACAAACAGAAATAACCAGACATCCAAGGCAGCAAGATTCTTGAGCTAAGCCCATCAGCAATAATAAGCAACTGAAATAGAGCTGGAGGATTTCCAGGGGCCACAACGGACTACACTTACTATGTACAAGAGGTTTGCTACCACTTGGGCCAGGACATACCATAAGTGGTGTGTGGGCAAAGTAAGGTCTTGGACTGGCTCCACACTGGCATATCCTGCCCCAGCCTCCAGCCATGTTCCCTACAATCACACACACAAAATAAAAATCAGAGGGTCCGGAGTGATAGTCCAGTGGGTAAATCTTACATGCAGCCATGAATTCTATCTCCAGCCAATCATATGACCCCTCGAGCCCACCAGGAGTAATTCTGAGTGCAGAGCCAGGTGTAAACCCTGAGAATTGTCAGGTGTGCCCCCTCCCCCAAAAAATAAAACAACAACAGGGGCTGGAGCAGTGGCACCAGCCATGAGGCCTCTGCCTTGCGAAGGCTATCCTAGGCTGGACGACGGTTTGATCCCCAGAGTCCCATATGGTGCCCCAAGCCAGGAGTGATTTCTGAGTGCACAGCCAGGAGTAACCCCTGAGTGTCACTGGGTGTAGCCCAAAAACAAACAAACAAAAAAAAACCCCACCAACAACAACAAAATGAAACAGATGGTCATAAATAGGATTGAGGAGAGGCTCAAAGAACTGGTGTGAAAGCCTGGAGTTCTATCCCTGATACCATACACAATTCCCTAAACCATGCTGTGAGTGTCTCAAAAATAAAAAATAAACCAAATAAGGGCTGGAATGATAGTACAATGACCCAGGTTCAATCCCCAGCATCCCCCAGCCTGCCAGAAGTGATTTCTGAATGCAGAGCCTGAGCGACACCAGGTGTAGCCCAAAAACCAAATAAAAAATTTAAAAAATACAGGGCCAGAGAGAAAGGCATTTGCCTTTCATGCAGAAGGTCATCGGTTTGAATCCTGGCGTCCCATATGGTCCCCTGTGCCTGCCAGGAGCAATTTCTGAGCATGGAGCCAGGAGTAACTCCTGAGCACTGCCGGGTGTGACCCAAAAACCACAAAAAGAAATTAAAAAATAGGGCTGGAGAGATAGCACGGAGGTAGGGCATTTGCCTTGCATACAGAAGGACGGTAGTTCAAGTCCCAGCATCCCATGTGGTCCCACGAACCTGCCAGAGGTGATTTCTGAGCGTAGAACCAGGACTAACCCGTGAGCGCTGCCAGGTGCGACCCAAAAACTAAAACAAACAAAAAAGCCTAAAAAAAAAAATAAATAAAAAATAGGGCCAGAGAGGTAGTACAGTGGGTAGGATAACCCAGGTTGGACCAAAACATCCTATATGGTCTCTTGAGCCCCACCAGGATTAATTTCTGAACACAGAGTCAGGAGTGAGCCATGAGCACTGCTGGGTGTAGTAAAAAATTTTAAATAAATAAAAATTTAAAAATAGGGCTGGAGAGATAGCATGGAGGTAGGGCATTTGACTTGCATGCAGAAGGACGGTGGTTCGGATCCTGGCATCCCATATGGCCCCCCCAGCATGCCAAGAGTGATATTTGAGTGTAGAGCCAGGAGTAACCCCTGAGCACAGACGGGTGTGACCCCCCCAAAAATTAAAAATAATAGTTATGGGCTGGAGAGATAGCATGAAGGTATGGCATTTGCCTTGCATTCAGAAGGACATTGGTTCGAATCCCGGCATCCCATATGATCCCTCTAGCCTGCCAAGAGCGATTTCTGAGCATAGAGCCAGGAGTAACCCCTGAGCGCTGCTGAGTGTAACCCCTCAAAAAATAATAATAATAGTTGCATTAAAATTCAATATTTAGTAGCAAATTCCACATGTTGAAGAATGAAATCCATGGAGAAGTGGTGAAGAAAGATCCAAAAAGAAGGATGCTGTTGGGAGAAGGGCAGAAAGCAAAGGAAAAAGGGGTCTACACTATTAGGAGAACATGGTACTGTGTAAGTGACTGGTCCAGAAGAGGAGACATGGAACTGGAGCAATAGTACAAAGGGCAAGGCACCTGCCATACACATGGCTGACTCAGTTTGATTCCTGGCACCTCGGAGGGTCCCCTAAACCAAGAATAATTCCTGAACATAGAGCCAGGAGTAATCCCTGAGTACTCAAAAACAAACAAAAGAAATCAAGGGCCAAGGGGCCAGAGAGATAGCATGTTTGCCTTGCATGCTGCAAACCAGGGTTTGATCCCCGGAATACCATATGGTCCCCCAAACCTGGCAGGAGTAATTCCTGAGTACAGAGCCAGGAGTAACCCCTGAGGCCAGCGGGTGTGGCCAAAAATAGCCAACAAAAACAAAAACTAAAACCCAACAGCACTGTTTCTCCCTGCTGACTCATCAGGGAGAACAAGGCCAAGCAAGATCTTCTCCCTTTTTTCTGGTGTCCCCATCAACCTGATCAGCTGCCCAGGGCTGGCAGAATTGTGCAAAAGAAAAGGTTCATCTGGGACCTGAACTCCTACTGAGCACCCCACAGCCCACAGTCATGCACAGATAAAACCATGCTCACACATACATACATACATGCACATAATATTCACACACCCCTGCACACATATAGCTACCAATCCAACATGCACACACTTAAACACACCCACACACCCACACATACCCACCCACATAGATACATCCCACACAAACACATACCCACATCCCACATACAGACACCAATACACATATACCCCATGCAAATACACCTGTGCATGCACACATCCACACACTTACACAATACATACACCTGTGCGTACACACACCCAAACTTACATACATAATATGCCCATATGCACACCATGTGAATATACATATTCACACACACAGACAGACACACACACACAAACAAAAAGACAAAAGACCATGCAGGAGGGGCCTGAGCAATAGTACAGAGGGTAGGGCATTTGCCTCGCACACAGCAGACCAGGATTCGATCCCTGGTATCTCATATGGTCCCCTGTGTCTGCCAGAAATGAGCTGAGTGCAGAGCCAGGAGTAATGCCTAAGCACCATTGGGTGTGGCCTCAAAACAAAAACAAAAAGAGGCCATGCAGGACCTGGAGGCCCAGTGTGGGCAGAAGCAGGAGGAGGAGCGAGCGGGACAGAGGGAGGCAGGGCAGGCCAAGGGTGTGTCTGTGTCTAGTTCTCCAGGTGTGGCAGGATGAAGGGGCAGGTTCAGGTGGCAGCTCACAAACCTGCCTTGGATGCAGACGGAAGCTTTTGGACTGGCGGGCCAGACACTTCCTAGTGGACTGCGGGAGTGGATCAAGACAAGGGAAATCTTTGCACTGGAAGAACATCGAGCTCAGAGCCATGGAGCTGTAGTACAGCAGGAAGGGTGGTTTCTTTTTTAATTTTTCTTTTCTTTTTTTGGTTTTGGAGCTCTGGTGTTATTCCTGACTCTGCGCTCGGAAGTCGCTCCTGGCAGGATCGAGGAACCATATGGAATACGGGGATCAAACATGGGTCTGTCCCGGGTCTCTGCGTGCAAGGCAAACACCCTACCGCTGTGTTATCTCTCCGGCCCTTTAATAATATCTTTATTTAAGCACCATGATTACAAACATGTTTGTAGCTGAGTTTTAGTTATAATAAAAGAACATCACCCCCCTTCACCGGTGCAACCTTCCCACCAGCAATGCCCCCCACCCCCCTCCTTCCCCAACCCCTGCCTGTATTCGAGACATGCTTTATACTTTCCTCACTCACTACCATTACCATTATCATGATAGCTGTTAGTGTAGTTATTTCTCTAATTGCACTCACCACTCTTTGTGAGAAGTTTCATATCGTGGGTTGTGCTTTCCAGCCATCATCTCTATTGTCTCTGGTTGTTATTACAATAATGTCTTTTCTTTTTCTTTTTTTTTTGTTTTTTTGGGCCACCCCGGCGTTGCTCAGAGGTTACTCCTGGCTGTCTGCTCAGAAATAGCTCCTGGCAGGCACAGGGGACCATATGGGACACCGGATTCAAACCAACCACCTTTGGTTCTGGATCGGCTGCTTGCAAGGCAAGCTGTGCTATCTCTCCGGGCCCGTCTTTTAGTTTTCTTAAATCCCATAGATGAGTGAGACTATTCTGTGTCTATCTCTCTCCCTCTAACTTGCATAATAGCTTCAATGTCCAGCCATGTATAGGAAAATTTCATGACTTCATTTTTTCTGACTGCTGCATAGTATTCAATCGTGTATATGTACCACAGTTTCTTTAGCCACATATCTGTTATTGGGCATCTAGGTTGTTTCTAGATTCTGGCTATTGTAAACAGCAGTGCAATAAATATAAATATGCAGAAGGCATTTTTATATATATTTTTGTGTGTTCCTAGGGTACATCCCTAGGAGTGGTATAGCTGGATCACATGAGAGATCAATTTCCAGTTTTTTTGAAGTATTTCCATATTGTTTTCCATAAAGGCTGGACTAGATGGCATTCCTACCAGCAGTGAATGAGAATTCTTTTCTCTCCATATTCCCACTAGCAATAATTGTTCTTGTTCTTTGTGATGAAAGGAGCTAGTTCTTTGCACATAATAGACCCAGGTTTGAGCCCCAGCACCCCATATAATCTCCTGAGCCCTGCTAGGGACAATTCCTGAATTCAGAACCTAGAGTAAGTCCAGAGAACCAATAGGTGTGCCCTCCCCTCCAAAACAAATAAAAAAAAAAGAATATCTGGGGCCAGAGCATAGGAGGACCTTTGCCTTACACATAGCCGACTGGAGTTTGGTCCTCAGCATTCTATAGGGTGTCCTGAGCACTGCCAGGAGTAATCCCTGAGCATCACTGGGTACTCACTCCAGTGGATTGAGGTCCTACTGGCTGTGTGTGACCCAGGTATAAGCAGGTGAGCACCTGTGGGGCTCACAATGTGGGGCTCCCAAGATGCTGAGTGTTTCATTTATTTATTTATTTATTTATTTATTTATTTATTTATTTATTTATTTATTTATTTATTTTGGTTTTTTGGTCACACCCGGCGGTGCTCAGGGGTTACTCCTGGCTGTCTGCTCAGAAATAGCTCCTGGCAGGCATGGGGAACCATATGGGACACCGGGATTCGAACCAACCACCTTTGGTCCTGGATTGGCTGCTTGCAAGGCAAACACTGCAGTGCTATCTCTCGGGGCCCTGAGTGCTTTATTTTTATAACAGGTGTGACCTCCAGCCCCGCTGCAGGCCCCAGGCACAGCTGGTAGTGGCTACGAAGCACAGAGCCATAAGCCTGAGCATGGTATGTATAGTCGCAAACCCAGGAAAATAAAAAGACAAACCAGTAGAAATGCTTTTCTAGGGGCTGCAGAGGTAGCTGAGGGATGGAGAACTGGGTTCTCATGGCTGCCAAAGAAAGTCCCCCGAGCTTGCCAGGAGTGACTTCTGAGTGCAGAGTCAGGAGTAACCCCTGAGTACCGCTGCTGCCGGGTGTGACCCTAAAAACAAACAAACAAACAAACAAACAAAAAAAGTGTAGGGTCAGGGCTGCAGAGAGAGAATAGTGGGAAGGGCACTTGTCTTGTAGGCAGCTGACCCAGAGTTCAATCCCCTGCAACTCATAGGGTCCCAATACCAAAAAATAGAATTTAGGGCTCAAGAGCATATATGTGTGTTTCCATGAACAGGGTTTTGGAGTTCATCACCAGCACCACACAGCTTTTCCCTTTTTTAGGGTGTGTGTGTGTGTGTGTGTGTGTGTGTGTGTGTGTGTGTGTGTGTGTGTGTGTGTTGGTTTTTGGGTCACACCCGATGGTGCTCAGGGGTCACTCCTGGCTCTGTGCTCAGAAATCGCTTCTGGCAGGCCTCGGGGGACCATTTGGGATGCCGGGATTTGAACCATTGACTGTCCTGGATTGGCTGCATACAAGGCAAATGCCTTATCGCTGTGCTATCGCTCCAGCCCCCTTTTCCCATTATTTTTTCATTTTTAGTTTTGGAATCCACACCTACCTCAGGGGTTACTCCTGGGACTGTGCTTCAGGAATCCTATGGAATGCTGGGATTGAACCCAGGTTCTTCGTGTGAAGGTCAGTGCCCTCCTTGCTGGCCCATTGCTTCAACCCTTCTCTCTGGATTTTCATTCTTTTTCTCTTTTTGTTTTGGTTTATGTTTATGTTTTGATTTGGCGGTGCCCAGAGCTGACTCCTGACTCTCCATTCAGGGGTCACTTCTGTGGGTGCTGGGGATTGAACTTGGTTCAGCAGCACCCTCCTGGCTGGACTATGGCTTTGGCCTTTCATTATTTTTGATACTGCTGTCAAACCCTCAGGGGGCTTCAAACACAGGCCAGGTAGTGCCAACAGACATTTAGGGACTCAGTGCTGGTGGGTGTTACTTTCGATGAAATGCCCATCGGGGTCATTTGTGGGTAGCCTGTGTCCATGCTGCAGTGACTCCCCAAGCTCCGAACCTTCAGTCCTGCTCCGCCCACTAGTCACAGCTGATCTCTTCCTAATGAGTACAAGTCTGAGAGTCAGCTGGCAACCAACCTGGCTTCTGGTGAACTGACAAGACTTCCACGCAGCCTCCCCTAGAGCTCACACAGGGTGGAGTGCTCAGCCCCAGGGCCAGGCCTGGAGCAAGTCCTGGCAACTCAGCTCCTGCCAACCCCACACTCCTGCTGCCTAACACCTCAAGGAGGGAGGAACCCTTTCTTGGCAACTCCGGGATGCCTTTCCCCTCAAGAATAAGGTACGGGGAAAGAATGAAGCACAGGTGCCACTGAAACGACAGTGGGGAAGGCATTTGTGCTTGCCTTGCTGGGGTCTGATCCCTGCACCCCGTATGGTCTCCCTGAGCATTGTCAGGTGTGCCACCCCCAAAATATGGTCCAAACTCCTGGGTGATTTACAGGCTCCTCCTTCCCAGACCAGAGCACTGGGGTTCAGAGAAATTTCAGTGGAGTTGCCACAACAATGTTGGAAGTCACCCATGTGACTGTGCTCTGCAGGATCAGAGACCCCAGAGGTTTCTACAGGAATGCCCAGCTGTGTTTCAGGGGACAAAATAATTAGGAAGGTCATTAAGTAATGGGAAGGACACACTAAGTTGACAAGTCTCCCCAACTAGGCTGTCATTTCACACTCTTGGCACCAACAGTGATTCTGCCTGTTTTGAAGTGAAGAAATGGGGCCCAACTATAGTACAATAGGGAGGGGCATTTATTTGCTTTGCACCTGGCTGACCCAGGTTCGATCCCAGGCATCCTATAGGATCCTCTGAGCCCCACCAGGAGTGAATCCTGAGCCAAGAATAACTCCTGAGTGTGGGGATACACAGTGTGGTAGGCCCCCCCCAAATAAAATAAAATAAACCCAGATCAGCTCAATAAGGCCAGGATGTCCTCTGGTCCCTAAAATACAGCTTTTTTTTGGGGGGGTCCCTACCACACTCTGCAATACTCAAGAATTATTTCTGGTTCTATTCTCAGGAATCATTCCTGAGAGTGCTGTGGGGACCTGATAAGATGCAGGTGATTTAACCCTGGTCAATCATGTGCAAGGCTAATGCCCTCCCTTTATTGCTCTGGCTCTCTGTAGGCAACTTTGAATTCTGGAGACCTGGGTTCAGTTATGACACTGACTGATCTTCCAGTGACACAAGCACTTAGCTGGTAGGAGCCATTAAGTTCTGCCAGGTGCACTGTACAATCAAAAAGAGAAAAGAAAGACGAGGAGAAACAGAGACTTGGAGTAGTCATAGGCCTGGGCTAGCTCTTGCTTCCATGCAGACAGGACAGAAGCTGGAGTTGAGTTGGGCCAGTGCCAAACATAGCTGATACCACTGCAAGCGGGTCCATGTGAGCCCATGGCCTACTGTCTCCTGGGAGGAAGGGCCTTGGGGAATGGGGAGGAATGGGGCTGGCTTCTCCCAGGAACTCTCACTTCCAAATGAGGCATAAAGCAAGCAAAGGTCCTGGTTGGTCTGCAAAGCTCTCAGCCCAGAGTGGGGAAAGGACAGAGGGAAGAAACTGTCTCCTGAGTATCATGAGGGACAGCTTGGCACTTGGGATTGGGTAAGGGGAGGTTCTGAGGGATTCATTGACTGAGGATCAGTCCCACAAGTATGAGGCCCTGCGCTCAAATGCCCAGGATTTATTTTATTTATCTATTTTTATTTACTATTTCAAAAATTTTAATTATTTTATTTTAATTTATTTTATAATTTTATAATAATTTATTTTAAATTATTTATTGGGGCCACACCTTGGCAACACTCAGAAACCACTCCTAGCAGGATTAGAGAACCATCTGGGATGTCAGGGACTGAACCCTGGTCAGCAACGTGCAAGACAAACACCCTGCCCAATGTACTACATTGTACTCTCTGCCCCCCCCCCCCAGTTTTGTTTTTGTTTTGGGGTCATATCCAGCAGCACTCAGGGGTTACTCCTGGCTCTATGCTCAGAAATCGCCCCCAGCAGGCTTGGGGACCATATAGGATACGGGGATTTGAACCATCATCCTTCTGCATGCAAGGAGGTAAAGCCCACCCCATCAGGCCCCCCTTTTTAAATTTTCAAGTTTTGGGGTTTTTTTTGTTTTGTTTTGTTTTTGGGTCACACCCAGCAGTGCTCAGGGTTTACTTCTGGCTCCACGCTCAGAAATCACTCCTGGCAGGCTTGGGGGACCTTATGGGATGCTGGGATTCGAACCAATGACCTGTGTGAAAGGCAAACACCTTACCTCCATGCTATCTCTCCAGTCCCCAAATTTTTGAGTTTTTTAATGTGTTTTTGGTCACAATTGGTCATGCTAGGGAATACTCTTAGCTCTGTGCTCAGGAATCATTCCTAGTGGTGCTCAGGGGACCATATGGGATGCTAGACATCAAACCTGGATCTGCCCCATACAAGACAAGCACTTTTTACTATCTCTCCAGCCTCATAGGAAAGCAGGTAGGACACTTGCCTTGCATGTGACTGTTTATTTTATTTATCTTGGGACCTCCACAGCTGAGAGAGGCTTGTTGGCTTAGGGGTATGATTCTCACATTGGGACCTCTACAGCCGTGCTTGGGGTGGCTCCAGGAGCTGCTCCAGTCAGAGTGGGCCTGGCTGCAGGGAAACCCAGCAGAGGTCAGAGCAATAGCACAGCAGGGAGGGAGTTTGTCTTGCACATGGCCCACCCAGGTTTGATCCCCAGAATCCCATATGGTTTCCCAAGACTGCCAGGAGTAATTTCTGAGTGCAGAGTCAGGAATAACCCCTGAGCGCTGCTGAATGTGGCCCAAGTTAAAAAAAAAAGAAACCCAGGAGCTGGGAGAGGAAGCTCCAGGGATCACCCAACAGTGCTTGAGGGGCTGTGTGAACCCTGGAGCACAACTCCATATGGAAACAACAAAAACTAATAAACAAGTAAGTATAAGGGCCAGAGTGATAGCACAGCAGGTAGAGTGTTTCACCTTGCGTGAGACCGACTGAGGTTCTATCCCGGCATCCATTATGGCCTTCCAAGCCTGCCAGGAGTAACTTCTGAGCACAGAGCCAGAAGTAACCCCTGAGTACCACCAAATAAATAAATAAAGCATATACTCCACTGACTTTTTTTTTTTTTGGGCGGGGGAGTATACCTGGTGGTGCTCAGGGGTTACTCCTAGGTCTGTGCTCACAGATTACTCCTGCAGTGCTCGGGGGACCTTAGGTGATGCTAGGGATCAAACTCAGGTTGGCTTGTGTAAGGCAAATGCTCTATCCACTGTCCTATTGCCCTTACCTCACACACACTGTTTTCCTTTGGGGTGAGTGTGTGGGTGTGTCCTGCTGGTCTTAGTAACCAGGTGGGACAATCTAAAGCTAGAATTGAGCCTGTGTTACTGTAGAACCCTGTGTGTCAAGACTACCAAATTCCCTTGGCAGTGCTCAGGGTTTCTTTGACAGGCCTATCTTGGCAGAGCTTAGGTGTTAGGACCAGCTTAGGACCTGGGGATACAACAGCAGATGCCTGTCCTATCTCTCTCAGGTCCTATTTTCTGCTAAGTAGCATATTCACACTGGGTCGTCACCCCCTCTACCTTTCTCATACCATACATGTGTCACTGTCCCTCCTGCAGCCTTTGACATAAACTTGCTCTGTCTCCAACACAATCCCCCATATGTGTGACCCTTCCACAAGTGTCTGCTGGTGAATGCTGAGGCAGATGACAGAACTTGACTCCTTTTCAGGGCTGAATAACATTCCCAGCCAGACCTGTGGAGGTCAGCCAAGTGGGGATGGTGTTTTTGTTGTTGTTGTTGTTGTTTTCTTCCAGTGTTTGGTTTTGGAGCCACATCAGAGCTTACTTCTGGCTCTATGTCCAGGGATCACTCTTAGTGGGCTTAAGGGACCAGATAGAATTAGGGATAAACCTGGTTGACCACGTTAAGGCAAGTGCCTGACATGCTCTTATTGCTCTAGCACAGGGAGGGAATGGTGACTCTTTACATGCACCTTTTGGCTATAGTGCATCTCTGTTGATTTTGTTTTCTGGGATACAGACCCCCACAGTGCTTGGCAATTACTCCCAGCTCTGCACACCTCGTCGAGGTGTTGAGTAGAAGCTGGATCCTTCACATGCAGAGTCACCTCTCGGGCCCTGTGCTACTGCGTTCTCGTTGGAAGTACCTTCCAGGTACCGATCTGACTCCCTGTTTCCAATTCTTAGGGGTGACATGGCTGCGCCACATGCAAAATATTTCCCGTGGGGGTGGGGGTTGAAGTACGTTGCCAGGGGACCGGAGCCATAGTACAGCGGGGAGGACGCTTGCCTTGCATGAGGCTGACCCAGGTTCCATCCCCAGCATCCATATGGTCGGTCTCAGAGCACCTCCAAGAGTAATCCTGAATCCTGAGTGCAAAGCCAGGAGTAACCCCTGAGCATCACCGCGTGTGATGCAACAAACTAAAATAAAAAAATTTAAATCAATAGAGTGGTTGCCATCTGGGGTTACAAAGCCTTTAGGGGTGCGACTCTGCCTCGCGGTCTCCTCCGGTGACTTACACCTTCCCACTGACTCATTTTGTCTGCCAGGAAGATCCCCGAAGGCACTGGAATTCCTTCTTCCTCGAATGCTTGGGTGGCGGGGGTGGGGGGTCTGTGAATTGAATGGGGGGTGTGTTTCTTTCCGAGCGGTCCAAGCTCAAAGTGGGAGCACGGGGAGGAAACCTCACTCCCCCTCGGAGTACCACGCGAGGGGATAACGATGCTTTTTACTTGAAAGAGCGCGGATCCCTCCAGGCGAAGCTTTACCCAGGGGAGGAGGAACCGAGGGCAGACCCGAGGGCGCAGGAGCCGGAGCGGGGGGCGCTAGGCAAGGCAAAGCCAAGCCAAGCCTCCGAGGTGCCCGGGACTGCGGACCCCGAGTCCAGCGAGAGCGCACCGGGGTCCGGCATCTGCCGCGCGGGTGCAACCGGCAGGGGGCCCCGAGCTGCAGCCGCGTGAGCCCGGGCGGGGTTCGGGGCGGCGGGCGGTGGGCGGGGGGTGCCCCCCGTCCCGCCCCGCACATCCGGGGGCCCGACCGGTTCGGGGCTCGAGGCGCGCCGGTGAGTCAGGCCGGGTTTTCCCTCCGCCTTTGGGGCCGCCGGGGAGCGGGAGTCCCGCCCTGGTGCCCTGGTCGATCCGACTCCGGGCCCGCCCGCGTTTTCCCCGCGCCCGCCGCCGGCTGCCCGGCCCGGCCCGGCTGGCATTCTGCGCTGGAGCCGGCGCCCGGGAGGGAGGTTCGAGTCGTCGCGCGGAGCCGATCGCGGCCCGGCGCGGGCTCAGCATGGTGAGCGGGGCGTGCGCGGGGAGGCCGCGAGGGTCTCGGCCCGCGACCTTGGCGGGGCGCGGTGTCGTTGGGAAGGGGCGCTCGGCGGCGAGGGTCGTGCCCGGCCGCGATCCCGGTCGCTCGCCCGCGCCGCTGCGGCTTGGAGTGAGTGGGGACCCACGGCGGCGACGCCCCGCCTGCAGGTGACCGCCGAGCACAGCCCGGGACCGTTCCACGCCCCTGCCCTGGGGTCTGGGCCAGCGCCCCCGGACCGGGAACCCCGGGCAGAACCCCCCGGCCAGGGAGCTCCCGACCCTCGCGTGCGCCGAGACGGAGATTGGGCAGATCCACCGTGGGCACGGCCACCTCCCGCCCTGCCCGCCGGGACCCCCGGGCTCCGAGCCCAGCGCCCAGCGAGGGCGGTCCCGGGCCGGGCCAAAAATCGGGGCGAGGGCGCGTCTTCCCAACCCGATCGCGCCAGCACCGAGGGGAGGCTCCGCCGGGCTGCCCCGCGCCTGGACCGCCGTGCCCTGGCGCTGCCCGGCGCGGGAGGGCGCGGGCTAGAGGGGGCACCGAGCCGCGAGCCGGGCACTCCTGGGTAGGGCTGGGTGGCGGCAGGCGCCGCGTGTGTGGGTGCATGTGCCAGACTGCAGCAGAAGAGCGGGGGTTCCGCCTCCATCTGGAGGGTCCGGGAGGGGAGTGTTGGGGGGGTGCACGCTGTCTCTGCGGGACTCAGTGCCCCTGGCTGTGCGGTGGGTCCGAGGAAGGGACAGGGATCGCCAGGGCTATGAGCTGCGAGAACTGCCCGGTGCCGCCGCACTGGCGGACACGGGGGTCAGTGTCGCTCCTGCCCTGGGCTTGGGGTGGGACATTCCTGGCCCATTCCTTCGGGCAGCTGCAGGCACGCCTCTCCCCGAAGCTGATCCCTGCAGCTGGTGCGCAGCTCCTTCCGGCTGTCTCCCCAGCCCCGTCCCCTTGGAGCTTCCGGTGCCAGAGGGAAGGGGGCTTGTAAATCGGCGCCGTGGTTGGGGCCTGGGGGCTGGGGGTGACTTTGGCTCTTCATCGCCCAGTGGAGACAGAGAGCGGACCCAGTGGGCGCCCAGCATAGCTCTTGGTTTAAGGGTTGGTTTTGGTTTGGGTGCTCTGGGGTTACTTTTGGCAGAGCTAGGGGACCCTATGGAATGCCAGAGATTGTGAACCCAGGTCCACCACGTCCAGGGCAAGCACCCTCCTCTTTGACCTTTAAGGTGTGGGGGTCCCCAGCCCTGTTCTCCAGTCTCTGCCAAGTGGTGGGAGCCCTGGGCAGAGGCAAGTGGAAGTTAGCGGAGCCTCACCAGGCTAGGGGTGGGCTAGGAAGCCATCCACCCTACATTTTGCTGTAAGGTCGGGGGAGGGGCTGTCCAGCCTCTCATTAGGCTTCCGGCAACTGGCAGGAATGTGTGTCTGTTGGGGGGAGGATCTTAAGAGAAGAAGGGACTATCCCCAGACTGAGACCTGGGCCAGATGGCTCTGCTGAAAGGCCAGAATGGGGCCAGAGTGAAAGTACAGCGGGGAGGGAGGGCATCTGCCTTGCTTGCGGCCAACCAAATGCTAAGGGTTTGATCCCCAGAATGGCATTTGGTTCCAGGAGTGATTCCTGAGTGCACAGCCAGGAGTAACCCCTGAGCACCGCTCAAAAACAAACAAAACCTGAGAGCCCAGAGGGCCTTGGGAACAGGCAGGCTGAACCTTCAGTTCTCACTTGCATCTTCCCACACTCTATGCTGTGTTCAGAGCTCCTGGGCTTCATCTGTGTTCCCTGGAGCTAGGCAGGAGGCTGCCTCGTGAGAGGCTGCAGGAGGGTGTCCCTTCCAGGTGGGTTCCCTGACTCGACCCCCTGGTTGGGGTATGGCACCCACTCTCATGACCGTTGGAGCACGTGGGGTCAGACTTCCTGAGAAGTATCAGGGGTGTGCCCTGGAGATGGGGTTTCTCCCCACAGTTGCTTACAAAGGATTGCCTGGTCCGGGCAACCGAATTTGGAGTGATAGCACTGAAGTGGGTTCTCCCCTGCCCACCCCGCTGGGCTCCTTGGTAGAAAGCAAGGGCAGGGGCAGGGCCCAGGTTTCCCAGAGTTATGCTGGGGGGAATCCAGCTGAGGGGGACAGATGCCTTCCCTGTGATCTGGAGGTGACATTTGGTGTCCCACACCGAGCTTACTGGCCTCATACACTCACAATCAGCCCCTACCCTGAGCCAGCTGCTCAATACTGGAGAACTGGGGGGAGGTCACATGACATGCCCCAGAGCCTACAACACCCCCAGAGGGTTGAAATCTAGGACCCCTGGAAGTTGGAATTGAGCTGACACCACCCTCCTGCCTCTCCCTGCTGTGCTTTGTCTGCAGGACACAAATCCCGGAAGGCAGTGGGAGACTGAGCCTTCTTGTATCCATTGTTTGGGGTTCAGGAGTGGGGGGAATCCACAGCTGCTACATGATTGTGGGCCATCTGTGGGGACAGGGTAGGGTACATGCAGCCACAGGTGGTCATGAGTCTGTCCTGCGAAGTGGGGTGACTTTCTCGGAGTGCCTCTTTCAGGATACCTGAGATGCCAGGCTCTGGGAGGATCCCTCAGACACGGGGACTTGCCCTGCCTGGCTGGGTTTGGGGCTAGAATCAAGCATGACTCTGTCAATAGCCCCAGTGGCCCTTAAGAGTCCTAATCTCTTAGTTCTGCCAGGTCTTCCTACACCCCAGTCCCCACCATCCCTGAAGGAGCACAGGTCCATATTACGGTCCTGAACAAGACAGCCCTGTCCTATGTGCCCCCTTCCCATTCGACCCCCCCCCACATCATTCTCCAGCACCTATCCCGGAATTGATGCTTTGTCCCATGTTCTTCCTCCCTGGGGCCCCCTTCCTGTTTGCTGCCGCTTCCCCATCCACCCATGCCAGGTGCTTCCTGTGGGAGTGCAGGAAGTGGGGCATCCCCAGGGAGGAAAATTGGAGCCTGATTGGAAATGTGAGTCAGGACTAGGGGCCCTGGGTCAGAGGCTGAATCCTCGTATCTACTCTGGGGTTGGGGAACCCTCCCTAGCTACCTCTCCAGGACCTGGGCATGTCAAGCAGTGGCTAGAAATGGGGTGAAACTGCCTTCACTGCCTCTGACAGTGCCCCCTCCGCAGGAGCCACTACCTGAGGTGTGCTGATTGCCCATGGGCACAACCTCCAGGCCTGCAGGCTTGGCCATGGGCAGTGTGGGCAGTCTGCTGGAGCGACAGGATTTCTCCCCTGAGGAGCTGCGGGCAGCGATTGCAGGGACCCGTGGATCACGGCAGCCGGATGGGCTCCTCCGGAAGGGTCTGGACAGAAGGGATCTGCTAAGCTACTTGCACCTCCCCAAGAAGGACAGCAGGACGGCAAAACGTGGCCCCCGTGGTGAACCCGACTATGCCACCCTCTGCTACCGCGAGCACCCACGGGCTGGCGAATTCAGCAAGACATCACTGCCGGAGCGAGGGCGTTTTGACAAGGTGGGTGCCCCCAGGCAGAGGGATGGGTGTCTGGGCAAGGCTGGGGTTCAAACCCGTGGGTCCTCGCACTCACCCTGCTGCCCTCTCTCCTCACAGTGCCGCATCCGCCCATCTGTATTCAAGCCTGTCGTGGGCAGTGGCAAGGGCTTCCTGTCCATGCAGAGCCTGGCGGCCCATAAGGGACAGAAGCTATGGCGCAGCAATGGCAGCCTACACACACTGGCCTGCCACCAGCCCCCCAGCCCAGGGCCCCGAGCCAGCCAGGCACAGGCACGTGCCCGGCTCCTGCATGCGCTCAGCCTAGACGAGGGAGGCTGCGAGCCCGAGCCCAGCCTGTCTGATTCCTCCAGTGGCGGCAGCTTCAGCCGAAGCCCCGGCCCCTTCAGTGCCTCCCTGGGCCATATCACTCACCTTGGAGGTTCCTTGGACCGGGCCCCGAGGAGCCCCAAGGAAGCTGTGAACTGCCTACCTGAACCACCACCCCCTTACGAGTTCTCCTGCCCCCCTACAGAGGATGTGCTCCCCGAGTCTTGCGAGAAGCTCAATAGGGGCTTGGGAGAGGAGGATGTTTCCAGCCCCTTCACACAGGTGAGGGCTCCTGACCTGTTCTTGGGTTCTGGGGTGAGGGGAGGACAGGGCTCTCCAGCTGGCACACCACAAGGCGTAGGACCCTGGAAGTTGATGGAGGTGGTGTTCGAGCAATAGCCCTGCAGGGAAGATGTATGCCTTGCATGCAGCTGACCTGGATTTGATCCCGGGCACCCCCGAGCATCTTGGGTATGACTAAAAGCCAAAAATAAAAACAAAAACAAAAAACATGGTCTGGAGTCACAGCAGTGCTTTCCTTGCATGCTGCCAATCTGGGTTCAATCTCTAGTACCTCATAGGGTTTCCCGAACACTGCCAAGAATAATTCCTGAGCACAAAATTTGGAGTAAACCCTGAGCATCACAGGGTGTGACCCCCACCAAAAAAAAAAAAAAAAAAGCTAAAGCAATAGCACAGATGGTAGGGCGTTTTCCTTGCACGCGGCCAACTCAGGTTCCGTCCCTGGCATCTCATTTGGTCCCCGAACACAGCCAGGAGTAATTTCTGAGCACAGAGCCAGGTGGGTGTAATACCTGGGAACTGCCGGGTGTGGCCCAAAAACCAAAACAAAATTAAATAAAAGTAAAATAAAAACTAGAGGGTGGAAGAAAGAATCCCCTGACCTCTCCAGAGAATGGGGATGCCAATTGAAGGCATCCCAAGCATGGAGGGTCCTTCGGGGAGCTGACTGGGGAGGGACAGTTCTCGCAACCACGAGACTGGGATGCGCGTGGGGGCTGGGGGGTGGCGCGTGGGGGGGATCTGTGGTCACAGCCTGGTGCCTCTTGTCTTGGGCAGGTGCTTGAGGAGCGCCAGCAGCTATGGCTCGCGGAGCTGAAGCGCCTCTACTTGGGGCGCCTGCATGAGGTGGCCCAGAAAGCTGAGCGCAGCGAGCGTGTCCTTCAGTTGCAGCTCTTCATGGCGGAGCAGGAGCAGCGGCGTCTGCGCAAAGAACTGAAGGCCCACCAGGGCCTCCTGGCCACGGAGCCCCGTCCTCCGGGCGCCCTCCCTGAGGCGGACCCCAACACCGCACGGCCTGAGGAGGAAGCACGATGGGAGGTGAGTAGCCAGCAGGAGGGTCAGAGCAATAATACTGCTGGGAGGGTGGTGCTTTACACACAGCTTGTCCAGGTTTGATCCCTGGAGTCTCATAAGGTCCCTCGAGCACCTCCAGGAGTGAGACTTGAATGCAGAGCCAAAGAGTAAGCCCTGAGCATTTTTTCCAAAAATGGCCAGCACAGGGGCTGGAGTGGTAGGGCGTTTGCCTTGCATGCGGGTGACCCAGGTCAAACGCAGGGTCGATCCCCACATCCCAAATGTTCCCCCAAGCCAGGAGCAACCCCTGAGAACAGCCCGGTGTGGTCCCCCCCCCCCAAAAAAAAAAGCCAGCACAATGGGGGGCACACCTAACTGCATGATCCACCGCTTCCGGGGATCCACCCCAGGCCTCCCCCAAGCAGAGCCCATTGAGCGCTTTCCTTGACCCCCAAGGTGTGCCAGAAGACAGCAGAGATCAGCCTCTTGAAGCAACAGCTGCGGGAAGCACAGGCCGAACTAGCGCAGAAGCTGGCGGAGATTTTCAACCTCAAGACGCAGCTGCGCGGCAGCCGGGCGCAAGCACAGGCTCAGGATGCGGAGCTGGCGAGGCTGCGGGAGGTGGTGCGGAACGGCGGGGCTGAGGGCACCCCAGCAACACCGGAGGACGCTCCTGGCGGCTGCCAGACGGACGATTGCAAGAGCCGGGGGCTGCTGGGGGAGGCCGGCGGCGTGGGCAGCAGCGAGGCTGCTGACGGGGTGGCGGAGCAGCTGCGCGCAGAGCTGATGCAGGAGCGGCTGCGCTTCGAGCAGGAGCGGCGCACCTGGCAGCTGGAGAAGGAGCGTGTGCTGCGCTATCAGCGCGAGATCCAAGGCGGGTATTTGGACATGTACCGTCGCAACCAGGTGCTGGAGCAGGAGTTGCGGGCGCTGCGGGAGCCCCCAGCGCCCTGGAGCCCAAGGCTAGAATCCTCCAAGATCTGAGGCCTGCGGAGTAGAGCGCGAACACAGGAAGAAATAAAGCAGATGCCTCTGACCCAGCTGGTTCTGTTGGGCCGGATCAGAGCGCCCCAGAGCGGGGTGGTGGGCTGGAGAGGCCAACGCAAGGCCCAGCCCCGCTCCCTGGAGCGTGTGGCCCAGGGAAGGAGGCTGGGGTGGAAAAGCCCCATGTGGCAAGGGCGGGCAGGAGGGACGGGGAGGTTGGCTACATGCTGCTGCCTCCTCCGGAATAAAACCATGGTTTCTATTTTTGTTTGTTTGCTTTTGGTTGATGCTCAAGGGTTACTCTTGGCTTTGCACTCAGGAATCACTCCTGGCGGTGCTCCTGAGGCCCTATGGGATGCTGGGGATTGAACCTGGTCAGCCACTTGTAAGGCAAGTGCCCACCCCTCTTAGCTAAAACTTTTCTACCAGGAGACTGGAGGCTGGTCAGGGTGGATGTCACCATGGGGTTCTGATGCCACATCAACAGGTCTCTGGGATTTGATGGAGGGAGGGTCCTGGTAGCACTGCTGGAATGTGATGGGGGTCCCTGGTGGCACTGCTGGGATGGAGGCTGTGTGGAGTGACTACTGATCTTTAGCTTTAGTGTGGGATGGAATCTTTCTCATACACTGGTAGAATGTGCTAGAAGGAAGACCCCAGGGACCTGGAAGAGCAGAACAAGTCAACCAAGGACCAACAAAGAGTAGGGTGGTGTTTCCTGCAAAATCTTGGAGACAGGACCATACTGCTGGGTCTGGACTAGCAATGGAAGCTTGTTTACCCCTGCACCCTGCATCTATCTCTGCCACCCTAGAAAGGTTCCCAAGAGAGCACAGGGGCAACTACTAGGAATGATACTGAGCAGACATGAAATGGGACATGATGTGCATTCTAGGGGATTCTGTTTCCTGGGGGATCAGCACTGGTCTCAGGGTGCATCTGAACAGATTTGCTTTCAGCCAAGTGCCTTTAAAGCCCACTCCCACCTCGGACCCCACTCTCAACCTGCCTCTGAGGACCATTGGCCCCATCTCTTGGGCGGGAATCTGGGCACAGAGTCTGGATATGCTTTTAGGTCTTGCTGGGCACTGCAACCCTTTGAAACCAACACATGGGGATGGGTGATGGGGGTATCCAGCGCAGGAAATGGGTGTAAGGAGAGTGTGCCATTAGATATTCAGTGCTGTCTGGCCTGTGAGTGACAGGGAGGTGTGTCAGAGGTGTGTTGGCACCTAAGCTAGCATTGCCTGCTGGTCTGCTGGTCGCCCAGCCTCTCCCCACCAACCTCGCACTGTCATTGCCATCCTGTTTGAATGCAGTCCAAGTCTGGAAAAACTTCTGGACTTGGCAGAGGGAGGGGACATCCCCTCACAATGACGCTGGTTCATCTCCCTTGGGCCATGGTTCCCACTCTTCAGACCCCTCCAAACTACAAAGCCAAGCTTCACCCCTTTGGCTTCTGGGTTGCCCTTATCTCCCCACCTAGCAATTAAGGACCTAGGTTGGCCAGTGGTGCCCCAGGGAAGAGCAGGTGGGCAGGACCAAAACTTGGCAACAGTGCCAGAAACCAAGTCCTTGCCCAGATGTGGGGGAGGGTGCCTCGGCAGAACCGGATTCTGGTCCCTGCTGGGCAAACCAGTTTCTGGTCCCCAAGCCTGCTGAGCCACCAAAGTGGCAGATAGCTGAGGCCAGCCACTCCCTCTGCTCGGGGCATCCCTGTCCCTGGACTCCTAGCGCCCTCCTAACTGTTCTCAAAAGAACTTCATCAGGAGCCCTCCTACTGACAGCTTCTCTGGTGGTTCTCAGACTTTTTGTATGGGGCCTTTCCAGCTTGGCCTTTCCTAATGGTGCTGCGAATTGAACTAGTGCCACATCTAGCAGTGCCTGGGTGCTGTAGGCGGCTTCTGTCCTACAGTGCCAGTGGGATTTCAATGAATCCACTTCAGGGAGAGTGGGCTGCACGGGCGGCGAAATATGAAATAATGAAACCATACAAAATAAATTGTATGGGGACCTGCATCTTCAATAGATGTGAGACAATTCTACTCTTCTCTATATATCCTCAACCCAGTCTCAGGAATTTCCCTGTTGACAAAAGGCAAGGAGTCATAGAAGAAGGGACACAATGACAGCAGACCCTAAAATATACATATCAAAAACTAGCCAGTACAGGTGAAGAGAATCCCACACCTGGAAGGAGGAAGTAGCATAAGAAGGGGGACCTTAAGACAAAAGATAAAAAACTTGTTTTGCTAAAATTTGGGGCTAGCCTGATTGCAACTAGCAAGGAAGATAAACTATTTGTTTACTACTTAAAAGTTGAAACCAGGGGCCCGGAGAGATAGCACAGCGGCGTTTGCCTTGCAAGCAGCCGATCCAGGACCAAAGGTGGTTGGTTCGAATCCCGGTGTCCCATAAGGTCCCCCGTGCCTGCCAGGAGCTATTTCTGAGCAGACAGCCAGGAGTAACCCCTGAGCATCGCCGGGTGTGGCCCAAAAACCAAAAAAAAAAAAAAAAAGTTGAAACCAGAAAGGAGGTTTGCATTTTAGTTGACCAATTTGCTTTAGAAATGCTGATTAAAGGGGCTGGAGAGATAGCATGGAGGTAGGGCATTTGCCTTGCATGCAGAAGGACGATGGTTCGAATCCCGGCATCCCATATGGTCCCCCAGCCTGCCAGGAGCAATTTCTGAGTGCAGAGCCAGGAGTAACCCCGGAGCAATGCTGGGTGTGACCCAAAAACAAACGAACAAACAAATAAACAAAAGAAATACAGATTTATTTGGCCAGAGGGGAAACTGTAGACTTTTGGTGCTGAAAATTTCTCTGAGCAGTGTCATTGAGTGAGGCCATATTTTGGCTTGTAATTTTGTAAGGGAGAGAATGTGCTAAATAATAAAAAAATTGTAATGTCACTATCATGTCAGGAATTTCAGAAATATTGCCAGTAATCCACATAGGGGGTATAATTAACGTCCACCAATGGGCCTGCTGGCTAAAATATTTCTTGGGGAAATATCAGCTCATTGCTCCAGGAAAATCAATAGATACATCTGGTGGGCGTGCTTCCCCTAAAATGGAGACGTCTTATGTCGAGGCGTGGCACCTGGGGTAACTGTGTAGTGTTTGGAGAACCAGCTGCAATTCTGAAGGTTGAATCTAGGGTGACCACATGAAATTCAAGCTCCCTTACCCCCTGTCTTATATCTCAAGCTCCCTCTTTAAGCTCTTTTCCTATACTAGACAATTTTTTTTTTCTTCTTTGGTTTGGTGTAGAGACCACATTGGTGATACTCAGTGGTTATTCCTAACTCTGCACTCAGGAATCACTAAAATCTCAGGGTTGCTGGGGATCAAACCCATGTTGGCTTCATGGAAGGCAAGTGCCTACCCACTGCAAGTTAAGTACAACAAGCCCTTCACACTGGCACCTGGCCCTTGTCCTGCTTTTTAGAAGGCCCCAGATCTTGGGGAATGGGAGGTTTGGGCCACACCTGGTGATGCTCAGGGGTTACTCCTGGCTCTGTACTCAAGAATTACTTGGGGGCCCGGAGAGATAGCACAGCGGCGTTTGCCTTGCAAGCAGCCGATCCAGGACCAAAGGTGGTTGGTTCGAATCCCGGTGTCCCGTGCCTGCCAGGAGCTATTTCTGAGCAGACAGCCAGGAGTAACGCCGGAGCACCGCTGGGTGTGGCCCAAAAAACAAAACAAAAAAAAAAGTTTCAAGTTCCAGGGCTTGAATGGTACCAGTGAGGAAGGCGACTGCCTTGCACTCAGCCAACCCGAGTTCAATCAATTGTTGGCATCCTATAGGGTCCCCCACGCCAGTCAGGAGCTGAGCTTAGAATAACCTCTGAGAATTGCAAAGATAACCCAAAAACAAAAGCAAGAACAAAAAAAAAAAAAAAAAAAAAGAATTACTTGGGGCCGGAGAGATAGCATGGAGGTAAGGCATTTGCCTTGCATGCAGAAGGTAGGTGGTTCGAATCCCAGCGTCCCATATGGTCCCCCGAGCCTTCCAGGAGCGATTTCTGAGCGTAGAGTCAGGAGTAACCCCTGAGAGCTGCCGGGCGTGACCCCAAAACAAAACAAAAAAACAAACAAAAAAATTACTTGTGGAGACTCTGGGACCATATAGGTGATTGAAGACAGTGCAGGTGAGCCTAGCACCCTACCTGGGCCTTTACTATGGTTGCTGCTGGGTTACCAGGAGGGAACTTGTATATTTAACGTGGGAGAGGATGGCTTTTTCATTCTGACCTGGAGTCAGCCAAGCATGTAGGTGGCTCTAATCTGAAGCCATCCCATCAAGACTGCAGCAGGGAAACAGAGCGGGGCTAAGAACTGATGAGTGGGTGCAAGGATGAAGCCCTAAGTACCACTGGGTTTGACTCCAATTCCCCATTCCCCAAAATAGGAATCCATAGGTTCCCATACTACCTAGAGAAGACTGAGGTGCTGGATCATCCAAACCCTAAACAGGGAAGGGCCTGTTTTCCCTGGCCTGGCACTCCTTATTTGTATTTTGTTTTGGGGCCATGCCTAGCAGTGCTCAAGGCTTACGCTCTACATTCAGGGGTCACTCCTGGTGGTGCTCAGGAGACCAAATGGGATGCCAGAGATTGAATCTGAAAGACTGCATACAAGGCAAACACCCTACCCACTATACTATCACTCTGGCCCTGCATTCCTTGTATTTGTTGTTTGTTTCTGGGCCACACCCGGTAGTGCTGAAGACTTGCTCCTGGCTCTGCACTCAGAGATCACTCCTAGCAGTTTACTGGACTATTTGTGGCGCTGGGGATTGAACTTGAGTAAGACTGCATGTAAGACAAGTGCCTACCATAGTACTCCAGGAGGTCTGAGCTGACATTCCTTTATTTATTTACTTATTTATTTATATTTTGCTTTTCTTTGAGCTGGCATTCCTCAGACTTCTTTCTTTTCCTAAGATTTCTAGGGGCCAGAGTGATCCTGACTCCATTGGGGAAGGCCCAAAATCAAACTATTAATAAAGATTTATTTGATCCTGAGGGTCCAGGGAAATGGTTTAAGGGGCTGAAGTGCAGGGCTGGAGATGGTGCAGGGCAGAGAGGGTGCTTGCCTTGGACAAGTGACTCAGTTTCAATTCTTGGCATACCATGTGGTTCCCCAAGCATCACCAGGAATAATTCCTAAGTGCAGAGCCAGGAGTAATCCTAAGCATCGCTAGGAGTGGCCCAACCCCCCACCCAAAGTGGGGGCTAGAGTATAGGGTCTATATGAGGAATCCCAGTTTCTTTTTATTTATTTTTATTTGAGGACCGCACCTAGCACTGCTCAGGGGTTACTCCTGTTGGGGTTGAACTTGATTCCCAGACATGGAAAGCAAACACTCTCCCTGCTATACTATCATTCTGGCCCCAGGAACCTCAGATTCAATCTCCAGGTATAGAGTGCATAGTCTCCCAACCCCCATGATGAGCCGCTCTCCCTCCCCGTTTTGTCTGTGTAAAGAGTGCAATCAGATCAGAGAAGGAGTAGGGTCCTAGGGTTCCCTAAGAGGAAATAGGATGTCTGGAGCTCTTATGAAAGTCAGTGAAATCTTGGAGTCCCAAGTGATAAGGCATTTGCCTTACATGTGATGGACCTGGGTTTGATTCCTGGTATCCCACATGGTCCCCCTGAGCATGCCAAGAGTGATATCTGAGCACAAAGCCAATAGTAATCCCACTGTGGCCCCAAAACAAAAACAAGCAAAAAGTCAGTGAAATCCTGTGGCTTGGGATAGTCAGACAAAGGGGCATAACCTGAGGCAAAACTCTCAGCTCACCCCCACAAAGGGGATGGGAAAGAGTACAATAAGTAAAGACCACCCAGGCAACAGCAGCAATGGTGAGTCCCGGCTTTGAGGGGTGCCAATTTAGAAGGGGTGGTGGTGGTAGGTGAGGGCAGAAAGAGCACAAACAGCCATGATGGTTTGAAGTGCAAAGCTAAGGGGAAAAAAAGCTTGAATCGCGTGCAACTGCTTCCTTTTGTATAAAATATGATTGTCCAACGATTGTTTATTTCTTGGTGCAGAGGATGTTTAAAGGTGCACAGGCAAATAGGGACCTAGTGGGGGTTCCCTAAATGCAGACCACGCCTTGAAGCTGGAGGAGGGATAGATCCAAGAGTCAAGGTCGGTGCCAGTAAGAGTTAGAGGTCACCGAGTACTTTCCTGTAAGGGCAGCTGCTCAGTCCCCCCCCCGCCCCCACCTTGATCTCCAGATCTAACCCCACAACCACATGCCAGGGACTCAAGGAGGACGCCGGCAGGGCTGCGGCTGGGCCACGCCTAGCTGAATGTCATCAACCTTGGAAGGTCAGTGCAACGATGGCTGGGCAGAAAATAAGGACTTCAGGAGTCTTGAGGAGTCCTGAGTCTTACAGGGCAGTCTCAACTCCGCAAGCCGGAGGGCAGGGAAGGTACAGTCACTTCTAGGTCCTGGACTTGAGGACGCAGACGCAGGTGCGCGGGGCGGGCCGTCCAGACGCCTCTTTGGCCAGCCCAGCGCACCCAGGGGCGTGGCGAGGAGGCGTGGCGAGGGCGAGCCGGTTCCACTCGCAAAGACCAATAGCGGGTCTGAGAGCGGTAAGCTCCTCCCAGGGGCGTGGTCATGTAAATATACCCGAAGAGTGGGCGTGTCTCTCGGAGCCTGCGGACGAGTCCACTCTGGCGCGGGGCGCGGTTAGCGTGCCCCCCCCGCCAATTTCCAGTGGGTGAGTCCGGAGCGCCAGCGGTCGCCGTCGCTTCCGGCCCCAAGAACGTCGGCGCCGGAAGTCAGGGTCCCAGCTGCGGGAGCAGGTAAGAGCGCTGGGGCTTCTGGGCCGGAAGTGCGGGCGCATTAAGGGGTGCCCCGGGGCGGCAGGGCGGCAGGGCCCGTTGCAGGGAGAGTGGGAACTGGCTCGCGGGGAACTTCCGGGGAGAGGGCGCGGTGGAGGCACGACGAGGACCCTCGCTCTTCTGCTGAGCAGTGTCATCCCAGGTGTGCCTCGGAGGCCGGAACTGGGTCACGGGGGGCGGGGTGATGGCCCAGAGTCCGGCGGGAACAGTGACGCGGATGCCCGGAACTGTCATTGCCAAAGGAGGCAGAAGTCCCGGCCCGACACCCGGGGCCGGTTCCCAGTGCGGCTGCGGGGTGGGACGGGGAGACCCGGTCGGGGCTGGACTCTCGCTGCTTCCCGGCGACGCCTTAAGACTGAGGAGGGGGCCGGAGAGATAGTACGGAGGTAGGGCGTTTGCCTTGCGTGCAGAAGGACAGTGGTTCGAATCCCGGCATCCCATAGGGTCCCCCGAGCCTGCCAGGAGCGATTTCTGAATGTAGGGCCAGGAGTAACTCCTGAGCGCTGCCGCGTGTGACCCAAAAAAAGACAAAGGAAGGTGAGCCATCTCTGGTCCCAGGAAGGAAACCGGAGTGCAGGGTGCTGCACAAGGGCAGAGGGATGGAGGTGATGCCAGACAAATGTGGTGTTCTTTTTTTTCTCTCTCTCTCCTCGGGACACACCCTGTGGTGATGCTGGGGGCCATTCAGGGCCGAGGATGGAACTTTAGTCTACACAGCTTGCACACAGCCTGTGCTCACTGCCCTTGTAATGTGGGAAGATGGAAGATGCCTGTCTTCCCTAGAGGGTCCCTTTGTCTCCAAATTTTGGAGACTGGGGAGTCCCTCCCATACCTAGTCTACCTTGGAAATGCTCCTATGTAACTATTTGTCTCTGTCCTCTTCCCACCTCTTAAACCAGACCCCATACCTCGAGGCTTAGGGACTCGACCCTTCCTGAGCAGTTTCCCAATGTCTCCTGAGCTGGCTCTTGGGCGTCAGCCCTTTCAGGTTTATGGAATAGAAGCAAAAGGGAACTCTCTTCAAGGGTATTTTGTGGAGCTGATCAAACTGCATCCAGGGTTCTTGATGCTAAAGCAGTGCCAGAGCACCCTAGAGGTCGTTGGTCTTTTGGGAGGGGGGTAAACCTGGCTCTGTGTTTGGGGTGTCATTCTTTTTTTTTTTTTTTTTTTTTTTTGGGTCACACTCTGCGATGCTCAGGGGTTACTCCTGGCTCTGCACTCAGAAATCGCCCTGGGGACCATATGGGATTCTGGGATCCGAACCACCTTTGGTCCTGGCGGCTTGCAAGGCAAACGCCTTACCGCTGTACTCTCTCTCCAGCCCCTGGGATGTCATTCTTTGTAGAGCTCAGGGAACCATGAGTACCAGGATGGAACTAGAGTAGAGTAGGACATGTTCAAGGGAAGTGCCTTTCCCCTACTTGGTATCTTTCCAGCTCTCCACATTTGTAGGGTATTTTGGAGGTGAGAGCTGCAGATGGAACCCAGGCCTCCTGCATGCAAAGCCTATGGCTCCCAAGCCCCTATCTTATCTTTTGTGTGTGTGTATGTGTGTATTTGGGTTTTGTTTGTTTGTTGGAGAGGAGCTCTTTATGCCTTTCTTTTTTGGGGGAGGCATACCCAGCAGCGCTCAGGGCTTATTCCTGGCACTACGCCACGCCATAAATCGCTCCTGGCAGGCTCGGGGGACCATATGGGATGCCGGGAATCGAACCACAGTAATTCTGCATGCAAGGCAAACGCCCTACCTTCATGCTATCTCTCCAGCACTTTTTTTTTTTTTTGGTTTTTGGGCCACACTCGGCAGTGCTCAAGAGTCCCTCCTGGCTTGTCTGCTCAGAAATAGCTCCTGCCAGGCACGGGGGACATATGGGACACCGGGATTTGAACCAACCACCTTAGGTCCTGGACCGGCTGCTTGCAAGGCAAACACCGCTGTGCTATCTCTCCGGGCCCTCTCCGGCACTTTATGCCTTTCTTGAGATGGTCCCTCTTCACAGTTCAGGCCTGCTGGACCCTTTTTTTCTGTGCACTGTTCTGTCTTGCCCTTTTTCCTGCTTTCTTGCTCTTTCTACTAAAGGAAATCACTGAGGGGTGGTGTGCCAGAGTTCAGCCCTGGGTGAACAAACCTGAAGGAAGGGACGTCATGAGGATTAAGAAAATAAAACATGGGGCCGAAGACATAGCATGGAGGCAGGGCATTTGCCTTGCATGCAGAAGGATGGTGGTTTGAACCCAGGCATCCCATATGGTCCCCTGAGCCTTCCAGGTGCAATTTCTGAGTGTAGAGCCAGGAGTAACCCCTGAGCGCTGGCGGGTGTGACCCCCCCCCCAAAAAAAAAAACCCAGACAACAGGGAAAAGAATAGGTTGGGGTTCCCAGCCTCATGGACTGATAGCCCTGACTGTCCTTCATTTACTGTATGTATTGTTCAGGGACAATCATTGTGGGAGAACTAATACTAATCAAGCCTAAGTGGGTCTTTACATCTTTTCTTTTTGTTTTCTTTTTGGGCTATTTTACCCTGTGATGATCAGGTCACTCCTGGCTTTGCGCTCAGAAATCGCTCCTGGCTTAGGGGACCATATGGGATGCTGGGGATCGAACTGTGGTCTGTCCTAGGTCAGCCTTGTGCAAGGCAAATGCCCTACCACTGTGCCACAGCTCCAGCCCCCAAGTCTTTAAGTCTTGAAAAGGGATGTGTTCTGGCTTCTGGTTTCCTCTGATTCTGGAGGCCAGCTCTTACCAGGTATGGGGTTTGGAGAGTCCCCATGCCGGAGGGCTTCTCCCTAGCCTGGGGAGTACTGGGATGCTTGGCAGGCCCCCAGCCATTCTCCTCTTTCTCCCCTGGACTCCAGGTCTTCCCTGGGCGCCAGTCCAGGTGGACTCTATAGGGGTCATCAGGCTTTCCCCCTACTGCTCCCTACATTAATGGGAATGCTTTGGGAGGAGGGCAGGCCATTCTAGCACTGGTTTATGTTGGGACAGTCACTGGAACTTTTTTCTCCTTGGTCTCCTATTGATAGTATTGTATGCATATAGTTTATATGTGCATAATATCCATCTTGTATTGTGACCCTGATACTGCCCTACAATGCTCATTTCTGATCTTTTTTTTCCCCACCCCCATTTCTAATCTTTTACTGCCTCAGTCCCAACCCTTATTTCCCTCCATCTACCCATGTAGGTGCATCTCATGACATGACGCTTACCACATAGAGTGATGAGTGCAGTTAGAGAAATAACTACACTGAAAACTATCCTAACAATGTGAATGAATGAGGGAAATAGAAAGCCTGTACAGGTGTGGGTGGGGTAGGGAGGAGGGAGATCTGGGAAATTGGTGGTGGGAATCTTGCACTGGTATGGGGGGGTGTTCTTTACATGACTGTAATCATACAACTACAATCATATTTGTAATCACGGTGTTTAAATAAAAATAATTTAAAAAAAGAAAGAAAGAAAAGGGATATGTGACAAAAAAGGAAGTAAAATCTCTAAAGATTGGATTCCTCCTGGAGAGGTGGCAGACGAAAGACTGAATACTGGGGGCCGGAGAGATTGCACAGCAGTAAGGTGTTTGCTTTGCACAGGGCCAACACAGAACAGGATGGACCCAATTTGAATCCTGGTATCCCATATGGTTCCCCAAGCCTGCCAGGAGTGAATTCTGAGCACAGAACCAGGAGTAACCCGAGCACCACCAGGTATGATCCAAAAACAAAACAAACCCCCCCAAAAAAACCTGAATACTGGACTCCCATTTAGTAGGGGTTCCTCGTGGTATGCCTGTGTTTAGGTAATTTAGAAATTAAAGAGTCATTAGATCTTTTTCTGTCCCTCTCCTCAGACTGTCAACTCTCTAGCTAAACTTAGTTATGACGTCTTTATAACCGACAGTGGTATTGTCACCTATGAAAGTTCTGCATCAGGGCATAGATAGCATGGTGGTAAGGCATTTGCCTTGCATGCAGAAGGATGGTGGTTTGAATCCCAGCATCCCATATGATCCCCGAGCCTGCCAGGAGCGATTTCTGAGTGTAGTGCCAGGAATAAGCCCTGAGCGCTGCCGGGTATGACCCAAAAACAAAACAAAACAAAATTTCTGCATCACTGTCCGTGTGTATTCTATCTCTTTCCCACGTTTTTTTTTTTTTTTTTGGTTTTGGGGCCACACCCAGCGGTGCTCAGGGGTTACTCCTGGCTGTCTGCTCAGAAATAGCTCCTGGCAGGCATGGGGGACCATATGGGACACCGGGATTCGAACCAACCACCTTTGGTCCTGGATAGGCTGCTTACAAGGCAAACACCGCTGTGCTATCTCTCCGGGCCCTTTCCCACGTTTTTTTATGACCTTGCATGCATGTATGTGCTGCATATCTTTCCCTCTGTGTGTGCATATCTTTCCCTGATGTGTGTGTGTGTATTCTACAGCCCTGGTTTTGCCCAGTTTTTTTTCCTCTTCATTTCTGCCCCCTCAGAGCCATGTTTGGGAGGTTACCACTGTTCTCGTGGGTACAGCTGGGTAAAGATTTCTGAAAGCTTTTCTATATTTCTATAGATGCAGGCCCCCAGCCCCAGCCCACATCCTACTTCCTGCCTGTGAGACCCCTGGAGACCCACCTGAAAGGCTGAAAAGCCTTCCTTGGCTTCCCAGTGTGGCCTACAGTCTCAGCTCAGCCAGTCATCTATTCCTTGTCTTCCTCCTGGGGGAGTCTCAGATTGTGTCTTGCTCCCTGCTTTATTCTTGGAAAAGCCTGTGCTGCTGTGATGGCATCTCATGTGTGAGACTACATCCACCTTTCTGAGCTTCTGCAGGATACTGATTTCTGGTTCCCACGTACTTCATATGTTTGTGTGGTGCCAGGCATGGAGCCCAGTGCTCACACTTCAGCCATATTCTTGGCCTCTCAGAAACTCTTGGCAAATGATCTTTTTTTTTTTTTTTTTGGTTTTTGGTTTTTGGGCCACACCTGGCGGTGCTCAGGTGTTACTCTTGGCTGTCTGCTCAGAAATAGCTCCTGGCAGGCACGGGGGACCATATGGGACACCGGGATTCAAACCAACCACCTTTGGTCCTGGATCGGCTGCTTGCAAGGCAAAGGCCGCTGTGCTATCTCTCTGCCTGGCAAATGATCTTTTTTTTTTTTTTTTTGGTTTTTGGGCCACACTCGTTTGATGCTCAGGGGTTACTCCTGGCTATGTGCTCAGAAATCGCCTCTGGCTTGGGGGGACCATATGGGACGCCGGGGGATCGAACCTCTGTCCGTCCTATGCTAGCGCTTGCGAGGCAGACACCTTACCTCTAGCGCCACCTTCCCGGCCCCGCAAATGATCTTTTGTACCATTTTCTTTGTCATGGATCATCTCCCAATCTAGACTCTTTTCTTTTCTTTTTTTTTTTTTTTTGGTTTTGGTTTTGGTTTTTGGGTCATACCCGGCAGTGCTCAGGGGTTACTCCTGGCTCTATGCTCAGAAATCATTCCTGGCAGGCTCAGGAGACCAACATGGGATGCTGGGATTCAAACCACCAACCTTCTGCGTGCAAGGCAAACGCTTTACCTCCATGCTATCTCTCCGGCCCCCCACTCTGATGCTTTCTGCTCTTCATTACTAGCCTGCAGGGCCAAAGAGAGTACAGAAGCATTTGTAGGCATGGGCAGATCTGGGTTCAATTCCTGACAACCTAGTGTGACCCACAAAAAAGCAATAGCTGCAGAGCACTGCTGGGTGTGGCCCAAAGGTGAAAATAGCAAAGAACAGAAGTATCAAGTGCATCCGCAAGTGCTACTTTTCCTGGCTGTGAGTGGGTCCAGGCTAGGGTACTGTTGCTGGAGTGTTGGAAACTTTCTATAAGGATAAGGGGGCCAAAAGCCACTTCCTAGATGCTTGGCCAAGGTACCCTCTAGAGTCAAAGTCTTGTGCACTTCTCGTAAAGGGGAGTCTGGTTTTTGTGCCCCTTCCTCCTCAGCCTGCATGCATGTGTGTCCCTGGTCTTACAGAGACCCAGTGTGATTTCTAGGGATTATCCTCTTCACAACACTCTTTTGATAGTAAACACAGCAGTGCTCTGGGGCTTGTGTGCTGGGCACCCTCATGCCACTTGCCCTCAATACTGGCACTCAGAAGTGTTTATTTGGCTTTGTTTTTGCTTTTGGGTCATACCTGGCTCTGCACTCAGGAATCACTCCTGGTGGTGCTTGGAGAGCCATATGGGATTGCCAGCGATCAGACTTAGGTGGGTTTTGTACAAGAGAAGTGCCCACCCTCTTATCTGAGGCATTTTTTGTGTTGGACCTTGGACTTAGAGGAGGGTCAGGTTGGATGAAGGGAGCTAGGAGACCAGGTGGAACTTAACGGGCAGGCCCAAAGACCCTGAGCTACTCTACCCACACCCTCCTAAAGTGTTCCTGGAGGAGGTGTGCTGGTCAGGTGTATCAGGCAGGGTGATGTGGCAAGAGATTTGCGAGGAACCAGGGAGCTCACCACATCTTGACTTCTGGGCTGCTGACTCAGAAACTCTCTTCCCTAGGTGGAGGCAGCCATGGAGCAGTGTGCCAGCGTGGAGAGGGAAGTGGACAAAGTCCTGCAGAAGTTCCTAAGCTATGGACAGCACTGTGAGCAGAGCCTGGAGGAGCTGCTACAGCACGTGGGCCAGCTCCGGGCTGAGCTGGCAGGTGTGAGGAATGAGGGGGGTGGAGTCCAGCTGCAGACCAACCTGGTGGGTGCAGGGTCTGCTCTCTAGGTTGCTGGCAACAGAGATGGTGAGAACACTGGAACATGGGACAGCCCTAGGCCTCCTCAAGGGCATTAAAGTGTTGTTGGCCATTTTTTCTTTTCTATTTAACCTTATTTGGGGTCCACACCTGGCCAGGCTCAGGGCTGACTCCTGATGGTGGCCTGCAGGCTGTAAGGGGTGCTAGGGATTATACCTGGGTTATGTGCAAGGCAAATGTTTTAACTTATTCTATTTGACTCCTTCATTTAATTTTGTCTTACGTGCTGGGGATAGAACTCCATATCGGGTCGTAAGTGCAAGCCAGGCTGTCCTGCAACAAGCCACCTCCTGGCCCTTTTCTGGGAACATTTATTTCCTAGTTTTCTTTTTTGGGGTGGGGAGAGGTACCACCCTTGGCAATGCCCAGAGGCCACTCCTGGTCTAACCCAGCAATCTCTCTTACTGCTTGCTAACAACTGTGATGAAACTGGTATCCCTGTGTTCAAAGCCAGAAACTTAGCCTTTGTCTCTCTGGTTTAGGTCTGACTTGTTTTAAGACCTGTATTTCCCTCTGAGTGGTGAGCACTACTGGCAGGTCCCCCTTGCAAAAAATTCAGCAGGGTCTGGAGTGATTTAGTGCACTTGCCTTGTACACATGCTCACCTCGGTTTGATCCCCAGACTCTCATAGTGTCCCCCTGAGCACTGCCAAGAGTAACTCGAGCATAGCCCCCAAGAAAAAAACTAGCAAATGGGGAAAGACAGGGTCATGCCCAGGAGCAGGATCTCCTGCAGGTTTGAAGCTGCCAACAGGGAGTCCCCTGCAGCTGAGATGGGGCAGCTCTGTGGCCTTGGCCTCAGCCTGCGTGTCCTGCAGCCCTCCAGGGGACGCCGCTGTCAGCCACCCTGTCCCTGGTGATGTCGCAGTGCTGCCGGAAGATCAAGGACACAGTGCAGCAGCTAGCCTCCGACCACAAGGACATACACAGCAGTGTGTCCCGTGTGGGCAAGGCCATTGACAGGGTGAGCAGGGCCCACGGTGGGGCATGCCTCAGGCTACACGATGGACTCTGGCTCACTGGTCCTATCTATCTCCCACCCACCCCACCAGAACTTTGACTCTGAGATCTGCGGTGTTGTGTCAGATGCGATGTGGGACTCTCGGGAGCAGCAGCATCAGATTCTGCAGACAGCCATTGTGGAGCACCTGTACCAGCAGGGCATGCTTGGTGTGGCTGAGGAGTTGTGCCAGGTATAGTGGCGCAGCTTCTGACTACAGTCACTCCCCTTTTTCCAGCTGGCGGGGCTCAGAGCCTATTGACCACAAAGCAGGTGAACTAATCTGAGCAGACCTTGAGGTTTTATTTATTGTTTTTGGTTTTTGGGCCACACCCAGAGGTGCTCAGGGGTTACTCCTGGCTGTCTGCTCAGAAATAGCTCCTGGCAGGCACGGGGACCATATGGGACACCGGGATTTGAATCAACCACCTTAGGTCCTGGATTGGCTGCTTGCAAGGCAAACGCCGCTGTGCTATCTCTCCGGGTCCTTGAGGTTTTATTTTAAGTAGCCATACTCAATGGTATTCCTGGCTCTGTGCTCCAAGGTCACTCCAGTTGTTTTTTGTTTGTTTGTTTGTTTTTAAGGGGGCACAGCTGAGGGCTCTGCACTCAGGTATCACTCCTTGTAGGAAACTTGTGGAATGTTGGGATTGAACACCCAGGAGTAATGCCAGAGTGTAAGCCCTGAGCACAGCTGGGCATAACCCTAAAACAAAACAAAAAGGGAAGGATTAGGAGATTTGCAGGTTTCTGAAGCCAGAAATATTGTGAAGCAGGGAGATGTTAGCCTGGCATATCTCTTGACTCCAGTTCCACCTCCTACACTATATGCTTCCCCAGGCACCACTGGGGATCATTTGGAACAGAGGCAGAAATAGTCCTGAAGTACTGTGTCTTCCCTGCTAAGAGCAATTGGGGGTGGGGTAGGGTGGTGCAGGCATTTGTCTGGCATACAGCTGACCTGGGTTTGATCCCAGCATCCCATATAGTCCCAAGGCTACCATGAATAAGCTAGTGCACTGCCAAGGGTGCCCCTCTAAAAACAAAACTAAATAAGTAAATAAAAGACTTGAGCAGGTGCTGAACCTCCCACAGGAATCTACGCTGAATGTGGACCTGGGTTTCAAGCAGCCCTTCCTAGAACTGAACCGGATCCTGGAAGCGCTGCACAAACAAGACCTGGGGCCAGCACTGGAGTAAGTTAGCCTGAGGGTGAGGATGGTGGGTTGGGGCTTGTTTGGCCAGAGGAGCTGCCAGGGCTCATCAGCTCCCCATTCTCCAGGTGGGTCATCTCCCACCGCCAGCGCCTGCTGGAGCTCAACAGCTCCCTGGAGTTCAAGCTACACCGCCTGCATTTCATCCGCCTGCTGGCAGGTGGTCCTGAGAAGCAGAGGGAGGCTCTGAGCTATGCCCGACACTTCCAGCCCTTTGCCCGGCTGCACCAGCGGGGTAGGCCCTGGACACCACTGCAGCACTGTGGGGTGGGTGACTAACCTCTCACAGCAGAGACAGTGCCTCATGTGCATGCATTGGCCTGCAGAGATCCAGGTGATGATGGGCAGCCTTGTGTACCTGCGCCTGGGCCTAGAGAGGTCACCTTACTGCCACCTACTGGACAGTAGCCACTGGGCAGAGATCTGCGACACCTTCACCCGTGATGCCTGCTCCCTGCTGGGACTCTCTGTGGAGTCACCCCTCAGTGTGAGGTACCTTCTGGGGCTAAGAGCGCAGGGGTGTATCCAAATGCACTTGCTAAGCCTCCCCCAGGTCCCAGTAGAGTTGGGAGAAACTAGGTTTTACTGGGGCAGGGTTTTGGGTTAGGGACCTCTGCAGTGCAGGTGATGGGATTGGGATGACTTTGTGGGCAAGGCCTCCCCACTGCACAATCTAGATCTCATGAGAGTCCTGGATGACAACTCTTTTGGAAGCACAGCAGGATCCAGTACGCAGCCCAGGGGTTACCTTTTTAAAATCTTTTTTGGCTATCCCTGGATCCTCCTCTTGGCCTTTGGAACGCAATACACTTTCAAGGTGTTGGAATGTGCCTCAAGGTGTTGGAATGTGCCTATCCAGGGCACATCCCAAGCTCCCCAAGAGGTTCTCTGGGACAGCTGGTTCCCTTGCTAGCACTCCTCATCCCCCCTGCACCTCTTCTCTCTGACTCCAGTTTCGCGTCGGGCTGTGTGGCACTGCCAGTGCTCATGAACATCAAGGCAGTGATTGAGCAGCGGCAGTGCACAGGAGTGTGGAGCCACAAAGATGAGTTGCCGGTGAGGCTTCTAGTGGGACTGGCACTTCCTTCTGTGGGGCAGGGGAGGGTGTGTTTCAAGTGGGATGAAGAAGAACATAGCAGCTTGTGAGCTGCTGACCCAGATTTGATCACCTGCATCCCATATGCCCCCCCATCAACACTACCAGGATTAACCCCCGAGCACCATCAGGTGTGACCCCAAAAGCTAGGGGTATGGAGGAGGGTCTCCTTCCACTGGGGACAGGAAAGGTCATGCTTCTGGTGGCTCTTACTCATGCCTATCCGGGTCTCCCCAGATTGAAATCGAGCTGGGCATGAAGTGCTGGTACCACTCTGTGTTCGCCTGCCCCATCCTCCGCCAGCAGACGTCTGATGCCAATCCGCCCATCAAGCTCATCTGTGGCCATGTGATATCCCGAGATGCCCTCAACAAGCTCATCAATGGTGGGAAGTGAGTGCTAAGGCTGGCTGTGGCAGGTGAGGAGGGTATTTGCCCCCTGCTGGCCACCAGTCCTGAGTCTCTTCCTCTTGGCAGGCTGAAGTGTCCCTATTGCCCCATGGAGCAGAACCCAGCAGATGGAAAACGCATCATTTTCTGATTCCTGTCAGCTTCTGGACTGCCAAAAGGGGCAGCCTACTCCCAGAGCCTGGTAGGGCCTTGGACACCTGGAAACCAGGCGCCTCTGGACATTGGCTGTCTGGCTCTTCAAAAGGAATGTTAACCTCCGGTCCAGACTAGGAGAGAAGGGCTGGCTGCAGCCTACCTACTGCTTCCAGGCCCTCCTCCATGTCTGCAGTCCATTGTAAATACCCCTGGTGCAGGACTGACTGAAACATTTTTATAACTGGAGCAAATGATGTATTTGCAGGCCTTTTCTCTCCTACACCTGCAGCTTTCTTAGAAGAGCCTTACCACAGAGGCTGGGTACAGTCTGGCACCAGCTGCAGAAAGGACTAAGGGGCATGGCAGTTGACCACCCTCAGTTCCACCCCCAGCTCCAAAAACCGACTCAGCAGCATTTCTTAGCATTTACTGTCCTCCGTCTCCTAGACTGGGGGCTGCCTTGAGTTAAGCCCCAGGCTTGTGCCAACCTGCAGTGCTGCATCCTCCCCTCAATTCTTTGGGTCACAGGACAGAGGGCAGGGCCTGCACCTCCTCCAGACATTCATCGTAGGCATTCTGATATTCCTCATGCGGCTTGATCATGATCACGCAAGTGGGCCGCTTCGAGCCTGCTGCAGCGCCCAGGTCCTGTGGAAATGGAAAGAGCTGTAGATGTTGACCTGGGGGTGATACCAAACCTAGACGTGACAAGACCCAGGCTTCCCAACTCCAATTTATAGCCACCAGAGGAAGCCTTTTTACTGTAGCCATAGCCCCAGCAGCTAACAGAGGTGTAGAAAGTTGCAATGGAGACCTGAGGTACAGTGATCCTTACCATTTTGGAGGGGATATAGACATAGGGCAGGCTGCGGTCCTCGCACATGACCGGCAGGTGGCAGTACACCTCAATGGGCAGCGTGTCCCCAGCCAGCACCATGATCCTGTGGGGATAGAACAGACACATTAGGTATCCTCTAGGGCAGTGGTTGGCAACCTGCGGCTTGCGAGCCACATGTGGCTCTTTACACTTTTAATTTGGCTCTTCTGTTTGCCGGGTGGCCGCTCCAAGAGTCAGGACTTTGCTCCTAGCCTCTGTCAGTGTGCACCCTGTGTGGCTCTCAAAATACATTTCCGGGGCCAGGAAGGTGGTGCTAGAGGTAGCGCCTTGCAAGCGCTAGTGTAGAATGGACCTCGGTTCAATCCCCTGGCGTCCCATGTGGTCCCCCCAAGCCAGGAGCAATTTCTGAGTGCATAGCCAGGAGTAACCCGAGCGTCAAACGGGTGTGGCCCAAAAGCCAAAAAATAAAAATAAAAAAATAAATTTCAATCATGGTTTTGGCGAGATTTGGCTCAGTTGAATAAAGGTTGCCGACCACTGCTCTAGGGGAAGTCACATGCCCCATCCTTATGTAGGGCTTTGGAGGGGAAGATGGACCTTGTGTGGTTCTGGGATAGGTTAGTTGCCAAGCCAAATTTCCCATACCACCCCTTTTGTTTAGGGGCCACACTCAGTGATGCTCAGGGATCACTCCTGGCTTGGGGGACGATATGGAACACTGGGGATCGAACCGGTCCATCCTAGGTTAGCACATGTAAGACAGATGCCTTACTGCTTACGCCACCACTCCAGCTCCTTTGTTAAAGTCCTGAGCAATGTCAGGATTCCTAGCAGCCTTAGAGGATCCCTATGAGATGCTGGGAATTGAATCTAGGTGCACCCTACCTGCTGTCCTATTGATGCAGTTTCCCCTGCCCCTCCCCTTTATTCTTGGGCCACACCAACCGGTGCTCAATGATTACTTCTGGCTCTGTACTCAGAAATCACTCCTGGCAGGCACAGGGAACCATATGAGATATTGGGATTTGAACCAAAGGTCCTGGGTTGGCCACTTATGGCTGTGCTATCTCTCTGGCCCTGCAGTTCCCTTTATGTAAGCGGGGAGGGAACCACAGATGAGGCACCTATGGGGTCCAATCTACTGCAGCTCACAGCTGAGCTCTCTTGCCACCTCCCGGCTCAACTCTCTCACTTCCATGTGGCACCTCTGGGCTAGTCCTTAGGGGTCTTGAGCTGGGTACACTGGCACCCACTGGTATGGAGCCCCAGGAATTACTGGGGACTAGAGCTGGAGCAAGGGAGCCTCCCAGCCTCTGGATGTACATGATGGTGTGCTGAGGACATCTCTCTGTGAACCAATGGTCCTGTGAACCAAAGGTGCCTTTAGTAGCAAGGAATGTCACCAGATGCTGAAGGTTAGTCTGGGAACATGGGGAAGCTGGTGGTTTTTGTCTTCCAGGCAGCACTCAAAGATCTGACAGCAGAGGAATGTAAAACGTTTGCCTTGGGGCCAGAGGACAGCATAGGGCTAAGGTGTTTGCCTTGCAAGCTGCCGACCCAGGATGGACCAGGGTTCAATTCCCAGCATCCAATATGGCCCCCAGTCTAGCAGGAGCAACATCTAAGCACAGAACTAGGAATGATCCCAAAGCATCGTGGGTGTGACTCAAAAACAAAGACATTTGGGACCGGAGAGAGCATGGAGGTAGGGCATTTGCCTTGCATGCAGAAGGACAATGGCTCGAATCCTGGCATCCCATATGGCCCCCCGAGTCTGCCAGGAGCAATTTCTGAGAATAGAGCCAGGAGTAATCTCTGAGCACTGCCGGGTGTGACCCCTTTCCCCCCCCCCCCCGAAAAAAAATAAATGTTTGCCTTAAACATAGCCAACCCAAGTTCAACCTGAGCACTACACCACCATGGCATTTTGGTGTGATCCATAAACAAAAAGGTGTTGGTTCTGGAGAGATTGTTCAGGCCAGAGCTTGATCTTTAGAAGCCTTGGCTCTGCACACCCCCCAACCCTACCACAGCACCATAGGGGTTGGGGGACGGGGCTCAGAAACAGGATGAAACTACGGAGCCAGACTTGGTTTGACCCCAGTTTTCCATTTGAATACCTACAAGAAGTACAGTGGGAGGAGAGGGCAATCAGAAACCAAGATGAGGATGAGAATTTGGAATCTTGCTGGGCACAAAGCAGGTGGGAAGGCCAACAGTGTGTGGGCTTTTGGCTGAGACCAAGCAGGGAGACAAGCAGGGAGAACAAGAAGCTTACCTCCCCCAGAATACTTCCAAACCCAGTGGCCCACCTCCCCTAGCAGTTGCCTCTGGCCCTGGAAAGACAGTACAGTGGAGGTCAGTAGACCCAAATTTGGTCCAAGGCAGTCCAAAGGGTCTTTCAAAGCTCTACCAGTCAGCCCTGAGCACCACTGGATATAGCCCAACACCAAATAAACAAAAATAAAGTCACACCAAAGACTCCTCTGCAAGCTGGCAGCCATCCCACATAGACCTTACCCTCACTGCCATGAGTGTGAGCATCCCCTGTATTGATGCAGCTGGAATCCATACCCTGTCAACACACACCCCGCACCTAGAGATCCAGTGCCATGATTCTATCTCCATCACCAGTGGAGGCCAGAACTTTGCTCAGACCTGAGCAGCTGCCCCAACTTCAGTTTCCCAAGTAAACGTTAGCTCTGATGCTTTCCTCAGGACCCAGGAAAGTCTTCTGGGGCCAAATCTGGTGTCACTCTGGAGTTAGAGCTGCCTCACAGCTTGGAGGTTGCTCCAGCGGTGTCCAGAGATCCTAGCCAGGCTCACATACAAAGCAAACACTGGTCCTTTAGGCCCATTCCAGCACTATGTTTTTTGTTTTTGGGGGGTGGGGGATAGTCACATCAGTGGTACCCAGGGCTCACTCTTGGCTCTGCTTGGATCACACAATGCCAGAATTCAAATGAAGTTGGCCAGTGCCTCAATAACCCCCCCCCATTTTTTGGTTTTTGGGTCATACCCGGTGGTACTTAGGAGTCACTGCTGGCTCTGTGCTCAGAAATCTCTCCTGGCAGGCTCGGAGACCATTTGGGATGCTGGGAACCAAATGCAGGTCCATCCCAGGTAGGCTGGGTGCAAGGCAAGCACCCTACTGCTGTGTTATCACAAGGGTCCCTCCATATCCCTATATTATCTTCAACCCCTTTTGCTTTTTGGGCCACACCTCATAGTGTTTTGGGGGAGCTTGAGAGAGGGTGGTGCCAAGGATGGAACCTGTCATGTCAAAGGCAAGTACCTTCATCACCTAATGAATTTGGTCCTGGATCCCCAAGTCTGAAGGTAGAATTATGTCTCTCCCTGGTTTGGCTCCTCAAATCTCTGGGAGCACAAAACCCAAACTTTTCCCCAGATAAAGCTCTTCTAGAAGCCAGGCCATCACTACCCTCACCTGTCCAGACTGCAGGTGGCACAACCCCTCACCCAATTCCCCACACTCCCTACAGCCAATTCCTATCTTTCCAAGTCTCTATACCTGGTCTGGGTCAGATTTCCACTGCAGCACTGTTATTTATCTGTGGGCTCTTGGGATATATGGCACTTGCAGACTCAGGTTCACCACTGGCATTTCATCCATATGGTCCCTCAAGCCTCAGGAATGATTCCTGAGTGCAGAGCCAGGAGTAACCCCTAAGCTCCACTGAATGTCACCCCCCAAAAAAAAGTTTAAGTCGGGATGGGGCATTTGCCTTGCCCCAGGCCCACTCAAGACAGACCCGGTTTCAATCCGCGCCATCCCATATGGTCTCCGGAGCCTACCAGGAGAGACTTCTGAGAGAAGAGCCAGGAGTAATGCCTGGTGCCGCTGGGTGTGGCCAAAAACCCCAAAGTTTAAGTCTAGTAGAAGAGAAAGAATATGAATATATAAATTCATGCCTGACAAAAGTCAGGTGAAAGAGCTGATATAAAAAGCTGGTATCTCCTTCATCCGAAAGCAAATGCTTCATCAGCACCAGCCAAACAGTTGGCATCTTAGTAAGTGAGCTTGTGGGTATAGAGGCATCCTTTCTCCCCCCACCTCAGGAATCCAAATTCCGCTCCTGGGCTTCATTCTAAAGAGAATTCACTCCTCTCTGCATGTGGTGCTGGGTACCCACCCTGCTGCGGTCTAATGCCTAAAGCAAGGAGACCTAAAAAATGCAAAATCCTTGGCATCACAGCGATAGTCCTCAGGCAGGGCGCTTGCTTTGCACATGTTTGATCCCCACCAGCACCGGGAATAATCCCTGAGCGCAGAGCCAGAAGTTTGCCCCAGCACCACCCAGTGTGTGCCCTCCTCTCAAGAAATAGGTGCAAAAGGGGCCGGAGCGATAGCACAGCGGAGAGGGGGAGGGCATTTGCCTTGCACAGGCTTTCGGGTTTCAATCTTCGGCATCCCATGGGGTCTTCCGAGCCTGCCTGAGTCGTTTCTGAGTGCAGAGCCAGGAGTAAGTCCTGAGCGCCCTGGGTGTCGCTCGAAAACAAAAACAAAATCCAGGGGCCGGAGATGGCGTGGAAGTAGGACGGTGGTTCGAATCCCGGCATCCCATCTGGGCCCCCGAGCCTGCAAGGAGCGATTCCTGAGCGTAGAGCCAGGAAGAATCCCTGAGCGCTGCCGGGTGTGACCCCAAAACAAAAAAGCAAACAAACAGAACACAGAAACAATATCCAAAGTCGAAAAACGAAATACGGGGCCGGAGCGCTAGCACGGCGGCAGGGCGTTTGCCTCGCAAGGGGCCAACCCAGGACGGGCGGAGACGGTTCCCCGAGCCTGCCAGGGGCGATGGCTGAGCGTGGAGCCAGGAGCGCCGCCGGGAGTGACCCAAAACACGAAGCAAAACAGAGCAAACGAAGAAAAAAACGCAAGGCACAAACGTGGGTCCTGACTTACCCTTTCTCGCCTTTGTTGAGGAACTTCTGCACCTCCTTCACTCCGCGCCGAATCTGCTTCTGCTTCACGGCTGCGGGGACACGAGAGTCAGCGCGCGGGAGGCGAGGGGAGGGGACGGAAGGGGAGCCCAGCCCGAGCCCCGCGCCCGCGCGCCCCGAAGAACCTTTCTTGATGCACTTGTAGAGCTTCCGCGTGAGGCGCCGCGAGGCCAGGGGCTGAGCAATGGGGTTCAGATTCACCAGGAGCTCGTGGTAGGTGCGCTCCCCGCTGTTGGCCTCCACCGGGGTCTCCGGCGCGTCCGGATCGGGCTTGATCTTGGTCATCGCGCCGGCCGCCGAGACGGAGCCGGGAGGCACGCGGCCCGCGCGGGGAGAGCCACTTCCGGGTCGCTCGGGTCAAAGGCCGTCGGCTCGGCTCCGTGTCCAATAGGAAGCAAGGATTCTGTTCTAGCCACTCACGAGCGCGCATCCCGCGCTGACGTGCCTTAGAGAGGCGTGGCCTAAGACGTAGCGGCGGGACCACGCCTGGGTGGAGGGGCGATGGTCGCCGAGTTCCGCTGCGGCGGAGGGGCGTGGCTACGGGCGTGGATAACAGCCAGTGGGCGGGGCCGTTATCCTCGGCTCAAAGATGAACCTGTTAGTTGCACGCTTGGGAGACTGAGCTCAGTGGGTTCTAGACGACTGCAGAGCAGCGTGGACCCTCCAGGTCCCCCGTAACGCGCTGGGCTTAGGGAGAGGGGCGGTTTGCCCTCAGGACCAATTTTTAAAAAAATTTTAAGTCATTTTTCTTTGGGGGAGTCACACCCTGCGATGCTCAGGGGTTAAGTTACGACACGCTCTGCACTCGGGTATCAATCACTCCGGCAGGCCCTAGGGGATGCTGAGAATCGAACCGGGTCGGTTGTCTATGAGGCAGATGCCCTTCCCGCTGCGATATTACTCCAGTTCCAAGGCTCCCGTTGTTATTTTTATTTTATTTATGTGAAGGGAGGAATGTTGTAATTTTTTTCTCCAGAAAACCATAAGCTGTGTTGGGGATCCAGCTGGGATAGGACTCAGGCTGAGCAAGCGTCTCAACTCCTGTCATCTCTCCAACTCTCATTCTTTTTTTCTGGAGGGGGCTACACGCAGCGGTGCTCAGGGGTTACTCCAGGCTCTGCGCTCAGAAATTGCTCCTGGCAGGCACGGGAGACCGTATGCGATGCCGGGATTTGAACCATCGTCCATCCTGAATCAGCTAATCAGCTGCGTGCAAGGCAACGCCCTACCGCTATGCTCTGGCCCCCTCCCCAGCCCTCTTTTATTTTGGGGGGGCGGTTTTTTGGATCACACCCGGCATTGCTCAGGGGTTACTCCTGGCTCTACACTCAGATATAGCCCCTAGCAAGCACAGGGGGGGGGGTGAACCATATGGGATGCCGGGATTCGAACCACCGTCCTTCTGCATGAAAGGCAAACGCCTAGGGCCGGCGAGGTGGCACTAGAGGTAAGGTGTCTGCCTTGCAAGCGCTAGACAAGAATCAGGACCATGGTTCGATCCCCCGGTGTCCCATATGGTCCCCCCAAGCCAGGAACAATTTCTGAGCGCTTAGCCAGGAATGACCCCTGAGCACCAAACGGATGTGGCCCGGAAAAAAAAAAAAAAAAAGGCAAACGCCTTACCTCCATGCCATCTCTCCGGCCCTCTTATTTTTATGTATTTACTTTTGGGAGTTTGGGCACATCTAGCAGTGCTCAGGGATATTTGGTGGACTATACCTGCGATACCAGTAAGCTAACTCTGATGTGTCTGGAAAGCCTGCACTTAGCTTATTCACGTCTCTTCAGGCCCCAGAAGAATCTATTATTCTTTTTCTTTTTGGTTTTTGGCCACACCTGTCAGTGCTCAGGGGTTACTCCTGGCTCTGCTCTCAGAAATCACTCTGGCAGGCTTGGGCAGTCGGAGACCATATGGGATCGAACCCAGATCCCTCCCGGGTCGGCCTCGTGCAAGGTAAATGCCCTACCACTGTGTTATCACTTGGCCCCCACTCTTCTTTCTTCTTTTTCTGGCCATACCTGGCAATGATCAGGGTTTACTCCTGCCGCTGTAGTTAGGAATTACTTCTCAAAATGCTCCTGGCACTCTAAGGAATTCCAATGATCCATCTGGGTCGACTACATGTAAAGGTAAGCTTCCTATCTGCTGTATTAACTCTCCAGCTCCAGCTCTATCTGTGGAAAAGTAGATGGAAGTTTGTTAGGGGGATTGTGTACCTCACAGTTTCCTGAGAAAGCCTGCCTGCTGCGTTCCAGTATGCTACAGGACTTCAAAAATCTAGAACTGGGAAGCCTCTGGGAATATCTGCTTCCAAGCTACTGGTGTAGTGAGGGTGGATGGGTATTGGAAAGACCCTAACGGGCAGTGAAAGGCCTGAAGGCTTGAACTAAGTGGCAGAATCTGGGGCGGCGTCTGAGATGTTGCTTGGACAAGTTCAGACCCCAGGCAAGGGCAGGCTGGTAACTGGAGGGATGGATGTTGGGCCAGGATGTTGGGCAAGGCTTTCAGCGCTTGATGCTGGGGATCCCGCAATCCTTAGGGAGCCTTTTTGTAGGCTGGGTGCTGCCAGTATTGGGGCTCCAGCTCTCAGAAACGGCTGAGGTTACCAGAGAGATGACCAAGTTCCGAGTCTGGTGCTCCAGGTGGGAGGGAAGTGAGACAGGAAGACTGAATCCCACTCCTCATCCCTGAGCACTCCCTGGGCTACTGGATGACAGTTTGGTTTGGGACAACCTCCCCAAAGTCTCATCCCCAATTAATTTCAGGCTGGGATGTGACTCAAGTAATTACCTGCCTTTCTTTTTTTTCTTTATTTGTTGATTGGAGGTCATGCTGCCAATTCTCCTGTGACTCCTAGCAGTGTTCAGGGAGCTTTATGGGGTTGCTGAGGGTAGTTCAGAGCAAGTGCCCTCGTCACTGTACTATGGCTCCGGGCCACATCGTGTCTTTCTCTTTTTCTTTTTATGGTTTTTGGTTTCGAGGCCACTCCTGGCAGCGCTTAGAGGTTACTCCTTCTCTGCACTCAGGAATCCCTCCTGGCAGGCTCGGGGAACTATACGGGATGCCATAGATCGAACCCGGTTCTCTCCCTAGTCGTCCACGCGCAAGGCAAATGCCCTACCACTGTGCTATCACTCTAGCCCTCCCTCCCTCCCTCCCTCCCTCCCTCCCTCCCTCCCTCCTTCCTTCCTTCCTTCCGTCCTCTGTTTTGTTTTTGGGTCACACCCGGCAGCACTCAGGGTTACTCCTGGTTCAATCACTCCTGGCATGCTCAGGGAACCATATGGGATACCGGGATTTGAACCATCGTTCTTCTGCATGCAAGGCAAATGTCTCTCTCTCTGTCTCTCTGTCTCTGTCTCTGTCTCTGTCTCTCTCTCATCACTCCTAGCAGGATGGACTGTGGTTCGGTCCCCCAGCATCCCATATGGTCCCACAAGCCAGGAGCGACCCCTGAGCATCACAGGGTGTGCCCCCCCAAAACACACAAACAATTTCTGAGGGCTGGGGATGGGATCAAGTTTGAAAGCACAATCATTACTTGTTTTGGGTCTTTTTTATTTTGGGTGGGGCCACACCTGGCAGTGCTCAGGGGATACTCCTGGCTCTGTATTCAGGAATCATTCCTGGCAGATTCAGAAGATCACATAGGGATCAAATCTGTGTCAGCCGTGTTCCAGGCAAGTGTTTTACACACTACTATTACTTTGACCCTCTGACAGCCACATTTTGGATCCCCAACACCACGTTTGCTCTTGAGGGCTTCTGAACAGCACTGGGAGTTGCCCCACCAGCCACCCCATCTCGTGTTTCTTGCTGGGAACTCCTATTCAAAACAAAACAACAGGGCTGTTGCAATAGGACAGCAGGTAGGGTATTTCCTTCACTACCCCAGGCTTGATGCCCAATATCCCATGTAATCCCCCCAGTATGAGGAGTAATTCCTGAGTGCAAAGTCAGGAGTAAGCCCTGACCATCACTGGGTATGGCCCAAAAATCGAACAAACAACTGATCCAGAACAATAGAACAGTGAAGAAGACCTTGCATGTGGCCAACTAAGGTTTAAATCCCAACACTGCATAGTATTGCTGAGCTCACCCGAGTAATCCTCAAGCATAGGAGTAAGCCCTAAATTGTGGTGGATGTAGCCCTAAATCAAAGAAAGAAAAAAAATGTTTGGGTAGGGCTCAGAGAGATGTGACAGGGCTGTTTTTTTGTTTGTTTGTTTGTTTTTTGGTCACACCCGACAGCACTCAGGAGGATGGGATGCTGGGATTCAAACTACCATCCTTCTGCATACAAGGCAAACTCCCCACCTCCATGCTATCTCTATGTCCAGGACTGAAGACATTGGCCTCGTTTGCAGCCTACCCCTGTTCCATTCACAAATAGCTCTGTGCATGACCAAGGTGACCCCAGACTACCCCTTGGAGATAAAAACAAAACAAAAAACAACCAAAGGGCCAAAGAGATAGCACAGTGGTAGGGCATTTGCCTTGCAAGCACCAACCAGGACCAACTCTTGCTCTTGAGGGCTTCTGAACAGCACTGGAAGTTGCCCCATCACCCACCCCACCTCATGTCTCTTGCCAGGTGGTTCGAATCCCAGCATCCCTTATGGTCCCCCATGCCTGCCAGGAGCGATTTCTGAGGAGAGAGCATGGAGTAACCCCTAAGCATTGCCGGGGGTGGCCGCAAAACAAAACAAAACAAAACCAGGCTTTAGACTTGTGGATTTGGGGCTAAAATCCAATCTGATCTCACTTTTTCTTTTTCTTTTTTTTTTTTTTGCCCTATTTTATTTTATTTTTTGTTTGTTTGTTTTTTATTTTTGGGTCACACCCGGCAGCGCTCACTACTGGAGGGCATAGGTCACCAAAAGGGATGCTGGTGACTGAACCTGGGTCTGCTGCATGCAAGGCAAGTGCCCTACCTGCTCTATAATTCCTCTGGAACCTCTTTTTTGTTTGTTTTTGTTTTTGGGTCACACCCGGTGACCTGGCTCTATGCTCAGAAATCACTCCTGGCAGGCTCAGGGGACCATATGGGATGCTGGAATTCGAACCACCGTCCTTCTGCGTGCAAGGCAAATGCCTTCCCTCCATGCTATCTCTCCGGCCCCAACTCTGGACCCTCCTGTGGTAGTTTTGTCTTACCAGCTCTGGGAATCAAACCCAGAACTGCAAGACTTGAAGACTTGAACTCTGCTGCTGGGCTTTCCTGCTCTTTTCTTTTCTTTTCTTTTCTTCTCATGCTTCTTCCTTCTCCTTTTTCTCCTTCTCATTCTATTTTTCTTTTTCTTCTTCATCCTCTTCTTCCTCCTTCCTCTTCTCCTTCCTCCTTCATCTTCCTCTTCTTCCTGCTCTTCTTCCTTTCTTCTTCCTTCCTCTTCCTCTTCTTTCTCCTTTCCTCCTTCCTCCTCTTCCTTCTTTTGCCTTCTTCCACATTCTCTTCTTCCTCTTCCTCCTCTTCTTCCTTTTCCTCTTTGTCTTCCTTCTTCCTTGTTTCTTCCTTCTTTCTTATTCTTCTACCTCTTCCTCTTCTCCTTTTTCCTCTTCTTCCCCTCCTTCCTTTTCTTCCTCCTTTTTCCTCTTCCTGTTCTTCCTCTTACTCTTTTCCTTCTACCATCTTCCTTCCTCTTCTTCCTCTCCTTTCTTCCTCTTCCTCCTTCTTTCTCTTCATCTTCCTTCTTCCTTCCTCCTTCCTCCTCTTCTTCCTTCTTTCTTCCTCTTCCTTTTTTTTTTTTTTTTGGTTTTTCGGGCCACACCCGTTTGATGCTCAGGGGTTACTCCTGGCTACGAGCTCAGAAATTGCCCCTGGCTTGGGGGGAACCATATGGGACGCCGGGGGATCGAACCGTGGTCCTTTCCTTGGCTAGCGCTTGCAAGGCAGACACCTTACCTCTAGCGCCACCTCGCCGGCCCCTTCCTCTTCCTTTTCTTCCTCTTTCTTCTTATTCTGCTTCCTCTTTCTCATCCTCTTCTTCCCCCCTTTTCTTCTTCCTTGTTTCTTCCTTCTACCACTTCCTCTTCTCCTTCCTTTTCTTCCCCCTTCCTCTTCTTGTTCTTCCTCTTCCTCTTCTTTTTTTGTTTTTTTGTGCGACACCTGTTTGACACTCAGGGGTTACTCCTGGTTATGAGCTCAGAAATTGCTCCTGGCTTGGGGGGACCAAATGGGACGCCGGGGGATCGAACCGCAGTCCGTCCTACACTAGCACTTGCAAGGCAGACACCTTATCTCTAGTGCCACCTTCCTGGCCCCTCCTCTTCCTCTTCTTCCTTCTACCTTCTTTCTTCCTTTTCTTCCTCTTCCTTCTTCCCTCTTTTCCTCTTCCTCATCTGCTTTCTCTTTCTCTTCCTTCTTCCTCTACTTTCTCCTCTTCTTCCTTCCTTTTTCCTCCTTCCTCCTCTTCCTTCTTCCTTCTGTCCTATCACTTCCTCTTCTTCCATCCTTTCTCTTCTTTCCCCTCTTTCTTCTTCTTCCTTCTACCTTCTTTCTTCCTCTTCCTCCTCTTCTTCCTCTTCCTTCTTCCCTCTTTTCCTCTTCCTCATCTGCTTTCTTTCTCTTCTTCCTCTACTTTCTCCTCTTCTTCCTTCCTTTTTCCTCCTTCCTCCTCTTCCTTCTTCCTTCTGTCCTTCTTTTTTTTTTTTTTTTTTTTTTTTTTTTTGGGTTTTTGGGCCACACCCGGTAATGCTCAGGGGTTACTCCTGGCTATTCGCTCAGAAGTTGCTCCTGGCTTGGGGGACCATATGGGACGCCGGGGGATCGAACTGTGGTCCGTCCAAGGCTAGCGCAGGCAAGGCAGGCACCTTACCTCTTGCGCCACCGCCCGGCCCCCCTTCTGTCCTTCTATCACTTCCTCTTCTTCCATCCTCTTTCTCTTTTCCCTCTTTCTTCTTCTTCTTCCTTCTACCTTCTTTCTTCCTCTTCCTCCTCTTCTTCCTCTTCCTCATCTGCTTTCTCTTTCTCTTCCTTCTTCCTCTACTTTCTCCTCTTCTTCCTTCCTTTTTCCTCCTTCCTCCTCTTCCTTCTTCCTTCTGTCCTTCTATCACTTCCTCTTCTTCCATCCTTTCTCTTCTTTCCCCTCTTTCTTCTTCTTCCTTCTACCTTCTTTCTTCCTCTTCCTCCTCTTCTTCCTCTTCCTTCTTCCCTCTTTTCCTCTTCCTCATCTGCTTTCTCTTTCTCTTCTTCCTCTACTTTCTCCTCTTCTTCCTTCCTTTTTCCTCCTTCCTCCTCTTCCTTCTTCCTTCTGTCCTTCTATCACTTCCTCTTCTTCCATCCTCTTTCTCTTTTCCCTTTCTTCTTCTTCTTCCTTCTACCTTCTTTCTTCCTCTTCCTCCTCTTCTTCCTCTTCCTTCTTTCCTCTTCCTCATCTGCTTTCTCTTTCTCTTCCTTCTTCCTCTACTTTCTCCTCTTCTTCCTTCCTTTTTCCTCCTTCCTCCTCTTCCTTCTTACTTCTGTCCTTCTATCACTTCCTCTTTTTCCATCCTCTTTCTCTTCTTTCCCCTCTTTCTTCTTCCTTCTACCTTCTTTCTTCCTCCTCTTCCTCTTCCTTCTCTTCCTCTTCTCCTTCTTCCTTCTTCCTTTTCTTCCTCCTCTTCCTCCTTCTGTCTTCCCACTTCTTCCTTCTTCCTCTCCCTCTTCTTCCTCTTCTTCCTTCTTCCTCTCTCTCTTCTTCTGTCTCCTTCCTCTTCTTCATTCTTGTTTCTTCCTTTCTTCTTATTCTTCTACCTCTTTCTCTTCTCCTTTTTCCTTTTCATATCCCTCTTCCTCTTCTCCTTCCTTTTCTTCTTCCTTCTTCCTCCTCTTCTCCTTTATCTGTCTCTTCCTCTTCTTCCTTCCTCTTCCTCTTCTTTTTCTTCTTTCTTCCTCTTTTCTTGCATCTCCTTTCTCTTTCTTCTTCCTCTTCTCCTTCTTCCTCCTCTTCTTTACTCTTCCTCTTTTTCCTCCTATCTTCTTAATCTTCTTCATCCCTCCTCTTCCTTCTTCCTTTACCTCTTTTACTTTTTCTTCTTTTTCTCTTCTTCTTCTCCTTCTTCATTCCTTCTTCCTCTTTTTCTTCTTCTCCTTCCTCATCCTTCTCTTCTTCTCCCTCTTCTTCCCGTCTTTCTTTTTCTTCTTCTTCCTCTTCTTCCTTCTTCATCTTCCTCTTCTCCTTCACCTTCTTTCTTTTCCTATTCTTCCCACTTCTTCCTCTTCCTTTTCTCCATTCTTCCTCCTTCCCCCTCTTCTTCCTTCTTTGTTGTCTTCCTTTTCCATCTTCCTCTCCCTTCTTCCTCCTCTTCCTTCTTTCTCCTTTTTCCTCCTCCTCTTCTTCCTTTCTCTTCCTCTTATTCCTCTTCTTCCTTCTTTTTCTTCCTCCTTCCTTTTTCATTCTTCTTTCTTCTTCATCCTTCCTCTTCCTCTTCTCCCTTCTTCTTCCTCTTCTTTCTCCTCTTTCTTCTTTCTTCTCTCCTCCTTTCTCTTCCTCTTCTTCCTTTTCTTTTCCTTCTTCCTCCTCCTGCCTCGTTCCTTTTCTTCCTCCTCTTCTTCCTTCTCCCTTCTTCCTAGTTTCCTCTTTTCTTCTACCTCTTCCTCTTTTTCTTTCTCTTCCTTTTTGTTCTTCTCCTCCTTCTTCCACTTCTTCCTCCATATTCCTTCTACCTTTTTGTTCTTCTGTCTTTCTTTCTCTTACTCCTTTCTTCATCTTCCTTTTCTCTTCCTCTTCTTCCTTTTCTTCTTCTTGCTCCTCTTCCTCCTTGTTCTTCTTTCTTCCTCCTCTTGCTTCTTTCTTTTCATCATCTTCTTATTCCTCTTCTACTTCCTCTTCCTATTCTTCCTTCTTCCTCTTCTTTCTCCTCCTTTCACTTCCTTTTCTTTTTCCTTCTTCCTCCTTTTCTTCCTTTTTTCTTCCTTCCTCTTCTTTGTCTTCATCCTTCTTCATCTTCCTCCTCCTCCTCCTCCTTCTCCTCCTCCTCCTTCTTCTCCTCCTCCTCCTCCTTTTTTTTTGGGGGGGGGCCACACCCAGCGGTGCTCAGGGGTTATTATTTCTGCTCAGAAATAGCTCCTGGCAGGCACGGGGGACCATATGGGACACCGGGATTTGAACCAACCACCTTAGGTCCTGGATCGGCTGCTTGCAAGGCAAACACCGCTGTGCTCTCTCTCCGGCCCCTTCTTCTTCCTCTCCTTCTCTTCCTCTTCTTTTTTCTCCCTCTTCTTTCTCTTCCTCTTCTCCTTCCTCTTCTTTGTTCTTCTTTCTTCATTCATCCTTCCTCCTCTTCCTCCTTCTTTCTTCTTCCTTCCTCTTCCTCTTCTTCCTATTCTTCCACCTCTTCCTCCTTCTTCTGTCTTCTTTCTTCTGGCAAGAGTTAGCCTCCAGAACCAAAAAGGAAATCGGAAGCTAGACATCTGCCCACCCTCCTCTCCACCTGAGGATCCCTCTAGAGTCCATCTAGAACTCACCTACTGGCCACCTGGCCAGCACCTAGGGAAGGCCTGGAGTCCAGGGGAGAATGAGGGGGATGGCTGGGGGCCTGCCAAGCCTTCCAGCACCCCCCAAGCTAGGGAGAAGGCCATTGGCTTGGGCCTTCTCCAAACCCCATGCCTGGCAAGAGCTAGCCTCCAGAACCAAAAAGGGAGGGGGGGCGGGATGGTGGCGCTGGAGGTAAGGTGTCTGCCTTGCAAGCGCTAGCATAGGACGGACTGCGGTTCGATTCCCCTGGCGTCCCATATGGCTTGGCCCCCAAGCCAGGAGTGATTTCTGAGCATATAGCCAGGAGTAACCCCTGAGCGTCAAACTGGTGTGGCCCAAAAACCAAAAAAAAAAAAAAAAAAAAGAGAGAGAGAGAGTCAGAAGCTAGACATCTGTCCGCCCTCCTCCCCTTGCCCCTGCCCCCTAGTGTAGGGAGAAGGGAGGGAAGCCTGAGGACCCAAACCCTCTGGAGTCCACCTGGAACTCACCTACTGGCCACCTGGCCAGCATCCAGGGAAGGCCTGAAGTCCAGGGGAGAAAGAAGGGGATGGCTGGGGCCTGCCAATCATCCCAGCACACCCCAGGCTAGAGAGAAAGCCTTTGGCCTGGGGCCTACCCAAACCCCATGCCTGGCAAAAGCTAGCCTTTTTCTTCCTTCTCTTCTTTCATCTTCCTTCTCTCTTCTTCTTCCTCTTCCTCTTCTTCATCTCCTTCCTTAATCCTTCATCTTCCTCATTCTTATTCTTCCTTCCTCTTCCTCTTCTTCCTTCATCTGCTTCTTCCTCTTCTTCCTCCTCCTTTCTTCTTTCCTCATCTTCTTCCTTTTCCTCTTCTTCCCCTCCTCCTTCCTTCTCATTCTTCCTTCCTCTTCCTCCTTGTTCTTCCTTCTCTTCCTCCTCTTCTTCCTCTTCTCCTTTCTTCATCTTCCTCCTTTTCCATTTCCTTTTCCTCCCTCCTCTTTTTCCTTCTTCCTCTTCAGCCTCCTTCTTCCCTCTTTTTCTTCCTCCTTCTCTTCTTCCATCTTACTTCTTCTTCCTCTTCTTCCCTCTTGCTCTGTCACTACTCTTCCTCTTCTTCCTCCTTCCTTTCTTCATTTTTCCTTCCTCTTCTTTCTTTTCTTCCATCTTCCTTCTCTTCCTCATTCTTCTTCTGCTTCCTCTTCTTCCTTCCTCTTCTTTTTCTTTCTTCTTCTTCCTTCATCTTCCTCTTCTTCCTTCTTCCTCCTCCTCTTCTTTTTCTTTTTCTCTTACTCCCTCCTCTTCTTCTTCCTCATTTCTTCTTTCTTCTTCTTTCTTCTACCTTTCTCTTCTTCCTCCTCTTCTCCTTCCTCTTCTGCCTTTTTTCTTCTTTCTTCTTCCTCCTTCCATCTTCTTCCTTTTTCTTTCTTCTTCTTTTTCCTCTCTTCTTCCCCCTCTTCTTCCTTCTTCTTGCTTCTCCTTCTTCCCTCTTCGTTCTTCCTTCCTCTTCCTCCTCCTTTTTCTCTTCCTTTCTCCTCTTCTTTCTCCTTTTCCCTTCTTTCTTTTCTTCTTTTTCCTCTTCCTCCTCTTCTGCCCCTTCATCCTTTCTTCTTTCTTCCTCTTCTCCCTTTTCTTTCTCTTCCTTCTTCCTTCCTCTTCTTCCTTCTCCTTTTCTTCTTCCTTTTCCTCTTCCTCCTCTTCTGCTCCTTCTTCCTCCTCTTCCTTCTTCCTTCCTCTTCCTCCTCTTCCTCTTCTTTTTATTCTTTTCCCACTTCCTCTTCTCCCCTTTCTTTCTTCTTTCTTCATTCCTTTTCTTCTTCCTCCTTCTCATTTCTTCCTTTTCTTCCTTTCTCTATCTTATTCCCTCTTCCTCCTTCTCCCTTCTTCCTTCCTTTTTCTCTTTTCTTCCTCCTCTACCTCTTCCTTCTTTCCTCATCTTCTTCCTCTTTTTCTCCTCCTTCCTTCATCTTATTCTTTCTTCTTCCTCTTCTTCCGCCTCTTCCCCCTCTTCTTCCTTCTTCTCCTTCCCTCTTCCCCTTCTTCCTCTTCTTTCTTCCTTCCTCGTCTTCACCCTCTTCTACTTCCTTCTTCCTCATCTTTTTCCTTCTTCATTCTCCCTCCACCATCCTTCTTATTTCTCTTCTTCCTCCTCTCCCTCCTTCTTTCTTCTTCCTTCTTCTTCCATCTTCTTTCTTCTCCTTCTTCCTTTTACTCTTCCTCCTCTTCTGCTCCTTCTTCCTCTTTTTCCTTCCTCTTCTCCCTTTTCTTCCTTCATTCCTCTTCCTCCTCTTCTTTCTTCTTCTTTTCCTCTTCCTCCTCTTTTCCCACCTCTTCATTCTCTTCTCCTTCCTCTTCCTTTTTTCCTGCTCTTCCTTTTCCTTCTTCCTCCTCCTTCCTCTTCATCTTTCTTCTTCTTCCACTTCCTTCTCATTTTTCTTTCTTCTTTTTCCTTCTTTCTTCCTCTTCCTCCTCATATCTTCTTTTTGTTCTACCTTCCTCTTCTTCCTTCTTTCTCCTACCTTCCTCTTCCTTCTTCTTTCTCCTTTCTGCTTTCTTTTTCTTCCTCTTTTCCACCTCCTCTTCTTCTGCCTTTTTCTTCCTTCTTCCTTCCTCTTCCTCCTCCTTCCATCTTCATCCCTTTTCTTTCTTCTTTCTTCTTCCATCCTTTTCCTCTTCTTCTCCTTCCTCTTTTTCCTCCTCTTCCTTCCTCTTCTTTTTTCTTCCTCCTCTTCCTCTTCCTCCTCTTTTCCTTCTTCCTCCTTCTTACTCTTCCTTTTCTCCTTTCTCTTCCTCTTCCTCCTCTTTCTTCTTTTTCTTCTTCATCTTCCTCTAATTCCTCTCCGTATTTTTCTTTCCTTCCTCTTCCTCTTCTCCTTCCTCCTCTACCTCCTTCCTTCCTCCTTTCTTCAGCTTCTTCCTCTCCTTCTTCCTTCACTTTCTTTCTTCCTCTTCTTCATCCTCTTCCTCCTCCCTTCTTCCTTTCCTCCTCCTTCCTTCTCCTCCTCTTCTTCCTCCTTCTTACTCTTCCTATTCTCCTTTTTCCTCTTCTTCCTTCCTCTTCCTCCTCTTCTTCCTTTCCTCCCCTTCTTCTTCTTCTTTTTTTTTTTGTTTGTTTTTTTGGGTCACACCCGGCAGTGCTCAGGGGTTACTCCTGGCTGTCTGCTCAGAAATAGCTCCTAGCAGGCACGGGGGACCATATGGGACACCGGGATTCGAACCAACCACCTTTGGTCCTGGATCGGCTGCTTGCAAGGCAAACGCCGCTGTGCTATCTCTCTGGGCCCCCCTTCTTTCTTCTTCCTCTTCCTTCTTTTCTTTTACTTCCTCTTCTTTCTTCTTCCCTTTCCCCTCTTCTCCTCCTTCCTCTTCTTCCTTCCTCTTCCTCCTCTTCTTCCTTCTTTGTTCTTCTTCCTCTTTCCTTCCTCATCCTCTTCCTCCTCTTCCTTTTTCTTCTTCATTCCTCCTCTTCTTCTTTCTCTTCCTTCTCTTCATCTTCTTCCTCCTCCTCCATCATTTTCCTTCTACCTTCTTCTTCCCTCTTCCTCCTCCCTTCTTCCTTTCTTCTCCTTCCTCTTCTTCTTCCTTCTTCCTCTTCCTCCTTTTCTTACACTTCTTTCTCTTCCTCATGCTTCTTTCTTCTTCCTTTTTTCATCCTCTTCCTCCTCTTCTCCTTCCTTCTTCCTCCTCTTCTTCCTTCCTCCTCTTCTTCCTCCTCCTTACTTCTTCTACATTCCTCTTCCTCCTATTTTCCTCTTCTTCTTTCTTCTTCCTCTTTCTTTCTTTCTTTCTTTTTTTTTTTTTTTTTTTTTTTAAAATATGGAACGCTTCACGAATTTGCGTGTCATCCTTGCGCAGGGGCCATGCTAATCTTCTCTGTATCGTTCCAATTTTAGTATATGTGCTGCCGAAGCGAGCACTTTTTTTTTTTTTTTTTTTTTTTTTTTTGTTTTTGGGCCACACTTACCTCTAGCGCCACCTTCCCGGCCCCTCTTCTTCCTCTTTCTATGCAAAAGAGGGGCCTGGAGAGATAGCACAGCGGTATCTGCCTTGCAATCAGCCGATCCAGGACCTAAGGTGGTTGGTTTGAAACCCGGTGTCCCATATGGTCCCCCGTGCCTACCAGGAGCTATTTCTGAGCAGACAGCCAGGAGTAACCCCTGAGCACCGCCGGGTGTGGCCCAAAAACAAAAAACAAAACAAACAAAAAAAAACCCTCTTCCTATGCAAAAGAGGAACAATGCCACAATGTATTATTGATGCCTCTGAGGAGCCACAAAAACAAGTCCAACAATCCCCTTAACTTGGTTCTTACATGAATTCTAAAGCAAAAGACGCTTCTATCATAATTCCTTGTTAAACAGATTTCTTTGTGTTAAATACAAAGAAAGGAAAACAAACTAACAAACAGAAAACAGTGGGCACAATTGTCACTGTATAAGGGGATATTCAATAAGAGTTATAGCGGTTAATACATCTAGGATATTATAGTATATGTATCTCTTTTATGCCATTAAAAATAGTCGGGAGGTGGGACCAGAAAGATAGCACAGCGGTGTTTGCCTTGTAGCAGCCGATCCAGGACCAAAGGTGGTTGGTTCGAATCCCGGTGTCCCATATGGTCCCCCGTGCCTGCCAGGAGCTATTTCTGAGCAGACAGCCAGGAGTAACCCCTGAGCACCACCGGTGTGGCCCCAAAACAAAACAAACAAAAAAATAGTCGGGAGGAGAGTGCTGAATCCTGGATGCCACTTTGGTCTGTGATTTCGCCTGCTGGAGTCTGCAAAATGATTCCTAGCATTTCCATATCAGAAAATGCCTTTGAGTGGGAACTAATCAACTGGCTTGGATGAGGATAATAATGGTTTTTATGGGTAGTCAAGGAGTAAGGGTAAAAATATTTTAAATGTGGGGTATAGGCCATGGGAGTGAGGGAGTAAAGGACTAAAAAATGAGCTTTGGGTGGTGAGCCAAGGCGGAAAGGAAATTATTCAACACAGACATTCTGTATATGACAGAGTAAACCCAATGATATCCAAAAATTTTTCTATACATTCCACATGGGGTGCTAGCCCCCGAGCAGTTTCAGAATAACAGGGGTAGGAAGAAAAGTTGCCTGCGACTTCCTGAAGCCAGCACCTCTTGTGCTGCCTTTCCCATGGTGGCAAACACCCCCTGCTCCCAGGAAGGAAAGAGATCCTTCAGGAGCTGGAAGCCCGGAAGGTCACCACCGCCACCCAAACCCTCCCTCCGGAGCTGGGTGGGGAATGGGGAGAGCCTGAGGTACCTACCCTTAAAATCCTTGGCGGGACCCATGTCCCTGCCTCCCTGGGAGTGTGGCCTCGGTGTAGACCTGGAGTTCCGAAGAAGAAGGTGGAAGGTTGCCAGGGTGCCCCAAGCCCCGCACCCTTCCCAGGCCTGGTTAAAAAGGCCTTTGGCATGGTGGAGGCCCGCCAAACCCCATAGTGGCAAACACTCCTGGCTCCCAGGAAGGAAAAAGATCCTTCAAGAGCTGGAAGCCAGGAAGGACACCACCCCCACCCAAACCTTTCCTCTGGAGCTGGGTATGGAATGGGAAGAACCTGGGGTACCCTTTAAACTCCTCGGCGGGGACCCACCTCGCTGCCACAGGAAGGAGGTGGAAGGGTGCTGGGGTGACCCAAACCCCACACCCTTCCCAGGCCTGGTTAAAAAGGCCTTTGGCATGGCGGAAGCCCGCTGTCGTCTTCTTCCTTCCTCTTCCTCCTCTCTTCTTTGTCCTTCCTCCTCTTCCTTCCTTCTGCCTTCCTCTTCTTCCTTTTCCTCCTCTTCATCCTTCCTCTTCTTGTTCCTTCTTCCTCTTTTTACTCCTTCCTTTTCTTCTTCCTCTTTCTCACTCTTCCTCTTCATCTCCTCTCTCTCTCTCTTTGCCTGGTGGGGGAGGCATATCTGGTGATACTCAAGAGCTCTCTGGGCTCTGGGATGGATGGGGAGTGGGTACCTGGGATTGAACTCATATGCAAAACAAGTTTATGGGCTATACTCGGGTTACTTTTGGTTCTGCACTCAGGGATCAGTTTTGGTCATGTTCGGGTTGTTTGGTGGCTGCTCTTGATGGTGCTTGGGGACAATGTGAAGCTAGGAATTCAAGTTGGGGCTGACCTCATATACCTACTTGGTATATGCTTAGTTAGTTCATGCAGCATGCTCTCCAGTCCACAATCTAGTATTTTGTTTTATTTTTTTTTCCTTTGGGTGTCATACCTGGTAATAGTCAGGATTTATTCCTGCTTCTGCATTTAGGTGTTACTCATGGCAGGTTTAGGGGCAGCATTATCAGGTGCTGAATACTGAACACAATGTGCAAGCAATCCCCTTACTAACTTTGGCTCTTAGATGACATGACTTAGAACTGACATCCCTCATGTCTTCAGGACTTGGACAGTCTGGACTTCAGTCCCAGCCAACCTCTGCCGAGGCTCGTTTTCGTTTTGGGGCCATATCCTTTAGCCCTCGATGTATACTCCTGGCTCTGTGCTCAGATCACACCTGGCAGGGCTCAGGAGACCATATGGGATACAAAGGCTGTACTGTCACTCTGCCTCCCAGGACCTTGTTTTTCCTGGACTGGGGTGGGGGCTTGAATGGGGAAGATTGGGTAGGTAGGCTAGGAATGATGCTTGCAAGCCCAGCGCAGGCCCTCGCGGGGGGGCCGGGTTTCCAGACTTCCGCGAACCGTTTCTTCTTTTCGAGAACCAACTCGGCCCAGCTGGGCAGGACAGGGTCACACTGCGGGGCTGGGCAGCCGCGGAGGACGAGGCAGGCGGGCCTGACCCTCCGCACCGCCATCACCATCAACGTCGTGAGTGCGGAGAAAGCAGGTCGAGCGCCACCCGGAAGTCTCGGCCCAGGCCCCGGATGCGCGGGTTCGGGAAGAGGCGGACAAAAGCCCGCCCGGCTCCGGAGTGCGCGCGGCGCGCCGACCAATAGGACGTCGCGGCGGGCTTGAGTGACGGGCGCGGCCGACCAACCAGCGGGCGTCTTGTTGCGAGGTGCCGCGAGCGCGCCCCCCCCGCGCTATAAAGCCCGCCACGAGTCGGCATTGTCAGGCGGCGGCGGCACCGCGCGGGCCGAGTGGGGGCTTCAGGTCGGCGGTCCCGAGCGGCGGCGGCGGCGGCGAGGCCCGGCGGCGCGTGCGCCTTTCCGGCGGGTGGGAACTAGCGGCGTCACCGGCGGCGGAGGTGAAGCGGGCGGCGGGTTGGCGGGCGCGCTCGGGCCTGGCCTGCGGGGTCGAGCCGGGGCCTGGCCTGGCCTGGCCTGGCGCTCGGGCCCCGCGGCGGCCGCGGGCTCACCGGTGGCGTGGCGCCGCGTTGCGTTGCAGGAGCCGCCGCGCCCCGGCCCAGGATGTCGGAAGCGGGCGAGGAGCAGCCCATGGACACGGCGGGCGCCACCGAGAACGGCCACGAGGCCGCCGCCGAGGGCGAGTGTCCGGCCGGGCCCGGGCCGGCGGCGGCGGCGGCGGCGGGCGGCGGGACGGCGGCGCCCCCGGCCGGCAGCCAGAACGGCGCGGAAGGCGACCAGATCAACGCCAGCAAGAACGAGGAGGACGCGGGGTCGGTGCGGCGCGGCGCGCGGGGCCTTTGTTCCGGCCACGCGGCGGGGGGAGGGGCGGCGGGCGCGGTTGGGGCGCGCGGCCCGGGGCGGGCGCCTCTTGTGCGGGGCGGGGGGGTGTGTGCGGGTCGTGGGCGCCCCGCGGCCCTCTCTCTCTCTTCCTTCCCCCCTCCTCATCCCCGCCCTGCTCTCGCCGCTGCCTCTCGCCTCGCTGCAGGAAGATGTTCGTTGGCGGCCTGAGCTGGGACACCAGCAAGAAGGACCTGAAGGACTATTTCACCAAGTTCGGGGAGGTCGTGGACTGCACCATCAAGATGGACCCCAACACGGGGAGGTCGCGCGGGTTCGGGTTTATCCTGTTCAAAGATGCCGCCAGTGTGGAGAAGGTGAGCAACGCAACGGGCAGGCTCAGTCCTAATACTGGGGGGGATAAGTAAGTGTGGGAGGACGACAAGCAGTTTGGGCTGCTGGTGTCACAGTTCCAAGCCACGGGCCCAAAGGTAGGCTTAAGTTGCCCAGAGGGGGGGCGTCTTTGATGGCTGGTGGTGGAGTGCGAGTCCCTCCGAGCCTGTCTGGGCCTGTGATAACTTGCCATGTGTGGGAAGCAGGCACGGGAAATAGGCTTGTTCCGTTCAGTGCTCACCCAGAGTCTTTCCCTGTTTTTATCCCAGGTCTTGGACCAGAAGGAGCACAGGCTGGATGGCCGGGTCATCGACCCCAAGAAGGCTATGGCTATGAAAAAGGATCCAGTGAAGAAAATCTTTGTGGGGGGCCTGAATCCTGAGGCCACGGAGGACAAGATCCGCGAGTACTTCCGCGACTTTGGGGAGGTGAGTGGTGCTTTGCGCCCCCCTGACCCCTTGAGTCTACCGCCCCCCCCTTAGGGCTAGGTCCAACTCCTGAGTTGTCACTTTACAGATCGAGGCCATTGAGCTCCCCATGGACCCAAAGTCTAACAAGAGACGCGGCTTTGTCTTCATCACTTTTAAAGAAGAGGACCCTGTGAAGAAGGTTCTGGAAAAGAAGTTTCACACCATCAGTGGGAGCAAAGTAAGAGTCCCCCCTTGGGTGAAGTCATCTCACAGGCTTGTTGTCCCCTGAGAATGAGAATCCCAGGAACAACAGGCATGCAATATTGGGGTGGTGGCAGTTGAACTTAAGAGCCATTGAAAGCTACCTCTTGCTTTATTTCAAAGCCCCGAGCCAGCATGGGGATCCCAGGTAGAGAAAGTTACAGAAATGCTGACTGCTTTTCCGAAAAGCTGCAGAGCATGACTGAGACTTTGGCAGGGCTAAGGGGTGGGCTGAGCTGCTGCCAGGGTCCTGGTCCTGTTAGTGGTGGGGTCACCTCTGCTCAAGTCGTGAAGCAAGATTTCTGGTGTCTGGATCTGGGGTGGCATTGAAGGTGTGCCATTGGTAGAGTGTGGCAGCCAGAGGGATGAGGTCCTGGAGGCCACCAGCAGCTGGGGTTGGAATCTGGGTGGATATGATGCAGGATTGATGATTGCTGACCAGCCATCTGAGGGACAGATAAGTGTTGATTGGGGAAGCGTCTGGGCTCTCGAGACAGCTCTGCTTATGGTTTCCACCACATGTTGCATGTTCTGGGGATGGGTGAGGGGACTGCACAACTCAGGCCATTCTGAGCCAGGGGACCAGAGGGGAGGCCAGAGACCAGGGTGACATTTCTGTCATCCCTGCAGTGTGAGATCAAGGTGGCGCAGCCCAAGGAGGTGTACCAGCAACAGCAATACGGCTCTGGGGGCCGTGGGAACCGCAATAGGGGCAACCGTGGCAGTGGTGGAGGTGGCGGAGGTGAGTAGGGCCGAGGCTGGCTGCTCCCTGCCTGCATGGAGCTTCTGTCTGCAACAAGCCCAGTTGGAGTGGAAAAGCCCATGGGGCCCATGCAGGGTGTTTGGTGCTGAGTGCGGAGACTGGGGCGGTGGTGGGACTCAAGGACTGCCAGGCACTTCTCCGCCAGGCTCCTCTGACTCCAAAGCCCATGCTCTAGCCGGGGCCAGGCCAAGCTGCCAGGGAGGGTGAGCCAGGGTAAGTGCTGCAGCTAGTGAGCCCATGGGCTCCTGCCCAGTTAGCAAGGGGTTTCCTGTCTGCACCAGCCTCCCACCACCCAGTGCCACCTGAGCGGCCGCAGTCCTCGCCCCCAAGGGCAGGATCACTTCCATCGCTCCTGAGTTCGCTAAATGGGCCCGTGCCCTGCTCCCCCCCACAGGTCAGAGTCAGAGTTGGAATCAGGGCTACGGCAGCTACTGGAACCAGGGCTACGGGCCCAGCTATGGCGGCTACGACTACTCGCCCTATGGCTATTACGGCTACGGCCCCGGCTACGACTACAGTAAGTAGGAGACAGGGACCCAAGACAAGGACCCCCAGGCAGGCAGGCAGGGCCACGGAGCCAGGGCTTTGGAGTCATGGGCCCAGGGGTGCAACCAAGCGCCTTTGCACGGGGTAGGGCCAGGCAGGGGCACTCACGTCCTTTTCATTCATCTCCAGGTCAGGGTAGTGCCAATTACGGGAAGAGCCAGCGCCGTGGTGGCCACCAGAATAACTACAAGCCATACTGAGGCTGCGGGATCGCAATTATGTACCAGATGTAATGGCAACTGTGGCCTGTCCCATGTGCATCTTACTTCAACTTTCCTGGAAATCACTCTCCTGTCGCCCGACTGTGTGCAGAGCTCTAGTGTAGGCAGTGCCCTTCCGGGCCCGCCCCTGGTTGTGAAGCGAAAGCTGTACCTTAGAGACCAGTGGCACCTTTTCACCATTTAATTTTGTATTATTTGTGTCATACATTTCCTGTAATGGAAGTGTTAATTTTACTGTACTTTTTGGTACCTTTTGGGAATCTAATGTATTGTAAGGTATTTTACACGTGTCCTGATTTTGCCACGACCTGGATATTGAAGCTATCCAAGCTTTTGAAATAAAAATGGAAAAAAAGAACCCAGGCCTAGGCTGTGGTGTGGACAGATCCACTTCTGAGTTCCCCAAAGGGAAACACCCGTTGGAGAACTAGAACCAGGATTCCCTGTGGGACAGGGCTCTGCCATGGGCACCTTTATAGACTGAGCCTGGCCAGCAGGACCCCACCCTTATGGACACTCACCTTATCTGGTGGGGCTGGAAAATGGCAGACAGCACAGGGTCTTGCAGCTTCTCACTTTGGCCTCCATATCTGGGAAGGAGCCCCACCAAGTTGTCAATGCAGGATCTGACAGGGGCGGGGTACCCTGTGAAAATGGCTGGTCCATTTTTCTTTGATATTTGGGCCACTCCTGGTTCTGCACTCAGAAATCACTCCTGGCAGGACCATATGGGATGCTGGGGATCGAACACGGGTCTGTCCCGGGTCAGCAGTGTGCAAGACAGACAACCTGCCACTGCTTTTCTCTCCAGCCCCATGGTCTAGCCCATTTTAAGCCCTTTATAGCGACATGTCTGTGTGAAGGGATGCAAATGGTATTTGGAAAACTTGAATGTTCCTGATCAGTCCCATCTATGGGCCCTCCTCCATACCTGTCAGGATGGCATCCAGCGTGGTTACCACATGTCGGGCATTGTCCATACTGAAGCACATGGGTGGCTTGAACTTTAGCACATTCCTTCCTGGTCCATCACTGCTCAGCAGGATGTGGTGGCCTCTCATCCTGGGAAATGGGGGATTCAGCCCACTGGCACCCCAGAGTGGGAGATCCTGCCACACTTGTGTACTAGTCCACAGCTCTTGGGCTAGCATCTGATGCCCATCTAGGCCTCAGCATCCAGGGCCTAGCATGCTGGTGAGTGTTAGCACGTGGATGTCTCTGCTCAGGACAATCTACCTGGACAGTAGATAGGCAGTCTCCTCAGTGGCAGGGGCCCGGGTAGCCTCATCTTTTATCAGATCGACCCCGATGAAGAGACCCACTCCTCTGCAAAGAGGAAGGAGAAAGGAATTAGGAAAGGCTAGAGGGAGTGACCCGGAGAGAAGACCCAGAAAGCACTCAGAAGTACCTGACATTTCCAATGATGGGGTGCTTGGCTTTCTGCTGGGCCAGAAGCTCCATGAGGAAGCTGCCCACACAGGTTGCGTGAGCCTGCAGCTGCTCCTTCTCCAGCACAGTCAGCACAGCCAGTCCCACAGCACAGGACACGGGGTTGCCACCAAACTGTGGATTGGGCTATTAGTGGGGCCCCTTCCTGAGCCCCCTGGGTGCTGGAGCTATACCTACAGGTAGGATGGGATAGGTGTTCTTAGGGACTAACTAGTCCTCACCTGCAAGCCAGGGTTGGCTGGGAAGGGAGGGGGCACTGAGCTGATGGGCCTGAGCACTCTTACTGGTGGTTTGGAAGAGACCCTCTGAACCACCGTCTAGAACCTCTGGACCTGCTTGTTCCTGGAGGGATTTGGGCCTACTTGCTCCCCCTGGGGCTCAGCTGTGTGGATGGCACTCTAGTGCCTGTGTGTGTACCTTACTGAGAACTTTGAAAAGGCTCCACTGAGGAAAATAGGCCATAGTTCCCAGAAGAGGTGGAGCCAGACTGTCCCTTTAGGGCATCGTGAACACAGCTCCAAGGCCAGCCCTCTGCTCCCCTGGCCCCTTGGATTCCTCCTAAAGGCTAGAGAACTGTTAACAGGATGGCACTTGCGGCACTTGCACTTAATCCTCAAGTGCCTTATCTTTCAAGAATCACCACACACATTGTTGGGCTAGAGTGGGGAAGGTACTTGCACCTGGTGTGCTGCCTGGGTTTGATCTCCAGTATCCCATATGGTTCCCTGAGCACCACCAGGAATGTCTTTGTTTTTTTTTGGTTTTGGTTTTTGAGTCACACACGGCAGTGCTCAGGGGTTACTCCTGGCTGGCTGCTCAGAAATAGCTCCTGGCAGGAACGGGGGGCAGGGAGGGGGGACCATATGGGACACTGGGAATCGAACCAACCACCTTTGGTCCTGGATCGGCTGCTTGCAAGGCAAATGCCGCCGTGCTATCTCTCCGGGCCCCAGGAATGTCTTAAGTACAGAACTAGGAGTAAGCATCCCTGTGTGTGACCTCCCAAAAAAAAGACCCAAATTTATAGTGTCCTTTCTAATGCTTTTTGTCTACTCATTCTGCATTTATTCTCCCTCTGATCAGGGTTGCTTTGACTGTACAGGAAATGCCCCTACTCCTCAATTCCAGCCACACCCTCTGAACCATTGGGCTGGGTGTGGCAAACAGCTGGAGCAGGGAGGCCCTGCCTGGGCTTGATCCCTGGCACTGCTTGGCTCCTTAGCTTTCTCTTCCTACCCAGGCCTGGTGCTCAGTTCAGTGGGCACTTGAGCTCAGGAGTTTTCCCTAGTTACTTGTAGGAAATGGGCCCAAAGAAGCTTCTGAGAAGGACCCTGCAGGTGCTCTCTGGGCTGTCCCAGGGCACCTGCCCAGCCTCGCCTTGAGTCACGTGAAGACCTCGGTCAAAGCACAAAAGCATTTTCCTAAGTTCCCTACTGAAGCCTGAGCAGTTGCTGGGTTTGACCCCAAAACAGACCCTAAAGTTGCCTTTAGATGTCAAACTTCTAGAGACAGTCCAGAGGAAAGTTCTTTGCTATGTATGTGACCAACTCCTAGAGGAACCCCAGCACAATACTAGGAGCAGTCTCTAAGAGCTGCAGGTCAGCCATAATTGCAAATACCTCTTACCCCACTGCTAAACATCTATTTTGGGGGCTGGAAATGTGGCTGGTGCTCAGGCTTTGAATACAAGAGACCCAGCTTCTCATGGTGTGGATCGGTCCCACAGCATCAGTGGGTGTGGTGTGCACAGTTTGCATGACATACAAAGGAAGAGCAGATTCCAGGAATCCAGGTGGTCAATCCATATCACCATTCTGATTTTGTTGGGGATGGGGGGAGTTGCTTACATATGAGCTGTTCAGAGCTTGCTCCTGGCTCTGAACTCAGTAATTACTCCTAGTGGTGCTCAGGGGAGTGCTGGAGGAAGGAAACCAGCTTTTAAGTAAGCACAGAACAGCAAAGGTAATTCCAAAGGGAATTGCTGGAGAACACAGCAAGGGAAAAGAATGTTGATGTGGATGGTGTGACAATGATTGGACCCATCCCTGGCATCCCATCTGGTCCTGAAGCACCCCCAGAAATGATTCCTAAGAACCAGCAGGTGTGGCCCCAAAACAGAAAAAATGCACACTGCCCAGGCTCTGCACACCAGAGTGAATGGTTAAAAGGCTGCTACAAACTGATCACAGAATCACATGAATAGAATGAGAATCACAAGGGGAAGGAGAGCAGGGAGTTTGTTGGGTTCACCACAGAAGACTCAGGTACCATCCCTGGAATTGCACTGTGTAGGATCCAAAAAAAGTGCAGGGCCTGGAGAGATAGCACAGCTATAGGGTATTTGCCTTGCACATAGCCGATCCAGGACAGACATCTCTTGGTCTCCCGTGTCTGCTAGGAGTGATTTCTGAATGCAGAGCCAGGAATAACTACTGAGCGACACTGGGTGTGACCCCACAAAAAGAAAATACACATTCAAGGGCTGGAGCAGTGGCGCTAGAGCAGGGGTCTCAAACTCAATTTACCTGCGGGCCGCAGGAGGCAAAGTCGGGGTGATCCTTGAGTGCAAAGTCAGTAGTAAGCCTTGAACATTGGGGGGTGTGACCCAAACAACTAAAACAAAATAAAACAAAGATTCCTCTAGGGCAGGGCCACAAAATGTTGTGCGGAGGGCCACAAACGGCCCGAGGGCTGTGAGTTTGAGACCCCTGCGCTAGAGGTAAGGTGTCTGCTTTACAAGCGCTAGCCTAGGATGGACTGTGATTCGATCCCCAGGCGTCCCATATGGTCCCCCAAGCCAGGGGCGATTTCTGAGCGCATAGCCAGGAGTAACCCTGAGCGTCGGTGGGTGTGGCCCTCCCCAGAAAAGAAAATGCACTTCATGAAGAGAAAGATTCAAGAAATGACTTAGGCCAGAAAGCCTGGAGACAAGCTGTACCAGAAGCAAGGAAGCAAGACAAGATGTTCAAAGGGGGCCCAAAACTACTCCAGATGGAGCCCATTAACCATCTACGGAACAAGGCAGTGCCCCAACAGTGCCATGGGCAGGGTGTATTGGTGCAGAAATCTGGGGACTTGGATGGCAGTGCTGAAGGTCTGGTAGTCTTAGGAGGACATTTGCCAATTCCTGCTGCTGTTTTGGGGCCACATAAACCAATGGAGGGTGGGAGGGGAAGGGCTGGGGAGCCCAGTGATGCTGGGAATCCAAAATGGGACTCATCTTACACAGGCTTACTCCAAGCTCTGCACTCAGAGATTATTCCTGGTGTGGGGCTTCTTTGTTCAGGAGAGAGCAAGAAACTGAACCAAACCAAGTTATTTCTTGGAAAGATGAACCGAGTTGATAAACTAGCTACACAGGATGTATACAAGAGGCTGAAAAAAATAGAACAGGAGGTGAGACACTTGTCTTGTATGTGGCTGACCTTAGTTCCATCCCTGGCACCAAACTCCTAAGTACTGCCAGGAGTAAACCCAGCTCCCCCATGGCTACCACCAAATGAGTACTTTCCAAGAAGTAAGAAAATACTGGGACAGAGCGATAGTATAATGGGGAGGGTGCTTGCCTTGCAAGTAGCTGATCTAGGCTCAATCCCTGATACCATACAGGGTCCCCCAAGCCCACCAGAAGTGATCTCTGAGTGCAAAGCTGGGAGTAAGCCATGAGCACCACCAGGTGTAGCCCCCAAACCCAAAAATAAATTACACATAATGTGGCCTTATTTTAGGAATATAAAGTTGGTAAAAATATGAATCAACATTTTAAGCTATATTACAGCCATTAAGTACAAAGTAAAGTCAAACAATCATTTCAATAAATGAGAAAAGCCATCTGGTGGGGCTGGAGAGATTCCACAGCAGTAGGGTGTTTGCTTTGCACACAGCTAATCCAGGACGGATGGTAGTGCGAATCCCAGCATCTCATATGGTCCCCTTGCCTGCCAGGAGCAATTTATGAGTGCAGAGCCAAGAATAACCCATGAGCACCACTGGGTATGACCCAAAAATCAAAAGCCAACAACGAAAAAAAGCCATCTGATGGGACCATTCGCTTTAAGAAACCCTAGGGTTCCCCCAGAGATTACTGGGGGGCACTCCTGAGCAAGAGCCATTAACTCACCCTGCGACACTGCTTGGTGTAGCCCAAACATCACCCCCCCCAATTTTTTTTTTTTTTTTTTTTTGGTTTTTGGGCCACACCCGGCGGTGCTCAGGGGTTACTCCTGGCTGTCTGCTCAGAAATAGCTCCTGGCAGGCACGGGGGACCATATGGGACACCAGGATTCAAACCAACCACCTTTGGTCCTGGATCGGCTGCTTGCAAGGCAAACACCGCTGTGCTATCTCTCCGGGCCCACCCCCCAAAATTTTTAAGAGAAGGGACCAGGGGCCGGCGAGGTGGTGCTAGAGATAAGGTGTCTGCCTTGCAAGCGCTAGCCAAGGAAAGATCGAGACCACGAAAAAACCAAAAAAAAAAAAAAAAGAGAGAGAAGGAACCAGAGAGCTAGTACAGTGTGGAAGGCACCTGCTTGCATGCAGCCAACACTGGCTCAATCCATGGATTCAATCCACTGGACTAATCAAGTCCGTGTTCCTTACCAGAAAAGATCCCTCAGTATACAACTCAGAGGTCCTAACTGCTAGATAAGGGTGGGAATGTTGCACTGGTGAAGGGGGGTGTTCTTTTTTTGACTGAAATCCAACTACACACATGTTTGTAATCATGGTGCTTAAATAAAGATATTATTTTAAAAAATACCCGCCCTCATGGGAAAAAAATTAGCTTTTTTTTTTTTTTTGGGGGGGGGGGCTACACCCAATGGTGCTCAGGGGTTACTCCTAGCTTTGCATTCAGAAATCACTCCTGGCAGGCTCAGGGGATCATATGGGATGCTGGGGATCAAACCCGGGTTCATCTCAGGTCGTCTGCATGCAAGGCCAATGCCTTACCGCTGTGCTATCACTCCGGCCCTAACTCATTAGCTTTTCGAGATAAAGACAGCACATTAGAAAAATGGCAAGTCTTCAACCTGACAAAAGGGCACCAGGGACAGATCTGAAGCACAATAATGGGCTGCAGGGGGCTGAAAGGAGAGGCTGAGGTCTGCACCGTTGATGCAGGAGGCTCCATGTTCCATCCCACAAGGTCCTCTGAGCAATGCCCAGGAGCAATGACAAAGCACAGAGCTTGGGCAGCTACTGAGCACTACAGAACATAGATGAAAAAGCAGAGAAGAGCTGGCACAATGGTACAGTAAATAGGGTGCTTACATTTGGCTAACGAGGATTTGATCCCCATCATCCCAGAACAAACCAAAAAACCCAGGCACACAAAACCACCCAGAGATTGTATAGAACTAACGGGTCAGGTGAGGGTCCTGTTTCCATCACATGAAGAAATATCACAAGGCAAGGGACAAGGCTCTGTGGGCAGAGGTGCAGTTCAACATGCCCAGGAACATGCCACATCCTGATCTACACCATAGCAAAGGAGGATGGGTCCCAATGAACAGTGCTGCAAAAATGAAGGAACCAAGGAGTAGCCTGTGGTCAGCCCATTAGGAGGAGACATGCCAGACGCCATGGCACCAACAGTAAAGGAAGCAGCAGAAGGGGCCAGAAACAGCACAGGGAGGCACAGTGGCCTTGCCCCTGGCCAACCATAGAATGTCTATTGAGCCCTTCCAGAGTGATCCCTGAGCACAAAGCCAAGAATGAAACCAGAGCAGAACCAGAGTGATTCCTGAGCAAGGAATCAGGATTAAGTCCTGAGTGCAGAGCCAGGAGTGACTCTGGAACAGAGAATTAAGTGTGAGCCCTGAGCAGAAAACCAGGAATAAGTCCTGAGCAGAGCACTAACAGGTCTAACTCCAAACACTAAAACAAAATCAATACAAAAAGATCAAACAACATGCTGTACGGTAAAACCCTGGCTGAGGTTTAGAGATCATATAGGTACAAGGGAGAGCATAGAGTCCAGAAATAGAACCATGACACCACCTGCACAGCACTGTGACATTCACAGTGGTTGATGGGTCTTTTCAGAAAATGAGGGAGAGAAAGGAGAGGCCGTGGCACAGATACAGTCACATCTTGAGGGAACCAGGCTGCCACACTGCACGACTTGCCGACAAACAAGCTCTGGTGGCACAAAGATCAGAGAACACCAAATTATCACCCGATTCTTCAAAAAGAGCACAAAGAACAGAGAGCAAAGACAGAACATGGACAGCTCATGGACAGAGCATGGATGGGTTGGGCATGGAGAGAACATGGACATGACATGGAACAAGGAATGAACAGATGCTGGACAGAGAGGATGAACAGGGCATGGGCAGAGAATGATCAGGCCATAGACAAGAAAAAGCAGAGCATGGACAGGACATGGCTAGAGAGCATGGACAGGGCACAGAGCCTGAGTGAGCTGGTACAGGCCACAATGACCACAAGTTGCCAAAATATGACGTCATAGATATCGAAGCCCAGAGAGTTATGGGGCAAATACATTTCAGGAATGATCATTTGCCCAGCACACTGTTTCCAAGTACCACAGATGTGTAGGACCCCAGCATGTGCTTACATCTCTGAGGGTGTAATCAGAGCCTCAGAGGTGCTGAGGCTGATTCTCCTCAGAATGGCACAAAAACACCAGGACAGAAGAGGCAATGCAGGCTATGTCCCAGGCAACACACTGTCCCCCACAGCACCACCAGATGTAGCCCCCCATACACAGGGCCAAAGCCCCTCATGAGCTCATGTCCACCTCTCAAGTACTCTTGCCCCCCTCTTTTTTTTTTTTTTTTGCTTTAGCTTGAACTACAATGTATTAAATAATGCAATGTATTGTATATAATAATATATTGTATATACATTGTATTCCATTATTGAATAACAATATTTTTTTTTCTTAACACCACCCATCACCAGTGCAACATTCCCATCACCAATGTCCCAAGTCTCCCTCCTCTTGCCCCCCTCTTAATGGTGCCCTCTCTAAATGCTGGAGAACCTTCTAGAATTGAACTTCTCACTCTTCCCATAGAAGCCCATTCCTGCCTTATAGAGCTCAGTATCATGCTGTAGGGGGACCCCTGACCTCCAAACTTGAGGCTGTATTCAAAGCTCAGCTCCTGGGGTGGGGAATCCCTCCTCGGCCCCTCCAGTTCCAGCCCCAGCACAGGGGGGACTGTTGGCAGGAAGGGGAGATCACTTTTTCCACTTTGATATTTTTAGGGGTCACACTCAGCAGACCCCCCTCTTTTTTATGAGCAGGTCACACCGAAAGTGTTTAGGTTTCACTCCTGGCTGACTCAGGGGAACATATGAGATGCTGGGGATTAAGTACTCTACCTACTAAAATTCACTTTATTAGTAGTGGTATTAGTATTAGTATTTTTGGTTTTAGATTTCTGGTTCACACCTGGTGGTGCTCAGGGGTTACTTCTGGCTTTGCGTTCAGAAATCGCCTCTGGCAAGCTTGGGATCATATGGGATGCCTTGACTGTGTACAAGGCAAATGCCTTACCGCTGTGCTATTGCTCTGGCCTCACTTTATTTTTTTTTTCTCATTTTATTTTTAAATACTTTTTTGGGAAGGGTCACACCTGGCAACACTCAGAGCTTACTCCTGGCTCTGCACTCAGGAATCACTCCCGGCAACGCATGTAGGAACAACCTGGGGTGCCAGGGATTGAACCAGGGTTGTAAGGCAAACACCCTCTCAGCTATGCTATTGCTCTCTCTGGCCTCCCTTTCTTCTCTTTACAAGACCTGTTCGCAGACGCCAGGGGACACACCCCTTTAACAGGGTGCAGGGGATGGGAGGGCAAGATCACTTACCGTGTTAAAGTACTCGACACCGGTGGCCTCGAATGCCCTGGCCACAGCCTGGGTGGTGGCCACACAGGCCACTGGGTGGCCGTTGCCGATGGACTTGCCCATGGTGACGATGTCTGGCGTGAAATCGGCTCCCTGCAGCTGGAAGGCCCAGAAGCTCCGTCCCACGCGCCCGAAGCCCACCTGGATCTCGTCAGCAATGAAAAGGCCTCCGGCTGCGCGGACATGCCTGTGGCCATGGACACACGGTTGGGGACGCACGGCCCTGGGGGTGCTGGCCCTGGGGATCCCACCCACCCGCTCACTTTGCCACTTCCTGGAAGTAGCCGGCAGGGGGCACGATCTGGCCGGCCACACTGGGCAGTGACTCCACGAAGAAGGCAGCGATCTGCAGGGAGAAGAGACACCGACATTGGGGGCTGGGCACTCTGCGCTCCGAAGGCCTCTCCCTTCATGCCCTGGGTGGAACCCGGAAATTTGTCACCCCCTATCCCACACCCTTCCTTCTCCATCACCTCAGACCACCTTGGTCAACTTGTCTGAGTCACAGTCGGGCCACACAGTAGCTATCTATCTATCCTACTGTATCTATCTTGTCTCTGCCCAGAAACCATGTGCTTGGCCCCATGTACTGCTAAGCCCCTCCATGGGGGGGGGGAATCCATCACTGGAGACCCTACCCAGATCCTGGCTCTTTTCTGCACCGCCCACAGAACAGGCCCCAACGCTTGCTTCAACCCCTCCATCACAGGCCCTGACCCTTCCCTGTCCCTTCCATCCCCCAGTACAGCCCGGCCCATAGGACTCAGTCTAGGGACTAGCTGCCCTGCCGGGGCCTGCCTGCATTGGTTCATTAGATCCACAGTTAAGCCTCTGAACTGCTGCAAGGCAATGAGAACAGGCAGTCCCCTAAAGCTGGCACAGTGACCATCGGGGTTGCACGGTGAGAGGATGAGTGCGGGTACCTGGAATGAGGCGAGGTTCTGACACTCTAGCAGTGGGTCCCACACACCTACAGCTCCCAGATCACTGTAGTTACCACCACCCCCCTTACCTCCTTCTGCAAAACTCTCCAGGTGATTGAGTCTGGCTGGGGGTGACTCAGGATGCATCAGGAAGGACAAGACACAAAGGCGCCTGTGGTGCCTTTATTTGGAGAGGCTGAGACCCCTCTAGAGGTCAGGGGATGTTCTGCACCTAGCTTTGCTGGAAATACGGCTCTTCCTCACCCACCCCTGCACTACCCAAGCCCCATAGGCATGGCACCCTTACCTTCCTACCCCGCTCCTGTGCGCTATGAATCACTCGCTGCACTTCACTGGCATAGGCCACAGCCGGGTTGGGATGGTCCTCCCGGAAAAGGCCCCGGTAGGTATCGGGGAGAGGTGCCTGCGGGGAGGAACACTGGCCATTAGGTGGGTTGAGGAGGTGGTACCCACCGGTCCTGCCCTTGCGTCCTACATACCACGTGGACCCAGTCCTTCTGGCCATCCAGATCCCGGAATTTATAGGGGCTGATGTCAATCAGGGAGCTCAGGTGCCCGTGATAGGCGCTGCGGGGAACATAGGCAGGCATAGGGAATGTGGCCACCCACCTAGTTAACTAACTGATCCATTTTGGGGATTGAGCATCTGGACTCATAATTAATTAATTAATTAATTATAATGATAATTATTATTATTGCTGTCATATAATTTTTTGCAGTGCCAGGAATCAATCAGTTGGCCTCACACATAGAAATAACATACTCCACTACTGGGCTACATTTCTGGCCCAGAATCTTTTTCCTTGTTTTTGGGCCAAACCTGGTGGTTATCAGGGGCTATTCCTCAGAAATTACTCCTGGCAGGCTCAGAGGACTATATGGAATGCCAGGAATCAAACCTGGGTCAGCAGTGTGCAAGGCAAATGCCCACCTTGCTGTGATGTTGCTCCAGTTCCCCAGAATATTTCTCTAAAATGATGATGATGAGGAGGAGGAGGACTATGTTACTGTAATTTTTTTTTTTTTTTTTTTAGTTTTTGGGTCACACCTGGCGGTGCTCAGGGTTACTCCTGGCTGTCTGCTCAGAAATAGCTCCTGGCAGGCACGGGGGACCATATGGGACACCGGGATTCGAACCAACCACCTTTGGGCCTGGATCGGCTGCTTGCAAAGCAAACGCAGCTGTGCTATCTCTCCGGGCCCATGTTACTGTAATCGTAACAGTGACTATTTTACTGTAATTGTAACAGTAACTATGTTACTGTTATTTTGGGTTTTGGACCACACCCGGTGGTAAACAGGGCTAAATCCTGACTGTGCTCAGGGATCCCTCCTGAAGGACTCAAAGTAATTCCAGCTGGTGCTTATCATAGAATCTGGGTCAGATTCCCTGCTGAGCTGTATTTCTGCTCTGCACTTTCTTGAATGGAACACTGGTTTTATAACCTTACACAGATCACAGCCATGCCGATGTCCACTCCATTATTGTGTGTACGAACTTTCATGTCACCACACAATTTCCCCTAATACCAAGTTTGCACTGTTGTGTGTGTGTGTGTGTGTGTGTGTGTGTGTGTTGCTGGAAACAAGCCCAAGTTTTTGGAATATAATCTATCCCACTTAGCTCAAGGCTCTTTATGAGAACTTTCATATATATATACATATATATATGTACATATATACATATACATATATATATGCCACAATCCACTCCATCATCTCAGGCTCCGCCCCCTGTACTGTACTTACTGGTCCAGCACCACCACATCCCAATGTCCAGTGTAGCAGCGGGCCAGACGCAGGGCCAGGTCATTGGCTTCAGACCTGTGAGATGGGGTGGCCAGTTAGAACAATGCTCAGAGTGTCCCCTCTCTCCAGGGCCCTGGTTTTCTGCAGGAGGGAGGGTGAGTGGACACATGAGCTTCCTTCCCTCCCCCAGTGGTGTCAGTCCTTCTATTTACTTAAGGCCCAGACTGGTAGGTCTACAGACAGGCCTCCTACCCCCACCCCAGGGACCTGCTGATGGGTGCCCAAACCCAGCAACTGAAAGAATGGGTGTGATGGCTATGTCCCTGCCACCTTCCCTTGTCACTTGAGCATTAATATTTTTGTTTGTTTTGGGGCCACACCCAGCAGGTTTATCCTGGTTCTCAAATCAGGGATCATTCTTTTTTTTTTGGTTTTTGGTTTTTGGGTCACACCCAGCAGCGCTCAGGGGTTACTTCTGGCTCTACGCTCAGAAATCGCTCCTGGAAGGCTTGGGAGGACCATATGGGTTGCCAGAATTCGAACCACCATCCTTCTGCATGCAAGGCTAATACCCTGTCTCCATGCTATCTCTCCGGACCCAGGATTCATTCTTGATAGACTCTGGGAACTATATGGGGTGTCGGGATTATTACGTCAGTCACATGAAAGGCAAATGCTCTACCCACTATATTATCTCTCCAGTCCCACAAACTGAAATTTTTATTTTATTATTTTTTTGGTTTGTTTGTTTTTGGACCACTCCTGGGGGTGCCTAGGGGACCATATGAAATGTCAGGGATAGAACCCCCTGGGTCAGTTGCATGCAATATAAGCACCCCCAATTTTTTTTTTTTTTTGGTTTTTGGGCCACACCCGGTGACGCTCAGGGGTTACTCCTGGCTATGCGCTCAGAAGTCGCTCCTGGCTTGGGGGACCATATGGGACGCCGGGGGATCGAACCGCGGTCCGTCTCCTAGGCTAGCGCAGGTAAGGCAGGCACCTTACCTCGAGCGCCACCGCCTGGCCCCACCCCCAATTTTTTTTTTTTTTTTTTTTTTTTTTGTGGTTTTTGGGTCACACCCGGCAGTGCTCAGGGGTTATTCCTGGCTCCAGGCTCAGAAATTGCTCCTGGCAGGCACGGGAGGACCATATATGGGACGCCGGGATTCGAACCGATGACCTCCTGCATGAGAGGCAAACGCCTTACCTCCATGCTATCTCTCCGGCCCCTCCCCCCCCCCAATTTTTTTAAACTTTTTTTTTTTCTCTTTGCTTTTTTTGGCCACTTCCAGCAAAGCCCAGGTACCATTTCAAGCAATGCTTGGGAGAACCATATGGGATATCAGAGGTCAGGCATGTGCAAGGAAAGTGCCCTCTCCATCCTGAACTGAGATCTCTTTTTGTAGAGGCCATACCTGGCAGTGCTCAGGGGTTACTCCTGGCTCTGTGCTCAGAAATCGCTCCTGACAGACTCGGGGGACCATATGGGATGCCGGGATTTGAACCACCATCCTGGATCGGCTGCATGCGAGGCAAATGCTTTACAGCTATGCTCTCTCTCTACAGCCACTGAATTGGGATTTTGTTTTGTTTTGTTTTTGGGTCACACCCGGCAGCGCCCAAGGGTTACTTCTGGCTTTACGCTCAGAAATCACCCCTGGCAGGCATGGGGGACCATATGGGATGCCGGGATTCGAACCACTGTCCTTCTGCATAAAAGGCAAATGCCCTGCCTCCATGCTATCTCTCCGGCCCCATGAATTGGGATTTTTAAAGAGCCGGGGCATACGTATATGCAGGCAACCCAGCATCCCCAGCCAGATTTCCGGAGCACACTGCAAGGGTCCCCTGAGCACTTAGCAGAGGTGCTCACCCAGAGTTGAGAAAGTAGAAGACACACAGCTGTTCAGGCAGCGTGTTATCCAGGCGCTGCGCATAATCCACGATGCTGTCGTGCAAAAAGCGGCTGTTGGTGTTCAGAGCCTGGTTCTGCTCGTGTGCTGCTTGAACCACCAGAGGGTGGCAGTGCCCCACTGGAAGAGGGTGGGGGTTCCCAGTCACACAGAGGCCGGCCACCAGTATCCCTGACATTTCATATGGTCCCCTAGGCACCCCCAGCTTCCTGCTCCAAACACGCCTGCATGCATGTGGGTAGGGAAGCAAGGAGAGGACAGAGGCAAGGGAGAAAGGTCCAGGTGGGGTGTGGAACATCTGTTGTGGAAAGGGTCTGGGTGAAGAAGAATGACAACTGCAAACAGGTGTCTGCAAAAAAACCTCTGCTAGCAGAAAAGCAGGTTCCATGCCTTAATACCCACACCCAACACATGAATTCCTTTGCAGATAAGCCAGAGCACACAGCAATCTTCAGGGGTTACTCCTGACTCTGTGCTCAGGGACCTTGGGCAGTGCTAGAACATTCATTGATTATAGAACAGGGTTAGCTACATACAAAGCAAGTGCCTTATCCCTGTGCTCTCTCTCTAGCACCCTCTCCCATTTTTTAAGGGAGGGTGACCACGTTTAGCAGCACACGTCTAGGTCGATTTTTTTTGTTTTGTTTTGTTTGTTTGTTTGTTTGTTTTGGGGGGGCACACCCGTCAGCACTCAGGATTTACTCCTGGCTCTGAGCTCTGAAATCGCTCCTGGCAGGCTTGGGGGACCATATGGGATGCCGGGATTCAAACCCAGTTTCATACTGGATTGGCCTAGTTAGTGCAAGACAAACGCCCTACCGGTGTGCTATTGCTCCGGCCCCATGTCTAAGTCGATCTTAATTCAGGGATTCCTGTGACAAGTGGGGGTGGGTGGGTTTACTGACCATGTGCGACATTGTTGATACAGTCCAGGTACTCGGTGCCTTGGTCATCATACATGTATTGCCCTTGGCCACGGACCATCTTAATGGGGTCTTCGGGGAAAAAGAGCCTGCAAGAGGCGCTAGGAGGACAGGTGGGAGGGGGAGTAACATCAGTGTGGCAAGACCTGAGGGACAGCCCCCACCCCAAACTCCGACTCCCGGGGGGGACTGCAAAGGAGGGGGAACGTTGGGAGGCCGCGAGGTGGGGGGCGGACGGCTGCAGATCCCCGCTTAGGCGGCTTCCAAGTGGGGAGAAAAGGCTGGAAGGGACACGTGTCCATACGTGTCCCATGCAGGGAGATACACCGAGAGTCCCCCACAGTCTAGGGGGACGAACGTGGCTCAATCCAAGGGGCTGTGACAAGCAGGCTCCTCCTCAGGCGGAACTTCGGGCTCCCCCAAGTTCGCGGGGTCCCCCGGCAGGTCCAAGTAAGACTAGATCCAGCGGGCAACCCGATCTGGGCGCGGTCCTGTCCGGCGAGGGGCAAAGGCTGCGGCCCGGGATCCCGAGGCCCAGGCGGTGCCGAGGAGCAAGGGGGTGCAGGGCATGTTTGACGTCAGCGGGTCGCGCGTGCGCGGTAGTGAGCGGCCCCCACACCCCCAAACCCAGGGGCCGGCCGGCTCGGTCTACCTGAGCAGCTGTCGTCTCAGGGCCAGCGTCTCGTCTTTCCCGCGCAGCTCAGCAGCCATGGTGTCCGGCCGTCGCTCCAGGACTGGGCCATGGGGCCGCCCCGGCCCGCCTCCACCGGCAGCAGCCTCCAGTCCCGCCCCGGCCGGCCCTCCAGCCCCACTGAGCCTGCCCGCTGAGCCCCCAACTCGCCGCCCCTCCCTGGGCCTCCGGGCTTGCCTCACTGCGGCGTCTCTGAGCCTGCCAGCGAACGTCCTTGCGCTCATCCCTGTAATGCTTCAGCCCTGGCCCGCCTCTCCGATCACTCTCTTGAGCGCCCAAACCCGTCTGGCCTAGCAGGATTGTCACTGAACCCCCAGACAATGGGGACAATGCCTGCTCCTGATGCCTACTGCTGGGAGTCCTTCCTGGGTTCAGGGCCCCCTTTCTTTTTTGGGTTTGGGTCACCCCTGGCGATGCTCTGGGGTTATTCCTGCTTTGGCTCTCGGGAATTACTACTAGGGGTGCTCCAGGGAACAGAGGAGATGTCCAGAGTCACACCCTGGTCGACCGCATTCAAGGAATGCACCTTGCCCTCTGTCCTATCGTTCAGCACATGGCCCCGTTTCTGAGTCTCTTCCCTTCTGTTAGAGTCCAGAGTCGAAAGATGAGACCACACAACTGCAGTAAAGCTAAATACTTTAATCCTTAATCCGTCTGTCAATAAACCCCAAACTGACTGGTCAGGGCTATCTCCAGAAGGAGATGAACCCCACTCTAGGTCATGAAGAGGATTATATAGGGAAGGATATAGAGAAGTTCTAGCTTTCTGATAATCTTTAAAATGATTGGCTATTGTCTAGGGGTACCTTCCTACTGCTCCCTTGTCCTTCCCTGATAGGCTACCTGGGATGGCCAGTAAGCTTAGGGCTCTTATACAAAAATACCACCTTTTACTCTTCTGTGTATATCAGGGGTCTCAAACTCAATTTACCTGGGGGCCGCAGGAGGCAAAGTCAGAGCGAGGCAGGGCCGCATACGGGATTTCACACACACACACACACACACACACACACACACACACACACACAAAGTCCTCAAACATCATTATTAACCGTTTTAATTATTTCTTCTGAACATGGATAGAACATTGAGTGAAGATCATGAACAGTTCTTCTGAACATGGCAAGTTTTGCCTATTCCTTGCTGCCAGAGACTTGACAGCGCTTCTTCTCACAAATCTGAACCACATTTGGCTTTAGAGAGGAAGCAGTTGAGACCCTCAGTATGGCTTGAAGATGATCATTAAGTCTAGACCTGTACTTTGACTTATCGAAGTTCAATGTGGAGAATAAATTTTCACACAAATATGTGCTCCCCAAAAGGCACATGGTGTGCTTGAACATTCAGGAAAGCTCAGGGAAGTTGGGGGGCAATTCTCTCAAAAACTGCCCATGCATGTCTACTTTTCCACTAATCTCCCTGAACTTGGCTTTGAGATCAGAGTTGCATTGCAGGTCAATGAGCTCCATTTGAAGCACAGGAGGGGCATCGTGCACATCAAAGGAAAAGGGATCCACAAAAATTTGGAAAGTGGCTCTGTGCTTTTTGAAGTCTGCAAATCTGTGATCAAATTCCTTCTCTAACTTAAAAATAGCATCAACATATTTCTCACCACTGAATGATATGCCTGCACCCACAAGTTCCTTGCATGCTGGGAAACGGCAAAGGGTTGTCTGAGAGAGCTGGGATTTCCATAACACAAGTTTTGTGGAGTGGAGAATGCTCTCACGTTGTCATAGGCAGCACTGATAAGCTGCCCCGGGCCTTGTAACATCTTGTTTAGTACATTCAGCTTATGTGTGATGTCAACAAGAAAAGCTAAGTCCATGAGCCATTTGTGATCACTCAACTCAGAAACAGCATTCCCATCTTTCTCCATGAAGGCTTTCACTTCTTCTCTCAACTCAAAAAATCTTTTCAGGACATTTCCCCTGCTGAGCCAACATACCTCGGTGAAATAGAGTACATCTCCATATTCTGTCTCCATTTCCTCTAAAAAAGCAAGGAACCTCCTGTGCTTTAAGCCCCTGGATCTGATTTGGTTGATGCATTTCACAACAGACATCACATTGTCACACGGCAGGCATTTATTGGAAAGGGCCTGCTGATGGATAATGCAGTGAAGAGCAATGGCCTCTCTATACCCTCCTCTTCAAGTTTTGTTTGAACAAGTGCCACCAGTACATTTTTCCACCTGTCATTGATGGCACTCCATCAGTTATTATTCAACAAACCTCTTCCATGGCAAACCTGCATTCTCAATGGCATCACACAGATGCCAAAATAACTCATTAGTTGTGGTCTGGCCATGCATTGGAATTATTGTGAGCAGCTCCTCTGTCAATTCAAAATTGCAATCAACACCACGGACATAAATTATGAGCTGTGCAGTGTCTGTTATATCTGTGCCCTTGTCAAGAGCAACTGAGTATGCATCAAAACATTTGGCTTTCTCACACAGTTGATGATAAATGTCACTTGACATGTCAGAAATGCGCTCTGCCACAGTGTTGGCAGAAAAGCTGATTTTGCTAAACTGACCTTTCTTCTCTGGACAGATAATACTTGCAGCCTGTAACATGCATTTTTTTAAACAAACTCTCCTCCTGTGAATGGTTTCCCTGCCTTAGCAATCATCTCACTAACCATGTAACTAGCTTTGACTGATGGAACATTCTCTTTGGTTGCTTTCTTGAAGAAATCTTGTTGCCTCATTAGACATGCTTTAAGACTGGCAACCCGCTTGGCTCTCTCATTTCCTTGATATTTTGCACATTCCTCAGCATGTTTAGTTGAATAATGGCGTTTCAAGTTGTAATCCTTGTGCACTGCAACTTTCTCTGAGCAAATAAGACATGTGGGGATGCCCCTGTGCTCAACAAAGAAATACTGCGTCTCCCACTTTTCCTGAAATTGTCTGTGCTCGTCATCAATCTTTCTCTTCACTGCAGGCTTTGAAGTCATGATGAAGGTATGACAAAATCTAATTCTGTAATAAACGTCTCTCCCTTCTCTCCCTTAGGCCTTCGATAATGCAAGGTACAGCGGGCAGGAGCAGCGGAAGTGATGTCTGCACTAAGCGCAAAGTATTCTCGATTATTCGCTTACCGAATATTCGCAATAAAAAATCGCATTAGTAAGAAAAAAATCGCATTAAACATTTGCATAGCCCAAAGGGAACTGCTCAGGGTATGTGAATGCTTAATGTGATTTTTTTTTTTTTTTTTGGTTTTTGGGCCACACCCAGTATTGCTCAGGGGTTACTCCTGGCTGTGTGCTCAGAAATAGCTCTTGGCAGGCACGAGGGACCATAAGGGACACCGGGATTCGAACCAACCACCTTTGGTCCTGGATCGGCTGCTTGCAAGGCAAATGCCGCTGTGCTATCTCTCCGGGCCCCGTGATTTTTTTCTTACTAATGCGATTTTTATTGCGCGAATACTGCGATATTTGAAGCCGGCCACAAGCCACAAAATGTTGTACAGAGGGCCACAAACGGACCAAGGGCCTTGAGTTTGAGACTCCCTGGTGTATATGTTTCTGTTAAGCCTAATTTGTTTAACAGCAGCTGCTACCATTTACTGTCTTTTTTTTTTTTTTTTTTTTTTGTCACACCCAGCAGTTCTCAGGGGTTACTCCTGGCTGTCTGCTCAGAAATCGCTCCTGGCAGGCACGGGGGACCATAAGGGACACCGGGATTCGAACCAACCACCTTTGGTCCTGGATTGGCTGCTTGCAAGGCAAACGCCGCTGTGCTATCTCTCCGGGCCCCCATTTACTGTCTTATCTAAATTCAATGGAATTATGTATATGTGTATATGAGGAGATTCAGCAGACCAGCAGTTCCCCTTCTAACAATATTCCTATGAAAATTTGTTTATTCTATTGTTTTCTTTTTTTTTTTTTTTTTTTTTTGGTTTTTGGGCCACACCCGGCGGTGCTCAGGGGTTACTCCTGGCTGTCTGCTTGTCTGCTCAGAAATAGCTCCTGGCAGGCACGGGGGACCATATGGGACACTGGGACTCAAACCAACCACCTTTGGTCCTGGATCGGCTCCTTGCAAGGCAAAGGCTGCTGTGCTATCTCTCCGGGCCCTATTCTATTGTTTTCTATTGTTTACTCATATACAGGCTTTACCTATTTGTTCTAACTCCTCGGTGTCAGGAAAGATTCTCTGTTTATATTAGTCTATATTTTAGTCCTCGTAACTTAGATAATAACTGATATCCTAGTCTTCATACTATTTTGACCAATTTAGCTGATAAAAGTTTTATATTTATTACAACTTCTGTACCCCACATTGCTGGGATCAGAGTGCTAATTTTTTTTTTTTTTTTTGGTGCTGTTATTTCTCCACCTTCTATTTCCTTTTTTTTTTTTTTTTTTTTGGTTTTTGGGCCACACCCGGTGACGCTCAGGGGTTACTCCTGGCTATGCGCTCAGAAGTCGCTCCTGGCGAGGGGGATCATATGGGACACCGGGGGATCGAACCGCGGTCCATCCAAGGCTAGCGCAGGCAAGGCAGGCACCTTACCTCTAGCACCACCGCCCGGCCCCCTCCACCTTCTATTTCCAAAGCAAGAAAACTATTTACTATTACAATAAGACAAGCCTGAGAGACAGCACAGCAGTAAGGCTTTCGCATTGCATGTGACCAATGCAGGACAAAACCCGGTTCAAACACGGCATCCCATATGGTCCCCTGCCAGTAGGAACTTCTGAGCACAGAGCCAGGAGTAACCCCTGAGCACTACCTGGTGTGACCATTAAAAAAAAAAATTGACTGTAATGCCAGGGCATACCTAAGCTTTTAGGGGGGGGCTTAGTTCACCAGATGTATCCTCAGATTTTCCTGGTGGGTAGAACTAATTTATCCCCCATGGGGCTCCTCAAAAGGCCCACTGTGGATGCCTTTTTCCCCTGCATGGATGGTTGAGGAATTTCCAAAGAGATGCCTGGCATTACATTTTCAGCCAGTATTTGACTATCTCTCCTTTGTATATATCAGGCAAAATAATGGCCTCTATCAAATAATTTGGCTCAGAAATTCCAGCACCAAAGTTTATTTGAGAACCCCTTTTTCTGGATATAGTCAGCCCTAAAAGCAAAGACAATTTTTCTTTTTTTTTTTTTTTTTTTTTTGGTTTTTGGGCCACACCCCGAGGTGCTCAGGGGTTACTCCTGGCTGTCTGCTCAGAAATAGCTCCTGGCAGGCACGGGGGACCATATGGGACACCGGGATTCGAACCAACCACCTTTGGTCCTGGATCGGCTGCTTGCAAGGCAAACGCCGCTGTGCTATCTCTCCGGGCCCGCAAAGACAATTTTTCTCTTTGCAACTGCAGTTTCTGGTAATCAAGGGCGTAACCAGAATGCAGATCTGGACTATTGACCCTCCTTTAGAAATAGGGAAGCTCCGGGCCTGGAGAGATAGCACAGCGGCATTTGCCTTTCAAGCAGCGGATCCAGGACCAAAGGTGGTTGGTTCGAATCCCGGTGTCCCATATGGTGCCCTCCCCGCCCCCCCCCCCCCCCCCCCCCCCCGTGCACACCGCCGGGTGTGACCCAAAAACCAAAAAAAAAAAAAAAAAAAAGAAATAGGGAAGCTCATTCCTCCCTTCACTTACCCCTAAAACTATAGAGTCCAGCCTAGAAAGATCAAGTTTCTAGATATTTCCTACTTCCTCCTAATCCTGACTTTGCATTTAAAGTAAGCTTGCAAGGAGTTACCTTGAGTTGTGACCTTCTCTCTGGTAACTTAGAATTTTTACAGTCACACCCATAGCTTAGGTATTGTTATTGTTGTACTAGGCTTTGGATTACAATTATTCTTAACCTGTGGCTAATTTTACCCCTATAAATTCCCCGCTCAAAAAATAAACTTGTCGCACTCCTGCCAGAAACGTGTTGACCCCACATACTCTGTGTGGTTTCATTTATTTCATATTTGGCCGCTGGTGCTCCCGCTTTTTTTGTTTTGTTTTGTTTGTTTGTTTGCTTGTTTTTGGGCCACACCCGGTGACGCTCAGGGGTTACTCCTGGCTATGCGCTCAGAAGTCACTCCTGGCTTGGGGGACCATATGGGACGCCGGGGGATCAAACCGAGGTCCGTCCTAGGCTAGCGCTCGCAAGGCAGATGCCTAACCTCTAGCGCCACCATGCTGGCCCCATGCTCCTGCTTTCTTCTCGTGAAGTGCTATGACCCACGAGAATTGCTGAGACGCACAACGTCTACAGCAGAGGAGGTGGTATCAAAGGACTGGAACACAAGTTTTGCATGGAAGAGTCCCCAGCACTATATGGTCCCTTGAGCATCCCTGATTCTCTTCCTCCCAATTCACTGGCTGCCCAAAGAGAGCCAGCCATCAGCTCTTGCACACACACTGTTGGATGTTGTCACACATAGTGGCATGGGTGATCCACTGAGGACACAGGTGGGCACAAGTGGTTGGTTTATTACACACAATGGGAATCCATCTACACCTCGAGGCTAGGGGGTGGCGAGCAGGTAGAACCCTTGTCTGGAGAAGAGACACATTTGACTCAAGGCCCTGGGATCCAGGGAACCTGGTAGAGCCAGGTTCTTCCTCTGCCTGGTCCCTGTTCCAGAGGCTGACCCTGGTCCTGGGGCTGTGGGTTTGGTGAAACTGAAGCTCCAAGGGTACCCTGAGAGTCCCTTCTTGTCCCTGGGCAGATGAAAAAAGGCAAGGGGGTAGCCACACCTACTAGGGACCCCCATGGTCCTCCTTGCTGGGGGAATCACTGTGTGCCCTCACCAGCCATTCTGTGTGGGGCAGGCAGAGTCTTGCCACAGACCCTTTGTGAGTCGCATCCTGCACTTCCAAGTATCAGTGGTAGATACTGGGGGTGTCTTGTCCAGGGTGGGCAGCTTTCTCTGGCTGAGTCCTGCTGGATGGGGTTGGGGCGAACAGAACTCCAGGAGCAGTAAGGTCTTGCAGGGCAGGCTGTGTCTGCAGCTGCATCCAGCTAGATAGCTGGGGTCTAGTTCTCAGCTCAGCCATTGGGAACACGTCAATCAATATATTACTGTTTCATTCCTTCCAGCACCCATTGGCTCCAAGGTCCACTCAGTGGGGTGCTGGAAGTGGTCACTGCAAGGGGAGGGAAAAGGGTGAGATGAGGAGGGGTCCCAAATACCATACCCCCCCACCCAGGTGCCACATCTTCCTGGGCCAGCTCTCCCCACCCCTGCAGGCACATGCGCTGCATAGACCGAAAACCCGTGTCTCCCATATGTGCCCCAATACTGTAACCCTCTGGTACCTTGTGCCAGCATCCGGGCACGGGCAGCCCGTCGGGGCCCTGAAAAGAAGGGGGTTCAATGAGGGGGACTTATACCCCCATAACACTGCTCAGAGCGGGGAGACACAACTGCAGCTCCACAAGGCTGGGGGAACCCCTGGGAGTGGCAGGGCCCTGACACCTGGGTTTCAGGGCATGTGGCTTCCAGAGGTCTTTGGAATGGCAGGACCCTCAAGCAAGGATAATTTTCAGGAGTGGTGGCCCAATGATACCCCAACTGTGGGCCTACCCTGAATCTTGTAGCTCGGGGATGAAAGGCAGGGTGGGTCCATCAGGGTTCATTGGGTTTGGAATCTGTGTGTCTGGAAAGAGTCTCAGGACCCCTAGTTTAACAGTTAGACCCGGGCAGGGGTGGGGAAGAGATGAAGGAACCTTTAGCCTGGAGGCCTCAGCATTACTCTGTGCTGAGCCCCGTGCTCAGGCTGCTTGGGCACTGCAAAACCTCTTAGGAGGACGACCCCATGTTCACAGGCACAGAAAGGAGCTGGATGGATGAGGGCGTGTGTGGGGCACCAGGGGATGGACAGAAGGTCAGGAAGGGGTGGGGCATAAGTGCACTCTGAGGGTCAGGGGTGTAGTGTACAGGACCGGGCAGGGGAAGATGGGGTCCCTTGGTTTGAAGAACCAGGGTAGGGTATGCAGAGAGTGTTAGGAGGTGAGATGTACCAGAAAGGCAGGATCCACTGCTGGGTAGGAGCAGGCCAGACGAACTGAGCATTCAGGGGCATGGCATGCAGGATTAGGTGAGGGGAGATGGGGATGACAACAGTAAATTCTTGTTTTGGGGTCATACTCAGTGGCACTCAGGGCTTACTCCTGGCTCTGTACTCAGAAATCACTCCAGGCAGGCTTGGGAGACCATATGGGTTTTTGGGATTTGAACCACCATCTGTCCTGGATCGGCTGCATGCAAGGCAAATGCCCTATCCCTGTGCTATCTCTCCGGCCCAACAACAGTAAATTCTTTTTTTTTTTTTTTTTTTTTTTTTGGTGTTTGGTTTTTGGGGCACACCCAGTGACTCTCAGGGGTTAGTCCTGGCTATGCGAAAATCGCTCCTGGCTTGGGGGAATCATATGGGACATCGGGGATTGAACCAAGTCCATCCTGGGTCAGCTGCATGCAAGGCAAACTCCCTACCACTGCATTATCATGCCAGCCCCAAAAGTAAATTCTTAAAAGCAAAGAGCACGCCACACTACCTACCACAGGGCTAGGGTATGCAGGGCCCCTTGAGCCCGGGCCCCCTTACTGGCTTCCACCCTGGGGGTCCTCCTGTTTCAAAGACAATGTCGCCATGATTTGGAGGGGAGCCCCCCACACTGTCCCTGCCTTTACAGGAGATACTCTGCCCTTCCTCTAAGGCTCTAGGGCTCTAGGGCTCCCCACTGATGAGATGAGTTGAGGGCAGTGGATGGGCCTGGGCATCTCCAGGCCAGAATTCCTTTAGGGGGTCCACCCCTTTTGGGTTCCAGGAAGGTGACGGAGGAGAAGATCCTTGGAAAATGGGCATGGGTTTGGGGACCCCCACCTCTATAGAAGAGGGTTCCCGAGACAGGCCATGATGCTCCAACACATACCACAGGACATGGCTGATCCAGGCCAGGTGGCCCTGGCTCCCCCTTCTGACCTTTCACCCCCTTCCTCCCGGGAACACCTCTCTCCCCCTGCAAGAAGTGAGAGGGAGAAGGGTTTAGCTATGTCTTCTTTTCCCAGACCTCATAGTTTCCCCCCCTGGAAGCCCCATCCCCACCTTCTCTCCTCGCTCGCTCCGGTCTCCCTTCTCCCCACGGGGTCCAGGGAAACCCTGGAAGGGCATGAGAGGGGAAAGCCAAAGCCATTAGAGGCATTGGGAAGTCCCCCCCTACTTACCTACACACACACACACACACACACACACACACACACACACACACACACACACACACCACATAGCTCAGCTCAGAGCACACTGGAGACCCAGGCCTGATGTCTGTTCTGTATTTAGTCCTAGTCACACAGCTTTGTTCTCCCTCCATCACTTCCAAGAATCCACTGTAAACTGGGCAGTGGGCTAATTTAATTTACTATCTATCCACCATCATCTATTCATCTATCGCTTGTTCATTATTCATCATCTATTCATTATCTACTCCATCCCTCCATTCATCTGTCCATCTGTCTTCTATTGATCAGCTACCTATCCATGTACCCATCCATCCACCCATCCACTCATCCATTCATCTATTCACTACCCAATCATCCATCCTGTCCATCTGTCCATTCATCTATCCATCATTTATTCAGTTATCAGTTATCCATCTACCATCCATTCATTTTTTTTTTTTTTGGTTTTTGGGCCACACCCTGTGACGCTCAGGGGTTACTCCTGGCTATGCGCTCAGAAGTTGCTCCTGGCTTCTTGGGGGACCATATGGGACGCCGGGGATCGAACCGCGGTCTGTCCTAAGCTAGCGCAGGCAAGGCAGGCACCTTACCTCCAGCGCCACCGCCTGACCCCAATAGTTTTTGAGCGAGGTGCTCAGGGTCTTTTGAGGCAGCTAACTGGCAGGCTTGGGAGTTTTGTTTTTTTTTTTGGTTTTTGGGCCACACCCGTTTGACGCTCAGGGGTTACTCCTGGCTATGTGCTCAGAAATCGCCCCCTGGCTTGGGGGGACCATATGGGACGCCGGGGGATCGAACCTCGGTCCTTCCTTGGCTAGCGCTTGCAAGGCAGACACCTTACCTCCAGCGCCACCTACCCGGCCCCTCATCCATTCATTCTATTGATCCACTCACCCATTCCCCCATCTGTCATTTTTCCATCCATCAGTCATCCATCCACCCACCCACCTGTTCTCCATCTAGTCATCTATCACTTATCCACCCATTCTATTCATTCAGCAATCCATCTTTTTATCCATCATCTTTCACCATCTATCCACCCACTACCCATTCACCATTTAATCACCTGTCACTTATCCATCCACCATTCTCCACCCATTGATTGATACATACATGCATCACCTAGCCATATATCACCCACCCACCTATCCCTCCATACCCTGCCACCCATCAATCCTTCCCCATGTCCCTCACCCTCTACCACTATTTCTGGGCTGTGAACTGGACTTGGCATTGGGGACACCAGGAGAACCAGGAGAATCATTCATCATGCCACTATCCCCAAATAGTCCAAGCCACAGGTCCACACAAGATAAACTGGGTTGCTGAATTACTCACGTCCAGTCCTGGCTCCCCAGGTCTACCCTGTGGAGAAAGAGAAAAATGGAGGCAGAGGTGTGAAAGGGGCTGGGGGACAGGTTTACCCTGAGTGACCAACGGGGTGGCTACTATGCTTGCCCCAAGTCTGGGGCCTGGAATGATCTTCCTGGCAGGTGAGTGGTGGAAGTCAGGGTTGGGGTTGGAGGCACATGGGAGAGACCCACCTTCTCTCCTTTGGTTCCTGGCAGCCCGATTAGGCCTGGTGGACCTGCTGGTCCCTGTGGGAGAGGTGGGGATAAGAGGAATCCCCACTATGGTCGTGGGGACAGACAGACAAAGTTGGGTACTCACAGGAGGCCCACTGGGTCCTCTGTCCCCCAAAGCACCCTTTTCTCCTTTGGCTCCATCCAGGCCCTGGAAATGGAGAAAGTGTATCAGTGCAGTAGGGGCACTCAGGCAGGAATGTCCCATGCAGGGAGGGACATGGAGACACTCAGCCTGGAAGGTTCCAGGGTGGTGATGGGCCAGATGACACCTAATGTGTCTGGTACTGGGATGGAACTTGTTCCCAGTGCTTGAGTTGGGGTACACATTTGCTCTTTGTCTCACACATCCCTAGTGATCATGGAAAGGTTTGTGGTGGTGGGTGCCCTGCATAGCAGGAAGCAGGGAGGGACTTGTGGGGTGAATGGGAGAGCACCTGGGCCTGGGCAGAGGTAGCATATGAGGCCCCTGGTCTAGGGTGGGTGTGGGGGTAAAGTAGGTGCTGGGTTCCAAGTTCCATGACCCCCTGTGCCCTGGGGACTTGGGAGTCAATCCTCCTCCTGGCTGGGCCTGGCAAGATGCAATACTGCATTGGGGGAATCTTCACTTTGCTCTTTGCCAAGGCTTTCTAGAATATTCTGGAACATTGGAAGAGCAGGTAAGGGTATTGACTGCCCAAAACTCACCTTGGGACCTGGGATTCCCTGTAGGCCCTGAAGGATGAGGAGGAAGGTCAGTAGGTGTGGCTGGGGGGCTGGAGTGCAGCCCTTCCCTGCCAGGCACCCCACCCCTCCATCCTGCTACTCTTACCACAGGACCTGGGGGACCTGGGGGCCAGGAGGCCCAGGCTCCATGATGATCTGGGCCTGGGGAGGTGAGCAGAGATGGGTCAGCACTGGCCATGGCCCAAGCCATTGTCCATCAACCTGTCCCCCAGCCAGCTCTCCCACTAGGAAGGCACAGACACTTCTGGGCCTCTCCCCTCCCCCATAGGCACCCAGCATAGGCCTCTGGGTTCCCAACTGGGAGGACAGGTCTTTTTGAGGCCACACCCTATGGTGCTTGGGACTTCTTCCTGACTCTGCACTCAGGAATTACTCCTGGTGGTGCTTGGGGACCCTATGGGATGCTGGGATTGAACCCAGGTCATTTGCGTTCAAGATTAGCATTCTCTGATTTCAGTGGGGGACAATTCTTTTTTTTTTTTTTTTTTTTTTTGGTTTTGGGGTCACACCTGGCCATGCTCAGGGGTTACTTCTGGCTCTACATTCAGAAATTGCTCCTGGCAGGCTCGGGGGACCATATGAGATGTGGGGATTCAAACCACTGTCCTTCTGCGTGCAAGACAAACGCCCTACCTTCATGCTATTTCTCCGGCCCCAGTGGGGGGCAATTCTGAACTCTCTGTCCACTACTATCCTGGACCCCAGTGGCTTGGGGTACCCAGCAGTCCCTTACCAGACTCTCTGCAGACACAGCTGATTCTCCCTTCTCTCCCTTGGGGCCATCTGCACCCTGTAGGACAGGAAGGAACTCACACCTTTCTCTTGCTCCCCTCAGTGCCTAGGTCCCCATCCCCCGCAGCAGCTTAGAGAGGTTTGGGCCACTACATAGGGTCAGTTACGGATTGGTGGGGTGAGGTGGGATGCTGACCTGCATGGGCCTGTCCTGGATAGTTCCTGGGCACCATAAAAAGACCCCTGAATCCTGAGTTCTCCACCCTAGCACTCCAGTAAGGTGCTGAGCTGCAGGGTGTTTCTGTGGGCCATTCCAGGGGAGTCCCATATGCTTGGACTCTGTACCCCATCTGGTCTCAGGAATGCAGAGCCTTGTGAAGATGGGGCAAGAGGGAACTCTGGGAGTTTCACACAGAAGCCAACAGGGCCCTCTGCCTGTGTCTCCTTCTCAAAACTGCCCTCAAGGGAGAAACATCATCACCTCTTTTTGGTGTGTGGAACCTGAAGTCTGGGTAGGTTGGCCATATGGGAGTTAGAGCTGAAGGGCTGGCAGTAGAGAACTTCCCTGCAATCCTAACCTTAACCAAGCCCCCCACACTCAGCCAGCTACATACCGGGAGGCCTGAGAGCCCCATTTCCCCTGTATCTCCTTTGGGTCCAGCCGGACCTGCTTCCCCGGGATCTCCTTTCGGTCCTCTGGGGCCCTGAGAACCAACGGGCAAAGGTCAGTGGGGGTACTCTGAGTTTCTGTACAGCCTAGGTCCCCACTTATTTCTCAGGGGTTGAGGGAAGAACATGGAGGAGGGCTGGAATCAGGGGCACGCTTGAACTTCATTGCAGAGTCCCCAGCTTTGCCCAGCTCAGTCCCTCCCAGCAGGACCCTAGGCGTTGACCCAGGCCTTTGCCCAAATGTGGGCGAAACCTTCAGTACAGCTATGCCTTCTGTCAACAGCTCCCAGCCTTATTTGTGGGTGCTCTGGGCAGTCCTTCAGCTCTATCCACACTTGCACATACCCCCCACATGTAGGTATTCACACAGACACATATACACAACACCCACACGTACATGCATACAACTCAACATGTACGTACGTACGTACACACACCAGGTACTCCCAGGTGCATACATCCGTTACATCCATGCCTACATACAAGCACACACAGCGAGCTCACAACTGTGAGCACACATACATGCATGCACATGCACATAGCCTAACACCAGTGTCACCCTAGAAACGAGGCATAGAGACCTTCTCCCCATCAACTCCAGGAGCTCCAGGCAGCCCGAGTTCACCCTGGAAGGGAGTGGAGAGTGAGAGGGTTAATGTAGTCCAAGCCCACCCCTCTCCCCTGGGATTTGTGGCCCCAAGAGTGAACAGGCTGCCCCACATACACCTTCTCTGAATATTTTGGTCTGGGAACACACCCAGGATGCTGAGGGCTGACTCTTGGCTGCACTCAGAACTCACTCCTGTAGGTGCTCAGGGATCATTTGTAGCAGGGCTCGGTGGACCTTACAGTGCTGAGGACAGGAACCGGGGTTGGCCACATGCAAGGCCAGCGCCTTTCCTGCTGTCTGCTTTCTCTCTCTCAGGCACTCTAATTTTTGTTGTTGTTGTTGTTGTTATACCTAGCAGTGCTCAGGGGTTACTTCTGATTCTGTGCTCAGGGTTCACTCCTAGTAGTGCTCGGGGTACCCTATGGGGATGTCAGGGATGGAACCTGGGTCAGCCACATGCAAGGCAAGTGCACTCCCCTCATACAATTGTTCCAGTCTCTGTTTTCCTTTTTTTTCTTTTGATTTTGGGTCACAACTGGCGAGTGCTCAGGGTTACTTTCTAGCTCTACGCTCAGAAATCGCTCCTCGCAGCTCAGGGAACCAATGGGATTCTGGGATTCGAACCACCCCCCACCCCCAATTTTTCTTAAATAGGGATCACACCTAATGAAGGAAGGAAACCACACTCAGTGTGCGATAGGGCCAGGAGAGGCCAGGGGAGGGCCCATACTCTCCTGGAAACCCAAGGCTAGCCCATCTCCCTTCTGCACTGGAAGGGTCAGGGATCAAGATGCCTCCAGCCCAGGTTACTGCCTCTGTCTGAGAAGCTAGGTTTATGGGGAGAGGTAGAAAGGGAGGAGGCAGAGACAAGGATGAACCCTGGGGAGAAGAGTTTGTCACCCCTTCCTGCCCTCCTGCAGTTTCAATGCTCACCTGGGCTCCGGGGTGTCCCTGGAGGCCCAGGGGGTCCCTCGCGGCCCGGGGAGGTTCCCTGTGGGTGGTATCAGTCTGGTCAATGTTCAGGGCAGAGGGTCCCGTCCCCCTGCACCCCTACCATCCTGCTGTTAGAACACCCCCTCCTGGAACACTCCGTAGCCATGATCTTGTCCCCGGGAGAATCTTCACCATCCCACACCCTTTGCTCCAGGGCTGGACAAAGGGAGCCCACTGGTATCAGAAGCCCCCCCAGTTTCCCCAAGATGTCATGGGCCCACATGTGAGGAGTACTCAGACATGTTAAACTGACCCCTGACCTCAAGTCCGGACGACCCACCCTTCATATCCTTTTGGTCCTCTTTCACCGCCTCTCCAAGCTGCCTCTCTCTTTCCTATGGCTCTGCCATTCCTTTCCCTAACCCTAACTCTTTGCTTCTACACCCCCCTCCACAAGCTTTGAGCCAGTACCACCTCCTACCTTCCCACAAACACATATATCTCCAGCATGCCCCACTCAGTGGTCTTTAATTAGGGGTGCTGGGATCAAACCTTGGGGAACATACAGACAAGAATGCAATTCTGGGCCTGGAGTGATAGGAAAAATGCAGAAAGTGCTTGCCTAGCATATAGCCAACCAATATTTGATCCCCAGCATCCCATATGGTCCCCCAAGCCAGGAGCAATTTGATTTTTTTTTTGTTTGTTTGTTTTTGATCTGGGTTCTATGCCCAACATCCCATATCATCTCCTGAGCCAGCCCAGGAGTGAATTCTGAAACACATAGCCAGGAGTAATCCCTGACATCATTGGGTGAGGCCTCAAAACAAAACAAAACAAAACAAACAAAGAATAAAAACCAAAGAAAAGGTGCTCTCCTCTCCTTTGTGCCCCACAATAAGCTTAGGGTTTTTCGTTTGTTTTGGGAGACACCCTGTTTAGTGGGCCCGTCACCCAGAAATCATTCCTGAGGGATGGAGGAGATTAGCATGGAGGTAGGGCATTTGCCTTGCATTCAGGACGGTGGGTTTGAATCCCGGCAACCCATGCTGTTTCCAGGAGCCTGCCAGGAGCAATTCTGAGGTGTAGAGCCAAGAGTAACTGCTGGGTTACCAAAAATCAAAAACCAAACACCAAAAAAAGAAAAAAGAAAGAAAGAAAGAAAGAAAGGAAAGAAAGAAAGAAAGAAAGAAAGAAAGAAGAAAGAAAGAAAGAAAGAAAGAAAGGAAAGAAAGAAAGAGCGAGAGGAGGAGAGAGAGAGAGAGAGAGGAGAGAGAAAGAAAGAAAGAAAAGAAAGAAAGAAGAGAAAGAAAGAAAGAAAGAAAGAAAGAAGAGAAAGAAAGAAAGAAAGAAAGAAAGAAAGAAAGAAAGAAAGAAAGAAAGAAAGAAAGGAAAGAAGAAAAAGAAATCACTCCTTGGTGGCTTCAGGGAACCATATGGGGATGCTTGGGGATTGGACCCAAGTTGGGGGATACAGCACCCTAACCTTGCTGTACTCCAGGCCCAGGGTTTTTATTCTTTTTTTTTTTAGTGTTTTAATTGGGGGGGCACACCCAGAAGTGCTCAGGGGTTGCTCTTGGCTCTGTGCTCAAAAATCACTCCTGATAGACTCGAGAGATCTTATGGGATGCTAGGTCTGTCCTAGGTCAACCACATGCAAGCAAACGCCCTACCACTGTGATATCACTCCCGACTCCTATTTTATTTTATTTTATTTTATTTTGGGGGGGGCGCACCAGTGACACTCAGCAGTTATTCCTGGCTATGTGCTCAGAAAATCATTCCCTGGCTTGGGGGGACCATATGGGATGCCTGGGGATTGAACCGCAGTCTGTCCAGGCTAGAGCAGGCAACACCTTACCATTTGTGCCAACACTCTGGCCCCTCGGACCTCTATTTTAATTTTTAGTTTTGGGACCACACCTGACCATGCTTAGGGATTATTCCTGGCTTTACACTCAGAAATAGCTCCTGGCTCTCTCGGGAAATGATATGGGATGTTGGGGCATCGAACCCAGGTCCATCCCATGCCAGCCGCATGCAAGGCCAAAATGCCCTATGCTTTGCTATTACTTCCAACCCCTTATTTTTAATTTTGAACTACATCTGGTTGATGATGTTCAGGGCTTACTTCTGGTTCTGTGTTCACAAATTACTCCTGCAAGGCTCAGGGGAACCTATGGAATGCCAAGGGTAGAATCTGGGCTGGTCATATTCAAGGCAAGTGTTGTACTCTCTGGCACCATGTCTCTTTTTCCACACTCAGAGCACTGTGCAACACTGTCACACTGTGGCATACCTATACTATACAACGTCAGGCCACACCACCATGGTGTGGACCAAGCACACATAGGCCTGGGGCCCAGTTACCTTCAGTTTGTACTTCCCTGAGGCCTTTGGGAGGAAGTTCAAACTGAGTCTCTAGTGAGGACCTGGGGATCCCTGACCTACCTCTGCCCTCCACCCCAGCTTCCTTCTCAGGAGTCTGCCTGTCTCAACTTATCACCCCCAACTCAACTGGACCCCAGACACTGGGCCAGGCTCAGCAGTCACCTCATCCTGAGACATTGGGGGTTGCCATGACTGATCATTTTCTTAGAGTTTATTAGGAATCTGAAGCCCCAGCTGGGATTTCCCCAGAGTGCTGCATTCAGAAAGAAATGCCTCTTATGTATGTATGTATGTATGTATGTATGTATGTATGTATGTATGTATGTATGTATTGTTTTGTTTTGTTTGGGGGCCACACCCGGCTGGCCTCAGGTGTTACTCCTGGCTCTGCACTCAGAAATAGCACCTGGCAGACTTGGGGGACCATATGGGATGCCTGGGATTGAACCTGGGTTTCGTCCCTGGTGGGCTTGCGTGCAAAGGCAACAAACGCCTTATCTGCTGTACTATCACTTCAGCCCCTATTATTTTTTTGTTTTTTTTTTTTTTTTTTTTTTTTTTGTGGGTTTTTGGGGCACACCCCCGGCAGTGCTCAGGGGTTTTCCTGGCTTCGTGCTCAGAAATTGCTCCTGCATGCACAGGGGGACCATATGGGACGCCGGGATTCCGAACTGATGACCCTTCTGCATGAAAGGTAAACGCCTTACCTCCATGCTATCTCTCCGGCCCCCTTTTTGTTGTTTTGAGTCGAACCTGTTGATGCTCAGTGGGTTACTCCTGGCTCTGCACTCAGGTAATCACTCCTGTGGTGCTAGAACCCAAGTTGGGCCACAGGCAAGGCAAGCGCCCACTCCCTGCTAAGTGCTTTTGCTCTAAACCCATTGTGAGGTACCTTGAGGCTTCCAGGATTCTCCCATCATAGGTCGATCACCACAGTGTCCTCCCTGCTCACCCTTGAGACCCCGTGGGACCCTAGCAGGGGGAGTAAAAAGAGATTTTCAGGGTAGAGGTTCCATGCCCCCCCCCCCACCCCCAGAGGACCTCTTCTGACAGCTCTCTACTTCCTCATTGAGACAATGTTCTGCGTCAGGGCTTGGGAGCAACCAGGCTCAACCTAGCCAAATCTCAGGAGACAATGAGGCCAGATGCCCAAGTTTGTCCAGGGAAACTGGGGCAAATTTGATTGGTCACTTCATCTTTGGAAGTTTCTGTTTCATTATTTTTTTCCCTAAAGCCAGTCCAATCTGTTTCATTATTTTTAGAGGTCACACTCGAAGATGCTCAGGCTGACTCCTGGCTTTGTAGCTCAAGGTTCACTTAATGGATCACTTGGAGTGAGGATTACAGCTGGCCATGTGCAAGGCAGTGGTCTCTTCTCTGTTCTCTCTCCAGCCCTGAGGGCCTCTGAAAATGTTTACCCATTGGGCTCAAGAGCACAGCAATTGCCACATATCAGACACTGAGAAAGACAGACCCTGAGACTCAGGAGTTTGGGTGTGTGTTTGATAGGGTGTGGCCAAGCGCAGTCCCAGATACCACCTGCTGGCCCATGGGCTGGACCTTGTTAAAGTGCGGAGGACCCCTTCCTTACCCGATAGTCCCGTGGCTCCATCTGTTTCCTTGCTGGCCAGGTTCTCCCTGTGGAGAGTGAGGTTGCAGCCAAGCACTCCACTCTGAGCCCCCTTTATTAGTCTGCATGAGCTGGGTTATGTGGGTAACCCCAAAGCTTCTTCTTAGAGCAATGGGCCGAATCACGTGAACCAGCCACCCAGGATCCTGAGAACTGTCTGCAGGGGTTTGGGGATGGTGAAGGAGGGGGGACAGTGCACTAGAAATGTCACCTTTGATCCTGGGGGGCCCATTCACTCCCTTCTCTCCTGGAGGGCCCTGTCTTGCCCTGCTCTCCCTGAAACAGACATTTTCCAGTGAGCAGTGAAGCGTGGGGCTTGCTTCCAGAGAGCACTCTGGGGTATTTGGGGGGAAACGCATGGGATTTAGCCCAGGAGACTGAGGTGGGGGGGTGGCTGAAGACTGGGGCAAGGGATCAAGTTTTCTGAAGGTTTTTCAAGACCATGCCCAGTGGCCTGGAGAGACAGTTAGCCCTCAGAGATATGATGGGGTGTGGCCCACATCCAGCCCTGGGTGAGGTGTGTGGGGGCCCCAGATCAAGGACCAGGTTACCTACCTTGGGACCCAGGGGGGGCCAGGAGGCCCAGGCTGGCTTGGGGACCCATCGTCTCCCTGAGGAGACAATTATAGGGTGCAAACTGGGGAGCAGGACTCTCCTGGAACTTTTAGAAAAATTGGGCTCACTTCTGCTACCAGCAGCACCAGCCCCCACAATATTGGTGGGCACTCTGGGGTCTCTGGGAAGCCACACTAAGAACCAAAATTCCAGATCCTGATTGTGAGCACAGGCCAGATGTGTTGTGGAAGATGGGAAAGAAGAGAATAAATGAATGGAAGACATGACTAAAAGAAGATGAGAAAAGATGAACAGATGAATGATGAGATGAATTTATGGAGGAAAAACAAACAGATGAAAAGAATGAATGAGATGGATAATGGATAAGAGATAAGAGTCTCAAGTGGGAAGCAGAGATCAACAGATGGGAATACATTAAGCTGAGAAGCTTCTGTCTGCCACCTCAATAAACAAATAGTGGCCCAGGATACAAGAGCCACCCACCCAGTGGGAGAAACTATTCACCTAACACCCCAGTCAGATAAGGGGGCTAATACCAAAATATACAGGGTACTGACAGAACTTTACAAGAAAAAAACATCTAATTCCACCAAAAAATGGGGAGATAGAAATGAACAGATGCTTTGATAAAAAAGAAATACAAATGGCCAAAAGGCACATGAAAAAATGCTCCTTGTCTTCTATCATCAGGGAGATGCTAATCAAAACAGATGATGAGATACCATCTCACAACCACAGAGATTGGCATACATCACAAAAAATGAGAGACAATCAGTGCTGGCGGGGATGTGGAGAGAAAGGAACTCTTATCCACTGCTGGTGGGAATGCCATCTAGTCCAACTTCTTTGGGAAAGGCGATATGGGGAGATTCTTCCAAAATCTGGAAATTGAGCTCCCATTCGACCCAGCTATTCCACTCCTAGGGGATATACCCTAAGAACACAAAATACAATACCCCTTCCTCACACCTATATTTATTGCAGCACTATTCACAATAGCCAGGCTCTGGAAACAACCAAGATGGCCTTCAACAGACGAATGGCTAAAAGAAGAACTGTGGTACATATACACAATTGGAATATTATGCAGCCTGCCAGAGGCAGCCGCCAGGATAGATAAGTCATGAAATTTTTCCTAACATGGATGTACATGGAATCTATCATGCTGAGTGAAGATAAGTCAGAGGGAGAGAGAGAGACGCAGAATAGTCTCACTCATCTATGGGTATTAAGAAAAATATAAAGGTCATTTTTGTAACAATCCTCAGAGACAATGAGAGGAGGGCTGGGACTTCCAGCTCACTTCATGAAGCTCACCACAAAGAGTGGTGAGTGCAGTAATAGAAGTAACTACACAGAGAAGCTAGCCATAATCATGTGAATGAATGAGGGAACTGGAAAGCCTGTCTGGAGTACAGGTGGGGGTGTGGGTGGGGATGATGGAGATTTGGGGACAATTGGAGGTGGGAATGTTGCACTGGTGAAGGGGGTGTTCTTTACATGACTGAAACCTAATCACAATCATATATGTAATCAAGATGTTTAAATAAAGGAAAAAAGAAATGAATAAGAAAAGAGATAAGAGTCTGAAGAAAGAGCAATGAATGAGACATGAACAGATGATGCATGGATGATATGAGTGATGAGATAGACAATGATAAGTGGTGAGAGCTGAACGAGCCACTGAGGGAAGACGACATTCACATGTGTCAGGATTCAAATGAGTGAGAGGAGAGGAATGAATGAATGAATGAGCTCCTGGCTCAACTCTTCTTTCTAGTCACCTCTATGTGCCCCCTAGAAGTCCCCACTCACCTTCTTTCCTGGGACACCAGGCTCACCCTGAGGGAGTGCAGGAGAGATGAGGCCATCAGGGAGCCCCCCCCGAGGAACCGAACTTCTGCTCCCACCCTGTCCCCACTTCTGACACTGAGGTCCGACATCTGAGGTCTCTTTCAGCAGGCCCAGAGAAGCCACCATCCAACTCCTAGCCCTGCTGCCCACTTACCTTGAGCCCTGGGTGGTCCCTCTGGACCCTGGAACAAGAGGGGATAAAAGTGTCTGAGATTTTGAGAATGCTGGGACCTAGCTCCATTATACCACATTTAGTCTATAACAGGGGGCAATGCCCAGTGCTGACCCATGGCATCTTTCTGTCCTGCCTCACCTCTAGGGCATTGAAGAGTAGAGCAGAAGGTGTGAGCAGGAATGGGGCCCCCTTTCCTCCTCCCCACCCGCAGTCAGGACTTCAAGGCTTTTGCTCCAGCTAGCAGGAGCAAGAGGTATGGGGTGGCTCACACAGCATAAGGGATCCCCGGCGTGAGGGTGGGAGAGGCAGGGGAGATGGTGGGATCAGGGGTCCAGGGCTGCAGAGAGGAGGAGAAGAGGTGTCAGGAAGAGAGGATGGGGGAGAGAGAGGGGAGCATCAGGCTGTGGAGAGGGAGGGAAGTCTGGCCTGTGCTTCTGTTGCTGAGGATCTGAGGTGCTATGGGCTCAGAATCAGTGCTGGTCTTGGGCCTGGGTGAGTTCATACTGGACCCCAGTTTGGGTCAGTCTAGGATGGGGGCCTGGGGACCCTGCTCTTTATATCTCTTACCATGGGGCCTGGTGCCCCCCGGGGTCCATCCTTCCCAGTGTCTCCTGGAGGGCCCCGCACCCCAGGAAGCCCTGGGGGCCCTGGAGGCCCAGCAGCTCCTTCTTGCCCCTGATCTCCCTGCAAGAGACAGAACCTGGGGTCAGGTGAGAGGACAGACCTCACCCTGCTGAGGGGGGTATGACCCAAGTCCCCAAGACCTTCTTCCAGTGTTCCCTCTCCCCAAAGCCAGATGCTAATTTTACCTGGATGGTGAGACCTCCCACAGCTGGGAGAGGTCTGTGGTTGGTAATTAAGAGTGGCCTGGAGGAGGGGGGGAGAGGCAGGCTGCAGCAAGCCAGGAGGTGAGAGACAGGTTGGATGAGGGAGCAGGAAAAAGGCTGCTTAGCTTAGGGGCCATGTGAGGAATATGCACATGGCGGTTAGGGCCTTGTAATAAAGCTGAATGTCTCCTGAAACTTCATGTGACTGCTGTGGATCATTTCCTCATCATTATCCTGAACCCACAGACCCATGGGCTAAAGGGGCTGCAGGTGCCAGGCCAGGCTGGCCAGCCGAGAAAGGCCTCATCATCCATCCATCCATAACACTCCAGCTAGTGCACCCTCAAGCAGCACCTCCAAGCCAGCTGGGGAACTAAAGGCGATGTTTCCCCAGATCAGAGCACAGACAGGCCTGGGAGTCCAATGGTGGGGGCAGGAGGATGCTGCCCCTAGGTTGGGGTTGGCAGAAGGAAGACATGTGGTGTGTGTGTGTGTGTGTGTGTGTGAGAGAGAGAGAGAGAGAGAGAGAGAGAGAGAGAGAGAGAGAGAGAGAGAGAGAGAGAGAAACAAAGAGAGAGAAAGGGAGAGAAAGGGAGAGAGGGAAAGAGAGAGGGAGAGAGAAAGAAAGATCGAGAGAGAAAGAGGGAGAGAGAGGGAGAAAGAGAAAAAGAGAAAGAGAGAGAGCGAGAGAAAGAGAGAGAAGAGCAAGAGAGAATGTGTGGATGTGAGCCACAATTTCAAAATAAGAAGACACAGGAGCAGGGATAGGAACCACACCATGCAGTACCCTCCCCCAGGGCCCGGGGTTAGTGGGGGACAGGTCTCAGCAACCACCTGCAGACAAGAGGCATGGACACCCCTAACCACCACCTGATGCCTCTAAAGAGGGGTCCACCCAGCAGTGATTGGCTGGGACAGAAGTGAGAGCCTCACACACCTGACCAGGGCAATCTCATCCATGTGCCCTCAACAAGCTCACTCCTTGCAGGCACACAACAGGGCCTAGATCTGGTTATATGCTAAAAGCAGAGACCCAGATTACTAGGGTCCTGTGTTCAAGGCTGCAGAGAGGGGGACCAGATTTGGGGGTCACACTGAAGTGCTCGGGGCTCACTCCTGGTTGCACTCAGGAATCCATCACTTCTGGTAGGGGCTCAAGGGACCTTGTGGCTGCTGGGGATTAAACT